>NC_044009.1:42966413-43269443 GCF_900496995.4 Aquila chrysaetos chrysaetos
AAGTACCCTGGGAGCCCACTTTGCGTTTACATTAAGAGAGAAGGGAACAGCAAGTTCCCCAAATTGACAGAAAATACACATTCGGCTGTTCTTCAAGAAACAAATCCCACCGCTCATCCAGCCTCTCTTTAAAGAGTGACAGCGCTAGCTTAGTGACAGCAGCAAAGTTGCTCCTCTCAGCACAGAGATTTAAGACTTGCCATGCAGAACATGGCCCATACCTGCATCTCAGGTATCCCAGAATAACTCCAGCTGAGCATCTTTAGGGACTTCGCTGCTCTCCCTAAGAGTTTACGCCAGGGCAGCAGAGACCCCAGTTGGTGCTCCACACTGCCTGTCTCTAACCCTTTAATAACAAACATGGTTGAGTGGTCATCAGGCAGCACATCTGACCGCTTTTGTCCATACGCGATGGCAAACTAGATGATCTTTAAGGTCTGTTCCAACCCAAACCATTCTATGGTTCTATGAAAAAAGAACTGTAGTCTGACAGACCGCTGAAATTTCAGCTATTGGATTTCCCTAATTCTCCCTGGCCAGCCCTAGCAAGGCTTCAAAATATCTACCCTTAAACTTCTTCCCAGTGGCAGTGGCTGCTGGAGGGCAGCGTTTTTACATGGCTTTCTCAGCAGAAGGTGTAGACAGCAGCTGCAGTTGCACCACTGCTAACACAAACCCTCACACAGGGGAGCAGGGAATCCTTCCAGGGCAGGGAGCTGGCACAGTTCTGGATTTAACTAGCCCAGGACAAAAAAATACAAGGATCATTCAGGATTGGAAAAACCTGTCTTACAGTGGGGGGACTCAAAGCCTTCTTTAGTTTGGCCAGGAGAGAGCTGGGAGGTGAGCTAGTCATCATCCATAACGAGGTCCCGGAGAGATGCTTTCTGGCAGAGGGCTTCCTCTTCTATGGGACAGAGCAAAACCAAGATTTACATGCTGGAAGCTGAAACCGGGCACTTTTGTGTTAGAGCACAACACGGTAAAGTTGTTCCAGCAGGTAATTACTCGGGCTCAGGATGTGGTGGATTTTTGTTGCTCAAAGCCTTCAAGACTGCAAGACTATCTGCTCAGTAAACTATAACCCATTCAGAAGCTACGGACTTGATATCAGGATTACTGTATTGTGCACATGGAACACCCTGGCCTTAAAGTTAATAATTAGGAGTTTTCCTGCCCTGTTTTGTGTCAGAATCGGGCAAGTCTCCCTCATGCTCTGTCTGTCAAGAATAGGGCTCAGGTCAGGCCACGCAAGCATGGGGCTGAGCAAAATCTCATCTCACAGAGGGGAGAGAAAAGCACCACAACTCTCTGAGCTGTTGAGACAACCTCAAGAACATGAGCTAAGTGTCACTGGTGTGACGACAGCTTTCGGGGCATGAAGAGCCCCAGGAGCCCAGCCCCAGCCCAGCCCAGCCCAGCGTGCCTTTGGGCATCCAACCTCCAAAAGAGGACAAGAAACTCAAAATCTGCCAGGGCACTTAGCACTCACCAAGGGAGAGCCGTACCCCATGGGATCTGCTGAAGCTCCAAAGAAAGAGAAAGAGGATTTGTGAAACAAGGGAAGGTTGCAGGTCTGCTACCCTGAGTCCAGAGCTCCCAGCTCCTGGGGTTTGGGTCCGCTTCCCCATAACTCGGTCTTCCATTAAAATGCTAGCCCTCTAAAATATCCTGACATTTTTTGCTCTGAGTCTCCTGGGCTCCCTTTGCCACTGTACCTCAAGGCACTTTGATGGCTCTGCAGATAGCGCGTTCGAGGGGGTATCTCTTGGTAGGTGGTGGCTCTTTGAAGCCACATGCTCTTTTCTGCTTGCACAAACCAGCCCCTGTTCCCCCAGTGAGCCTCTTCAGCTAAATATATAGAGAGTATATAATTCATAAATCATGACAGGGAGCTCCAGGGCTGTCAGAAAAACATCTCTGGCTTTTGATCTGCTCAAGAAATCTCTGACCTATCCCAGGCTCCTCAGGCAGCTCACTCAAGAAGTTGGCCTCTTATTTCTAAGGTCACCAGAGCTAAAACCAGTCGTACTGCCACCGAAATGCCAGCCTGCTCCTCAGGCAGGGGAGCTATCGGGATTGCACCCCAACACCAATGCACACACAATTCAGGAACAAGGAGTGAAAACTGAGCTGGTGAGAGGACGAGGGAAGGAAGAGGATGAAGGAAGAGTGACCCTCTGTTTCACTGGCAAATAAATCCATTTGCAGAAAGGGGCTTTGCAGGTCCGAGGCTGAGCTGTAGCGGCAGAGCAGACCTCTTCTCCCAGACTAAGCAGCACATGGAGGTGGGTGCTGCCTGGCTCGGGACACATGGCTGCAGTGTTGGTTATGACAATCTTTCTCAAGTAGCATCATATTTTGCTTTGGTGTTGTTTTAAGACAGCCAGAACACCAAGGAAGAAATTATCATCACCCTCAAAACAAACCAAGGGGCTGCAAGGGCCGCACGCTGGCTGGGGGTAGGTAGCTGGGTTGGGAGCAGGCGCAGCATCCCACTGCCTGAAGGAGAAACTAGCACATCCTACCACCAGCCTAAATAAGAACAAAGCTGCAACAAATTCTCCAGTTAGGAAATAAAAGGGGAAAGCACAAGAAAAACCCTGACAGTGCAAAACCTCTGCAGTGTTGCGAGTGGCATGAAACTCAGCAAGGAAAGTGATGGATTATTTTGAATTCACCTTTACACTTCTCCAAACCTGATAATACAGTTTCAGCCCTTGGTGTAAGTTAGACTAACTGAAGGCTAAGAAAGCTGGCAGGGTACAGCTATGTCAGATTTATGAAAGCAGGCATTTCCTCTCCCCTTGCATCTCCAGCTTTGCTCAGACTTGAGACAGGCTGGTCATCATTAAAGCAGCTCAGATCTGTATTTTAGGCAGGGGGCTTTGTGGAGGAAAGTAATTTTTGAAGTATAATTCCATGGAACTTGAAATTAAAACACATTGTTTTCTAAAAAAAGAAAAAAAAAAAGAAAAAAGCTGGTTTTTTTTACTGGTGTTTTACTGGTGTTATCACTATTCAATGATGGTCACAAAGACATTTTTGTGTACTAGTAGTAAAAAAGTTCAGCCAGCTGCAATCATGATACTTGTTACTCCCATTAGAGATGGAGTCCTGAACAGATGTATCCCACATATTCACCGAATATGCAGAAAGCAAACATTGGCATTAAAAACAGGTGACTGGGGGCTTTTATTCTGAGAAAGTATTCAACTCTACTGCCTGTCCTCCACAGCTTTATATTGTTCCACGTTCTGCTCTGTCGAGTTTATTTCCTCGGGACATTATTTTCCTCTCCCCTTAGTGATAACTCTTTGCAATAACATTTGCTTTCAGCCAGGCTCCACAGTGTTGCAACTTGCCATAAACTAATGAACTCTCCCATAGATTGTCATGTTTTCAAGGAAGCGCAACATCTGATCTTTTTATTAAAAAAAAACAGTCCCACCAAGGAGACAAAATCAGCAGCTCCCACACACTTTGCTCTTTCCACATCCAGTGTTTAGCGCTGTGTGCCAAGTGAGAGCCTCGCGCTGGAAGGGGCCTCCACGTAGAGGGGAGATAACACCACTGATGGCTGCCTGCCTTATCAAACCTGTGGATTACAGCTACATTATCTCCGTGCTGGACCCCAACTGTGGGATAACATTTCCTTAGGGATCTTCAGGGGGAAATGAAGGGGTGGCTGAAAGCTGTCTTGGCCCTGCTCGCATGCACATCCCTGAATTCAGAGATGACCATTGTGATCCTGGCTCTGGAAAGGATCTGTAACATCCATCAGAGTCATATTTCTCGTTTGTCAGTTGGTTCATCTTTTTGTTACAGCCCATGTAGGGCTGAAACTCTCCTGCCAGCTGCTGGTAGCTGTCAAGGTTTTAGGAGAAGTGGGAGAGCCTGCTTATCATGCAATCCCCTCTGCAGCCCATGCTCCCACCAATTACGCCGCTCCAGGACTTACCCTTTCATGGAGCTGTTCCATTGCAGTGTTTTACTTCCCATTGATAAGCCAGGAACACGCCTGACAAATGACGGCTGATTTATACTACAGCAAATGCATCTTGGCGTTGGGGCAATTAATGTATCCAGCTGTACACTGCAGCCTGCCAGTCTGCACTGGACAGAGGGCTATTGCCCACGTGGATTCTAGCAGCTCTGAGGATATATCTCAACCCAAGTGTTACCCTTGACTAGACAGGATTATTTACATCTGGATTCAAGATTAAAATAAATTTAAAAAAAAAAAAAAAAGACGTTTTCAACATTTCCGGTGTGTGATTTGCTGTAATGAGGAGCTGATGCACAGCTCCAGTGGTGGCAGCTGCTGGGTGTCACTTTGCAGAGTCCTGCCTACCAGTTCAACCCACGACTTGGCCACGACTCTCAAAGAAGTGGTTGAAGCAGCATCATACTGGACACGCTTCCTGCAGCAAGACCTCTCGCCTTGCCACGCTGCGGATGGAGACGGTCCCTTTAGCTCCATGTTGTTTACTCTCTGCTGGGTCTGAAACTCTAGCTCTTCTGGGTGAGCAGAGGTCCAAAGAAAGCCATCCCCAGCAGCTTCCACCCTGGCTCCAGAGTCAGCGCTGATGAGGCCTGAAGGCGTCTGAAGGAAACGTCTGCCTACCTTCACTCAGCCTGCAAAGAGCTGTTGTCCTCCCCTCGCAGCATATGATGGCCATGCCTGGGAGCCAGAGAGTCCATGCACCGGGGACCATCACACCCTAATACATGCCCTGCATGCAAAGCAGTGCTGATGAGCTTGTGCCAGCAACTAGAACCAGTGCGAGCACGGCATTCTGCAGCAGGGCTGGCTTATTGCCCTGGTCTGGGGTCCAGGCACGGCTGAGCCCTGAAGAAATCACCTGAGGTGACACCGACTGATGAGATCCGATCATTGATAAGGCATCTTCTTGCCCCAATCTGAGATGCTGAGCATCTCCTAATCTTTTCAGTTCCCCCAACACCCCTGTGAGGGTACTCCCTCTGGGAACAACACACTTTTCTTATATCTTTGATTCTGGGAGGCTCAGAGACATCTGCTGAAGTTCCTGGCCTGCTGGTTGTTACACCACTAAGAGGGGCCTTTTCCTTAGATCAACAATGCAAAACCCTCAGATTTTGATAGTGATCCCTTCTCACTTCAGCCGTCCCAAACCAGAAAGCTCAACTGTGTCCTGCATCGCCTTGGGGTACCATGCACCCCATCAGAAAGGCGATACTGCCAAAGTGAATTCATACCGTGCCTGGCACTGGAAATCCAGAGAAGAATTTCTTCTCTTTTCCTGCAAAATCAGGAACTCAGAGCCCTTCCCAGGAATGGTTCTTGGGAGTGCCCTGACTACAAGCGCTTCTGGCGTCTTTACAATTAATACTGGTATAGATATTTCTTTAAAAAGATCCATTGCTCTTTTCAGGGGGATCGTTTAATAAAATGCCACCCATGCAGAATGAATGCCTGTGTCCCCTGACAAGTGTTTGACAGAGCAGGTCGCCAGTCAACGCAGCTGGGACACGATGAGGAACATCTGTCTGATGTTACTTGATAAAACTTCCGCCTTGGGAGACTCTAAACACCAGCATCCAGCATGGAAGAAACTGAATCAGCTGCTGTCTTGCTGCGTAAAGCATTTTTTCCACGCTAGGTCTATCCCAAAATTAGCCCCAACCAGTCCACGATAGCAAACAAGACCCTTCTTCTTACAATGGGAAGTGACACACAGAGCCATAAGCAACGAGCAGTTGAATGAATCATCCTTCTTCAAATAGACCCAGGGTACAAGCGTCCACAGAAATAAGACCAATGGATCCCCTGGGAGCTCAGTTCCTGCCATGTCTTTAATATGTCAGAAGGCACTCAGCAGTAGAAAATGGTCGCAGACATTCCCGCCAGAGGCAGAGGCTATTTGCTTGGGGGTGAGATCTCCTCGGCACACATTTACTCTGGTTTTGTATATTTGCCCTGCGCTCACCTGTTTGTAGAATAGCGTCACAAGCGGCCAAGCTTTTCTTTCACCCTTGCCAGGGCTATTACCTCTGCAACAGGCTGCGGCTTGGGAGGTAGCTCTTGGGCAGAAGTATTGCTCAGTGATATTCAGACCGTAGCATGTTTCAGCAGGTATCCTGGGGCAGGACGCTGAGTTGAAAAGGCAATGCGCTCCTGCAAAATGATGAGATCTCGGAGTGGGAGATGGTGAACAGAGAACGTTCCCCTCTTTGGCTGTTCCTCCATGCTGGAGGAGCAGCTTTACCCGCCGAACCTCGTCCTCTCCAGCTGCCGAGGTTCCCTGGAGCTGTGCTGCAGCTCTGCCCAAGGGCTGGGACCTGCGGGAACCCTCTCCTTCTCCTGCAAGAGGGATCTCTTGAGAGGCATCACACAGACACGCAAGGTCCTGTTACTTTCACGTGCGGAGAAAAAACACTTCAGGCCCTGTCAACGGGACTCTTGGTTCCATTCCTGCAAAAATTCTTTTCCAAAAACCTGCTCCCTCTGCCCTCCTGCCATAGCTCTCTTCTGCTTTAGAAGAATGGAAAATATTCAAGTTGAATTCAACCCTATTGGGCAGTGCTTTTGGGAAGGTTACAACACAAGCTCCTTAAAAGATTTTTTTTTAAGACATCAAGAAATGAAAGACAAGAACACACCATCTATTTATATGCTAAATGTGGGACACTAGGAGAAGTGAGAAAGTTTTTAGTGTCTGTAATCCAGGCTAGCCTCAAGTTCAAGTCCCTCTGACAGCACAAATTACTTAATTACTGTTCGATCCGGTCTAAATGAGGGCAAAACTCGACTCTATGTAATAATTTTAGCAGACATAAAGAACGAGCAGTGCTGGAACGACTTGATGACAGCACATTGACGGAGAGTTAACTGCACATCTCTGCCCCGGCAGCTCATTGCACAGTCCCTTGCAAGCCCCGCTTCTCCTCGGGAATCAGAATAATACAAACGCAAAAAAATACAAACTAGTCAATAACAAAAATTCCACCTGAGAGATGAAGAGCAGCTCCAGTCTAACATCTCTTTGTGGGCTCATCAAAGCCCTTCTAGCAGATGGTAAATCGAACGTGTGTGCCAGGAATTTCAAACACTCCTCAGGAAGTTCATCTAAATCATCAGTAAACCATTTGCACTTAAAACAGAGCAAATCCTGTTGCCCAAATGTGACCCAGATAATGTTTCTGACATGTTTACCTATTTGGACGATATCTTTAAATTTCAATTCCATCTATTCACGGAGATCCAGGATTCCTGCAGAGCCTGAAAAATATACACAAAACTGAATTCCAGAGTATAATATGATGATAATAGTAAAAAAAAAAAAAACTGCTGTGCAGTAGTTTTACTTGAATTGCAGTAGTTAAGACAGAGCAATGTCTGCAACCAACTTGCAGCTCACTTGCTTTTGCTGTTAGGTTCATTGCTGCTGCTTTTTCTATGTAGAGAGGGGGACTCATCTCTGCTGCATCTTCCTGAGAATGAGATGCAGAAGCTGCGGTTAAATAGAATATAGGATAGACAGTTGGTAGCTCTGGAGAAACAAGAGCAACAAAAATGATGGCAACAGCATTGTGGAGTTGGTCGACTCTTACCTTCTGCTGTTCAGCTCCCAGACCTGCAAGTGCTGTTAAATCCTCAGCAATTTCTTCAATGACTTGGGACAAGATGAGCTCAAACCACCCGTGCGTGCCCAGGCTGTGACTCCTTCTCCCAAGCAGCGTGGGAGGTGGGAAGAAGGGACTCATTTTTAAGACCAGGATTTAGTCAAAACCAGACCACTGCAAAGCGCTCTTCACAGGGCTGAAATGTCAGAGCCCTCTGAAAACCTGGCATGCGAATCCCAAATCATCAGAAGGCACCTTCCACAGGGGATGTGCTAGCTTAGCCCTCTGCAAACCCCACTGGCAGCCTAGGCACTCCATGCCGTGGCGTATGCTAATGCATTGCTTTACCCTGCAAAGCCCCAGATAAGCAGAGGCACTGGCAGAGCTGCTAAAATTGCTTATGAACATTGTACTCAGCGGTTTTCCCCCCTCCCCAGACCCTGAATAAATTGCTCTGCTTTCCGTCCGATGAAGAGAAATGGCACGTTCCCCTCGCGCGCCGTCTGGGCTGGTGGGAGTTGCTGTGGTGGTGGGGTCACGGTGTGATGCTGGTGGAGGTAACCACGCGGGACTGGGTGTATATATGGTTTTGACTTGGGCTGACCCCTGGCTATGGGGGGGGGGTTTCCCCTCCCAGACCCCAAACTTGTTGTTCAGGCTGTGCTGCTGGCTTGTCTTGCTCTCTCAGGGCTCTTCCAATCCCACACGTGGGTAGGAAGGACAGCAAAAGATACGAAAGAGAAAGGAATGGGGGCAGCAGGTGCAATGAAAGGGACTTGCTGCCAGCCAAGATCTTGTGTTGTACCTTCAGACACAGGTTGGCCACGAGCCTTGGTTTCCGTCATATCTCCCCACATTTGACTTTCATAGCCCAGTACTTAACCAGCAGCTGCCGAATGCCTAATGGGATAAGTACAGTTATTACCAGGCAAACTCACAACTGCTTTTGTCTGCCAGGGCAGTTTTTGCCTGGCATGGTAACAGCTCTGGAGGTACCAGCCGTAATTACACAGCAACCCGCAACAGCCAGCACACACTCGGCACTTAGGGAGTGAAAAAACCCTGTGTTAAGCTGCTGTCCTGTGTGACTTGAGGGACTCCTGAGCTAACCTTCAACCCTCCCTCAGGCCACCTTTGCAATGAAGGATGTGGGGCATCCCTGCTCATCTCCCGAGGGGATACGTGAGCCTCCAGAACAGCAGACAAAACCCTAACTTGTGGGTTCCCTCCTGGTTTTAGGTCAACTTTGCTCATCTAGCGAGTCGGCACGAGGCTGGGTGCAGTGGTGACACCCACGCGGAGCTGTGACCTTGCCCACCAGCATTGCCTTCAGGCCTGTCCTGTCCTGCCCCTTTCCAACCCGTCGTCTGGCCCTGGGATCACAGCGTGGTGCCACCTTTGTGTTCAAATTGCAGCCTGGCAAGTGGCAAATGCTGTTACATGATCCATCAGCCCAGCCGGGACTAACTCAGCAGTTCAGCTTAACTTGGACTTAGCTACTTGCCCGGATGAAGCAGGTGCTTGGGTGCCTTAGGGGCTCCCTGCAAAATAATGCAAATAACATGCAAATGGGCATCCCCCACCCACCGGCTTTACTGATGTTTCAGTGAAGGTTAAGTGCATCTGCGAAATGGATTCAGAAATAAAACATTTTCATTTTCAAAGACACTGAGAAAAACAAACAAAATGGCACAGGGCCACTAGGTCTGTGTTCCATCCATTCCGTGTTCCTCCATCCTCAGCTCAACGTCTCAGGGTGCAAACTGATGTTAATGGGAAGGACGCTGTCCGTAACACCAGAAAGAAGAGTGCTCCTGGAAGAGCTTGAGTCCAGAGTCTAATGGGTGTATAGTTTTTGCCTCACCTGGTACTTACAGTCCTTCCAAAGCTGAGCAAGGGCAGAACATCCTCCCCATCGCGCTGTTTCGGGTCCTGCTGGGCTTCGGGACCTCAGCACTGCAGGGCTGGCTTGCTTTGTTTTTCAAACTTTAATGCCAAACTTTCTTTGGCGAGTAATTTTCACGTTTGAAGGAGTTCTCCAGCTAAAAGACAAACAATATGCAAGCGTAACACGTTTCAAGGAGCAGCAGAAATCCACAAAGATGCTTAAAAATAATTAAGTAAAATAAACTTTATCTTAATAATTTCATGCAGGGAGTAAACAGAGAGGATTTTCTTGTAACACCCTGTCATCTACAACATGCAATTGTTCCATAACTCTTTTCTAATGGGTTGCATGAGAGCTTGGATGCAAAGTAGCCGCGTGGAGATGGGGAAGATCCTCCAGGAATTGCTTTGCATGTGGAAATGAATTTCAGTTCAGCCACTTCAGAACATTTTTTTTTGTTTACTTTCCACTGACATGAAATCAGCCGCGATTGCGTCGCATGCGGGATTGGTTAGCCAGTTACATAATGCTTAATAAATCCAAGAGAAATAATATAAAACACATCACCCATTCTGGGAAGAGTAACAGTATCTCAGCCGGTGTCACTAACCCGCCCGGGCCAGGCATCGGCAAAGCATCTGAACTGATGCTGGGGGGATGCAGGGTTGTGCTGCTGCATGATAGATGCAATTAGGAAAAATGCTTGTGGCACGTTTAGAAGCCTTGAAGACAGACAGATTGCCTGGGCAGACCATGTGTAATGGTAAGGCTATATCAAAAAGCAGAGCTCCCGCTCCCGCAGGGAGGGCAGCTCACCCTGTCCCGCAGGGCAAGGCAGGCACGTGCTTACGCGCCCAGCTCCAGCTGTATCTGCTGCTTGTGTAAGGTATTACTTCACCCTATTAATTTTCCTCTGAGTACTTCATAAAATCATAACGGCCCTGTAAACAGAAAGAGCAAGATTTGGTGATTAAATTATTTACCGCAGACTATTTCCACAGTGGTGCTGTGGAGGAGAGAGGACATTTCGTTGAGATGTCAGCACTGGTGGTCCCCAAGGGAGCGAGAAGGAAGGGAGACAACCCAGGATGGGGCTGCCGGGCTAAACACAAAGCAGCGGTGCTGACTCGCACCCAAAAAAATGGGGTGTGCAGGAAGACGGCAGGTACCTCTGGCTCTGCAGTGCCAGTGCCCCAGCTCTCCCAGGAAAGCTGTCCAACGCGTGGGTGCGTGGCCCCAGGCACACTCCACTGCTTTGCACTGACCAGCTGTTCTCCTCCTTTCCCACATTTCCCTGCCTGCTCCGCTCCCCCGCTTTGCTTTTAGTCCCGGGGGAGATCTGCTGCCGCCTTCACCCACGCTGCGGTTAAATACCAACAGAGGAAAAGCTAGGGATGAAGGGGTTAATTACTACAGGCTCAGCACAAGCCAAGTCTGTAAGTGACTCCCTATTGCTATTTCGAAAAGAGGCTGCCTGGAAAGGGAAAGGAAAAAAAAAAAAAAGAGAAAGGTTTACTTTACAACCATCATTATTTCATCTGCAGAGTTTATACAATGGAAAATAAAAGCCAGGGTACGCAAAGTCAAATCATTTCTGTTTCATTAATGGTATGGAAATCGTTTTGTTTTTATAGGGGAAAAACGAATGTGAACTTGATGTGTGTGTGTGTGCGCGCGCGCGCATGCAACTCCCTTCATTGCAAAGGGCAGAGCAGTGAAATCCAGAAATAAAAAATGACTCAGAGGCCGTAGGATCTATGAGTCAGTTGAGCTGTTGTTGTTTTTAAAACACAAGCGAGAGCACAATATGGCAGATAATTGCCCGTGCAGCCCTTCCATCGCCAGCGCAGCCGTCCCGCGGCAGCACGCCCGCTCCCTGCCAGCCCGCCCGGGCGGTGGACGCCGGCCGGACCCTGCACCAGCACCCAGACCTCAGGGACCCAAACAAGGGCCCACAGGGGTGGAGCACGGGTTGTCCCAGCAGGAGCAGCTTCGGGGGACAGCAAGTGAAATCTGGGGCAGGAAACTTGAGATCTCCTGGAGGGGAAGCATCTTGCTGCGGGTGCAGGAGAAGGGTCCCTGGCACTGCCTGATTTCAGCGCCTTGGGCGTGAGCAAGGCGGGCTGTCGCGGTGGATGGAGGAGACAAGCGGCTCCGAGGGCAGACGGAGGAGCGTGGGCTCAGGCGCGTTCCCCCTGTCCTCGCCTGCAGGCACAGACATCAACTGACCGAAATCAAAGAGAAACCGCTCCGGCCAAAGCCGCCCCACCGAGTGCGGGGCATCACCTCGCTGGTCCCGGTGCTCCAGCTCACCCGGACGGTGCCGGCTTTGTTGGGGCGTGACCAGGGGGTACCTCTGTACGAAGCATCCCAATGCTCCAAAAGCAGAGTCATTGCACTGACCTGTAGATAACTTGCAAAAGGTACCCAAGAAATACCAGAGATTACCAAAGCAGAAGGACAGACAATATTCTGCAGAGCTCGTCTCTCCCCGGGGTGAAGTTAGATCATGACGTAATTTAAGCATCTGAAAGAGATTGGAGAAGTCTGCTGGTACGATCCATACCCAATTTACTTTGTAATGGGACTAAGCAGTATTTGCTAAACACTTAATTTAAAGGGATATTTTCACAAAGGAAAAATAAGTGGTGGAATAAGTCAGTTACCAGCCTGTTTGAAGAAGGTCCAAGGAAACCAGAAATGTATACTGCATGTCTTTCTGGCACTGGGAAGCGCTGATGTCTAACGCAATCAAAATCAGTCCTTTTTTATTCACCAGGAAACATTACTGGCTCATTCCTTGCTCCATACTGTACTCTGCCAAGTACAGTATTTATTATGCAGGATGATGTGGGACCACATACCTGAGGGCACAGCCTGGTCCTCTGAACTGAATGCAGCCTGAGCGCTGCTGGGTTTCCTGGGGGAGCCGGGGGCTTGTGTCTTGCAGGGGCAAAAAGACGATAATAAGTTTTTTCAGCTCCGTTTGGTCTGCTCTACCTCTCCTACGAAGATGAAGATACAGTGTTTGTAAAACACATGGATGGAGAAGAGCGGCCCAATACTAAAAACCTCTTTGGTTCAGCAGCTGAAAGTAGCACCAGATCCCACCACTGGAGAACAGAACTGTGCTGGAGGAAGCCAAGCTGCACCCGAAATAAAAGTACACACCAGTTCTGGGGAGATCCTGCAGCACTGTGGGATGCCGCAGTGAGACCAGGTGCTTTACACCAGATCAGATGTAGATCAAGCTGGAGCTGACTGCGGGAAATCTGGGATCTCTGTTACACAGGTCATTCTAGACGATTGCAACGGGGACTTCTGGCCCTGCATAGGATCTCCTGGAAATCAGGGACATAGGAATGACCCTGACGTAGCCCATCCGTGGCAGTGGTGGTTGCTTCATGGAGGAGGCAGCTCAGGAGTAACCTGCCAATGGAGAACACCAAGGCCCTGGTGTTCTCACATGGGTCAGCAAGAGAGCAGAGCCCATCAGCCCTGCTCTTGTTTTAATCTTAGAAACAAGTACTGTATATAATAGGGAAGGAATTTGTTTGTTCTCATAATAATTTTATGAGAGGCTCTGTTATTGTGTAGTCATGTCATTAGCCATGGATGAAAGCCCAAGGCAAAGACTAATCCTAAACTTGGCGGCGGACGAAGGACTTGCTGATGAGCCGGGGCTCACCCAGGTGGGAAAGGAGGTCTTGGCGCAGGTTGGGTTTCCATCAGGGCACCTACCTGGGGCTTTCCAGGAGCAACGTGGCTGCAGGGTTTTGACAGAGGTGCTCCCCTATCCTGCATTTAAGAGTGCTGCTGATTAGACAAAGCCGCAGAGCACGGCAGCTACTCTCCCAGGCCTCAGTCTCTCTGAGTGCAAAGCCTGGGGATTACAGGTTGACTGACCTGCGTGGAAAAGACGATGTAAAGAGCTCCCGGAGCCGCTGCAGTAATGGCAAGCTGAGGAACCCTCTGCAACTGCTGAGTTAGCATCAGCCCCATCCCAGGGTGCTTAGAGATACACAGAAAAGAGGGGGTAGACCTCACTATAAAGCATTCATGACCTAAAAATGGTCAATTTTTCTTTGTCCTTGAAAAATAAAAGCAATGTAAGGGCATTTTGCTACTGAAAGATGGAGCGTAATCTGAAGGTCCTATAACAGAGGTCCCATGTAGCAGAGGCCTTGGTCCCTTTCCACCTCAGGAAGGGAGAGGTGGGGGGAGCGAAAGTGCCTTAATATCTCACACCAAGCACCTTTCCTTAAGCCCATCTGGTGTTCAGTTGTCACAAAACAGCATGCCAGAGAGAATATTTGAGAACTAAAACTGCTTATTCTGCCACACAGTGAAAATGCATTGCCTGTACGTGCCACCGCTTTGGCTACGAAGGGCTTTCTCCTTCCCTGTAACGAATGCACCGTGCCACCACCTCCGTGCACCCCAGGCTTGCTCCTTAGTGATTTACCCTCTTTGGGGACTGCAGCGTGCAGAAAGCTGGAGCCAAAGTTGGGTGGTGGATGACCTACCTGCTCTCTGGGGCTGCATTGGTAGAGACGAGCTAATGAAAACCCTGTTGATCCCGCTGGGATCTTACAGTTGCAGTCACCATTGGCAGCTGAGCACCTGGCGAGCGAGGAAAAAGCTCATCTGTTGGGAGCTGACTGCTTCCGTGGCTGCAGTGATGGGACTGGTATGAAATTCTCTTGGAGAGCTGTTTTAGATGACTCTTTTAGGGGGGGAAGCGGATGGGTTATTGACTATGGCAGTGGTGCTTCCGTGGGCCTTGCAGATGGCCGAGCGGAGAGTCTGGATGCCATGTGGGCAATGAGAGGCTGGAGGGTGCTCCAATAAGCATGAAAAAATATCTCGGTGTCCTTGGGTGGTGGTATCACCCCTGCTGCTCTTGCAGGAGAGACTCAGGTACTTTTGGCATAGTTGTTTCCTTTATTCCTCTACTTGAAAATCATCTCATATTCTCTCAGTAACCTCTCTGGGGTCCCAGTTACAGATACTAGAAGACTTGATCCTGCTCTCGTGCACAAGAGAACAAGCCTTCCTATTGATAGGAAGCCAAGCTCACTGTGAGCCCACCTATCGGTGACTTCAAACCATCTTTCCAACTGTCGTTCCACAATAACTTTGACTAACTGTACTATT
This sequence comes from Aquila chrysaetos chrysaetos, assembly GCF_900496995.4. Lineage (NCBI taxonomy): Eukaryota > Metazoa > Chordata > Aves > Accipitriformes > Accipitridae > Aquila > Aquila chrysaetos. The sequence continues at coordinate 42,981,067 of NC_044009.1, forward strand.
TATTGGCTCACATCACATCCTTATGGCTTCAATTTATTTTTGGAAACTCAATCCACATTTAATTAGTTTATAGTTTGTTCCAAGTTTTGCTTATCCAGCTTTTTTTTTTTGTCTTTTTTTTTTTTTTTTTTTTTGAAGTTTGTATTTTGATGTTTAGCATTTGCCTTGGCAACATCTGGAACCCCTTTATGGAAGTGTATTGTTACTTTTACTGCTCGTGCAGCTTTATTAAATCATCCGAGTATTAATATTGAAAGTGTTCATCTGGGTCTAATCAGGGCCAAGATGAGTGATGTGGCAGTTAAATTGTACCTACGAGCTAATGGTTCAAGGACACAAAGTCCTGAAGAAACTTGCAGTGGGCTTTGTGCTCTTCTTTTTAGCTTCCTAGGAGAAAAAGGGGGGTGGGGGGAAGAGATATTCCTGCTCTGACCTTTCTTGCAGAGCAGATAACAGAATCACAGCCTGAGCTAGTTTAGAACAATTTGTCTCCAAAGAATTTTGCCGGGTTACCGCTATATTTCTGGATCTCGTTTCCATATTTAACTCTTTCATCTGCCCTGGCTTCTCTGCTCTGCAGTGCAAATGACTGCCAAGTCAAGATCCCCACCACACGCACCAGTACAAAACTGCCAGGACTGACGTTTTGCTCTGAGACCTTAACCAAACCCTTGATATAATTAAGTAAATAACATACCCGGTGTGTATAAATACATAAATAACAAACCCCATCACTCTTCTGCATCAGTGACATCTACAACCTGGACTTGTCCATTTGCTTCTCCTCTGCAGGGCCTCCAAATATCCCTGGGATGATGGGGCTGAGCCCGCGGTCCTGCACAAGTGTGCTGCGAGCACAGCACGAGCCAGGGCATGGATGGGTTTAGCTGAAAGGGTGAAAGAAGAAACACGGCAGCGACACCACCAGAGCACAGCCCTGGGTGTGGTAGGGCTGGGTTTTGGGGGGAGAAATCAATTTACCTTCAATTCTCTGTTCCCACGTAATAACACCGACAGAGTTTGTAGAGCGTGGGGGCTGCCGCTGTAGCTCGAGAGCCCCATGCAAATGCTGGGCTTAATTTCTGATCCACCTCCAAGACTCGCATCCTCGAGAGGAGTTTTGCCTGGGATCCCGAGAGTCCTGCCCTGGCAGAGCGAGGCAGGGAGGCGAGGGTAGCTTGCGCTGGCTGCAGGTGCTTCAAATCCCAGCTGAAGTCACAATTTTGGTAGCTAACCCTTGGATGGATGTGGGGCGTTGGGTCTGTTGAGGTCACCCATAAAATCCCCGGGTGCCTTGGCAGGGCCAGAGCATCCCCATGGATGGGGGTGACGCTGAGCAAGAGGTTGTGGGCAGCATCCTCACCCGCTCTGCTCCCAGCTGCCCCGCCGCCTTCCACGACACGATCCCTGCTGAGCCACGCTTTAAACCTCGCATGGGTCATTTAAACCAAAATTTCCTCCTTCCAGCCTTCAGATGCAACAGGCTTTTCTTCTGCAGCCAGGTTTCCCCTCCGCTGTTAACCTTGGCCCTACGTACGAGGCCACGGGAGCTTGTAAATGGTTTATTTCTGTGTGGGAGCCTTCCAGCAGCTCTTTTACGGCTGTCGCATGGAGGGGGGTCTGGCCAGCGAGGGAAGCGGACCAGGCACGTGAGTTGCTGTCAGAGCAGAGTGCACACCCTGGATTCAGGAAGCAGAGAAGTTAAAAATCCCTTTTTGCTTTTGGGACAGTATATGTGTTAAAAAGGAAAGGGACCGTATGCTCGGTCGTTGGCCATGGGCAGGTTGGAGATGTGACCACCAAGAATGCGGGAGGTCCTGCAGGTTGCCCACAGACCCAGGGCAACCCATGCTCCTCTATCAGCAGGGCCTTGCTTGCAGGGGCTGAGGCTTCGCAAGCCACAGCCAGGGATTTTGCAATATGTTTCTTGTTCGAATTCACGGCTGGTGATGGAAAACCCCTGTGATGGCTACTGCAGCACAGTGAGCCACGACTGCCCTTTTCATAGGGGCTGGGAGCACCCAGCGCTGCTGGGCAGCTCAGGGAAGCAGCAGACGGAGAAGCACAGATGGCCCAAACCTTTGAAAAATTAGCTGCTGTAGTTCAGGTTCCTACCTAAACGCACTAGAGTGTATTTATTTAAGTAAAAATTTATAAATACATATTTCTACATAAGCCACTTAGTGGCTTCTTTTTTTTTTGGGGGGGGGGGGAAGACAGACATTTAGCAGCCTTAAAACAGGAAGTTTAAATTTAGCTGGGATTTATCCCTTAACCGAGCATAGTTCATTCACCCTTTGTATAAAAATAGAGATAATTTTATGCCTGTGAGATACACGCAGAGCAGCTCCACACAGGCAGCGGTTATTCCTGCTGCTGCGGCCAGATCCGGCACGTCAGGGGCAGGAGAGCATCTCACGCCGGGCCAGGGCAGAGCGGGCAACAGAGGCCTGGAGGGAGCAGCCCCTGTTGCCCCAGAGCTCGGGAAGTCTCAGCCCATCGTTTATTGCCAAAACCACAGATGCTCGGGGAGCGGGTGGCAAACACATTTCCCAGCTTGGGCTCGTTGAATGGGCAGAAGGAGGATGAGGAGGCAGCAGGAGAGAAGGGAGCTGCCCTAGCCTGGCCATGCATCCCTCCCCAGCACCTCTCTCCCCCCAGGTAGGGAAATAAATGAAGTCTTCAGGCATGCAGAGACCTGGAGATGTCCCTTTTCGGACACTGCATGCACTCAGGATGAAGGGAGATGCCTCTTTGAGCCTAGGTTGTAGAGGAAGAAATCAACTTCCCCTTGATGTTAAATGGTATGGGAAACACAGAAGGAAAACGCAGTTCTTTGTGGCTTCCCAAGCTCCGCAAAGCTCTCGTCCAGCGGGACCCGCCTCCGCACCGCCAGCATCCCTCCATCTCCTCTAGGCTTTGGCATAATCTAAAGCACATTTGACCAAACGATGGAGCAAAACGAAAGCTATAAACAAATGCATGGAGAAATAGGGTCAGCTTGGGCTCCTTCTCCACTGGTTGTGCAAATTGCTGAAAATGGTGGTTATTCTTCCCCGCTCCGGGCAAGCACAGCCACGCTCACCCTCCGCCGCCTCTCTGCCCCTGCAGCCTGCAGTGCCGGCGCTCGCCGCAGCCTGAAGACCAACCTGTGCAAGTGGTGCGACTCCACGCCGCCGGCCTGCGAGGAGAAGGTGTGCTACAGCAACTGCAACCTCAACTCCTACTGCGAGGACCCCTACGAGATCTGCGTGGCCATATGGTAAGCGGCGATTCCCGCATCAAGGGGGGATGTGGGGGAAAAAGGGGTTCGCGGGGCAGCAGCTCATGGGAACGCACATGTATGTACCCCTGCACTTGAATTATTGCCCATTAAATAATTCAGGAATTTCTCTTCCTCTCCCTTTGACTCCATTACAACTAAAACTACAATTTGCTGTAAAAAATTATTTGGTCTGCCCTATAATTAGTACCAGTTTATTTTCTAAATAAATTAAGCCTTTAAGTGCCCGACACAAAGTGTGGCAAGTTTCCTGTGGGACCTCTAAACCCCCATAAACCCCTGAGTTTAGCTTTACAAGCTGAACCCAAGGGCAAAACCAACAGCCCTGACCCCCAAACCCACGATGTCCTCCTGCATCAGGCTGGTGAAACCCCGGTTCAGGTGCAGGGGTGCAGCCAAGGTCTGTCCCCATCCAGCGCATGGACGTCTAAGCTGGTACCAAACTGGGGTTTAACCCACTGGGTTTAACCCACCTCCTTCCTATCCCCTAGGAAAAGCCGCCTTCTGCTTCTGCAGGAGATGCCTGGAAGGGAAACTCAATCTTGAATTTTAGGCCAAGCATACACCGTGTTGTTTGGCCCAGAAGAGTGCCTCCCCCAGCTTTTTTGGTACCCATGAGCAAAACTAAAAAAACATCCATTTTGTGTCTGCCCAGAGCGATTTTCCTCCTCTTTCCCTTTTAATTTGGCTGCCAAAGTGAAAGCCAGCCAAGCGCTTATCGCTAGGCTTTATCTCAACCTGCTAATTAGCGTGAATGCTGTACGCCCCGCTTTCAGTAGGAGTTTTCCTCAACATAATTGTTGCATTGTGGACTTAAAAAAACCCAAAACACAAAACCAACAAGGAACCCAAACAAACAAACAAAATCCACCCCCTTCCCCAAATTCCCCTACACACACACGAGGAAGCCACCTTAAATCCTGAGTAGGCAATCCAGCATCTCGCTGGGTTTTCCCATTGACAGCCTACACGTACAAGAAAAAGCAAGACCCTTGCAGCATAAATCCCCACGCCAGGAAAGCAATCCCACAGCACAGGATGGGGCTGCACCTTGCACCATGTATCGGATGGGGTGAGGCAGCTGCGGGGTCACAAATAACCTGCTGGCCCCACAGCCTCCTCCTAGCATCTCCCACCCCATCCTAAGACCCATCCTGAGTGAAGATCCCTGCAAGCGGGGCTCACCTCCAAGCCGGCCTCGCTGCCCATTCCTCATTTTCAGAGGCGTATTTGGATCATCTGAACTTGTCCTGCGTGGGTATCACAGTCACAGCAGCAGCTTTGGCTCCATGCTTGAAAGCAATGTGCTCCCATCCTCCAGCGTGCCCAGCCTGGGCAGTCCACGGAGGAGGGATCGCACCCTCCTAGGACTCTTCATCTGGAAGCTCCTCTGACGAATTACCTGGGAATCCAAAGAAGACGTGGGGAGCACTGAAACCGCAGGACTTCACCAGGGAGAGGATGACAGATTTGTGTTCTTCCCCCCACTTTTATGTCTGACTTCCCAGCTGACCTCGAAGGCATCGTGAAACCTCTCCATACCTTCACCCTCCCACTTTGCACCACTAGGTTGGGAAGCAGAGGCTGTCCCTGGAAAAGTAATTAATGGTTGTAATTTCCTTTGAACGTCCCTAGGAGTAGTTGCAACACTCACCAGCCACCCGTAGCCTGTGTGGAGCCGGTCATTCCCCATCACTCGTCCTTGCCCTGGGGCTGCCCCGCAAACCTGACCAGGGCTGGGTTATCCCGCCTCCTCTGGGAAAGGCTCTGGAAACAAGGGTCAAACCCTGGCGCTCTGCTCTTAGTTCTTAAATTGGTCTAATTACCCACTGGCTCTACAAGGCAGGCGCTGATCCTCCCCATAGGAGAAGGGCCGCATCCCGGGTTGCGATTCCCCGGTGGTGCGGGCAGGGCTGGAGCCATCCATCCCCGAGCTTTCCAGCATGTCTCGCGTGCCATGCCAGCAGCCTGTGTAAGCTCTGCTCCGGCTCTCTGAGGGTGAGACGCTCCATCACAACACCAACAGCTGCCTCCTAATCCCATTTCCAAGCTCCAGCTCCTTTCAGCTGCCACCATCTGCCGCACAAAAGGACATAACCCAGTTCGTGCTTGGCCATTCCTAAATGCACCTGGGCACCCCAGTTTTTTAGGATCTCCACCATTTGCTCCCCAAACCTCTTCCCTCACCCAGCCTGGTAAACAGCAGGTGGAGATGAAGCCATGGGTCCAACAAGGATGAATCCATCACGCACCAAAAGAAGGGAGCTCCCACGCACCGGGACGTGGCTGTGCCAGACCTTCTAGCCAAACCCCCTCGTGTTGAGGCAATGCTGCCCAAATCCGTTGGGAGAGCTGGGGTTTTCCAGCAAAATGAGCTCCCTGTGCTTGAGGAGTCGGGCAACAACCAGAGCCAAACCTATCCTTTTGCCCAACCCAACCCTACATGTGACACTTTTCCATGGCTTTAATGGGAGCCTAAACTAGGTGCTGCTGAGCAAAAAACGTGGCATGTGAGAAGGACCTAACCTGGCTGCTGAGGATTAGCAGTTAAAAAAGCTCTAAGGACATCAGCACTATGGAACTAGACCTGATGCTATGAGCCGCGTTTCAGTGAGTAACCGGAGTTTCATGAATGAGACATTTTGGTAACAAACCTTGAAATATTTCACCTGTTCTCACTGCGCTTGCTGAACACTCGTGCACAGTTAAATGCAACACAGGCACTGGGATATCTTGCACCTTCACTCCAGAAAGGGAAAAATGTCTTGGGAATTCTTCATCCCCCCCCAGCTCCCATCTCTCAGCTGGTGGGAGGGACGTCTTGGTCTTGCCTGGCTCATGTTACGACCATCTCGGACACGGGGTGTGTTACACTGAGCTGAAGAAATACACAGTGATTAAAAAAAAAAAAAAAAGAAGGTCTGTCCTTTCTTTTTGAAACAAAGAACAAATTCCCAAGAAATTACGCTTTTACCTCCCCCCTAATTATCTAAATGGAAATAAGGAGGAGCTAGAGCTTATTTGCTATCGCATCCATGGCTGTGCCAAGCCCCAGTGCTCCTCTGCCCCAGACCCAGTGAGGACTGGGACATCACCAGGTGACACAGAAGGTTTCCTTTGTAGTTGCTCGGTGTCTGAAGCCACGGTATAAATGCAGACACAGCCCCATGGCTGGGCAGTCGTATCGCCTTCACGTTATAATTTGGCAGCTCCAAAGGTCAAGCCGTTTCTAGAAATAGCCCCAACCAGCGACTGAAGGGCTCTACCACCGCAGGTTGCTGGAGGCAGGAGCAAATGGTCCTGCAAGGATAGGGCGCAACAACCAGCAATTAGCCCAGAGAGAGCCCAGGCGATGAGACGGCATTTATGGGCTCCACCTGCACGCGCTGGTTGAGAGGACCAGGAGGGAAGCACAAGCCAAGCGGTCACTGGCAAGCAAGCGTTTCGGGCCCCACATCTCCTGCCTCTCCCCTGCACAGGTGAATTTTGGGCAGCAGAGACCCCAGCCCCTGCTGAAGCAGAGATGTTATGACTTGCATTGCATCAGAGGTGACGTACGAGGTGGGACCCTCATTTTGGAGGGTTTCCTTAGGACCATACAGCCCCACAACCTACTGGCCTAGCAGCTGGTGTTAGGAAAAGAGGAATTTTGACCCAAATCCCATGCAGGGCACTCAGCCTTAGGGTTGGCACTACCTGATCCAAGGCACGATTATGAACTGGTGAATTATCTACTGGAAACAATCAGAGTCTCTGGCTCACATCCTACTATTGGCGTGTGCTAAACATTTCTCTTTTCCCCATTTGGAAGAGACAAAGGGCTTTAACAAAGCCCCTCCAAAGCACACGTAATTAGAATTATACCAGAGCCACTGCAAACAAGTCATTCCCTACACACCTTAAAACGAATGATCTTAAAACCAGGTTTAAGATGACAGGTAGGTGACACGAAGGCTGAGCTGCTAGACTAACGCTTTGTTGGTTCCTTTGGCACGCGCAGGAGACAGGACAACGAAAGCATCAGGATCAGCACGCTCTGCCACAACCCCCACCGCCCCATCGAAAACCTCATGGTCCCCAACTACAACACCTCGCGCTGCATCATGACCCATCAGCCCAGTGAGGATGGGATCATCTACATCTGCGGCTGCGTGGACGAGCAGGAGTGCAACGATAAACTTATCTTTGAAAACCACACCAATGGTGAGTACTTTTGTTAATGTTACCTATGGAGGAGAAGCACCCAACGCTAACGACAAATAACTTGTATTTCCAATAGAGTAGGAGGTGCAACGCCAGAGGAGATCTTTCAGCATTTTCTTTGACCTCCCTATATAAAAGCTAGGTAAAATTTTTACCCCGTTACTGAACCCAGTATTTTGTCTGTGGCTAAACCATCCCTCCCAACAATGCCTCCAGCCTTGGTCTGGAAACATCAGGTGATGGAAAATCCACCGTATCTCTTGGAAGGCTGTGCCCTTCAGCGCAGGGCGAATCAACCGGGGAACCCAAAAGCTGACGTAACCCAGCGTGAGTCAATGCTCCGAAAGCTTTAAATAAATTGCGTCGGAGCAAATCCCGCCCCGGCACACCCACAGGAACCGCTGGTGTCCGCCACGGCTGCAACCCAAAAAAGCGGTGGTGCCGGGGCGCGGGGCTCGGCCCGCGGCAGTGCCTCCCCTGCCGCTCTCCTGGGGATTTCTGCAGCGGTGTTTCTCTCAGGCGGGGACAGCCAGAGCCGCCCCGGTGCTGTACACATACGTGAGCGTGACTTGGCACGCCTGTAGATGCTTCTGCAGATGGCTGGGGATCCAACAGGAGCTGTAAATCCGCAGGAGGGAAAACTAAGAGGCAGCTCGTTTCTCTACCTCGGGAGGGTCGTATACTTTGGAAACGCTTCCAGCTAGATCCCAAGCCTTTGGGGGCTTGTCCAAACCTCCCTAACTCCAAGCGGGCCAGGTTTATCCAAGTGCCCATCAAGAATCTGACCCGTAACAAAAGCAAAGTGAAACCCCTCCAATTTTCCATAATTACAGAGCAACGAGATGCTGAAAGTGAGCCTAAGCATAACCTGCAAGTCAGCAGCACAGCTTCTCCCACAACACAGGGAAAAAAGAAAAAAAGAAAAAAAAAAAATCACATAAAATGCAAATTCTCAGAACAAACAAGCCACTTTTAATGAAGGCAAATGATGCTAAATTTGGCAGTTCTTTGCTGCTTCCTGAGCCAAACATAACAGGTACACACATTTCTAGGGAGAGATAGTCAAATCCCAAAGCTGATGCTGAGATATGTAATTTCACACAAAAATGACAACTGGCTCATTGGAAACGCCGCCTCCACCAAAGGCTTCCACAAACAACCTCCTCCTGCCAGCCGGCACGTAAAGGGCTCAAACTCAAAGCGAGGGCAGTGCAGGCCTTAAACAATTATCTCCTCTTTGATTTGGTTTGTGGGGCCAGCTTGGCAAGCCCCAGGCTCGTGACCCCATTGTTTACATCCTTTTCTTCTGCTTTAAGGGATCATTTGCATTTTAAATATTAACTTATGGTCATCTTCAATGGTACAGACAACCACTGAGCAGAGAAATATCTAACACAGATGAGCGCTTCTCTGGCAGCTGAAGCAGGCAGATTTTTTCCCATTTCTTGACTTCTTAAGCCCTGCTTTCAGATCTGGCCTGCTGGGGGGCACTGCCCTAGCACCGGGGCTGCAGGGACCCCACCAGAGCTCAGAGACAACCCTAATGAACACGCGGAGGCATCATTTCCTAAAGCCGTGCAAGCAGGAGCCCGGTGGACACCTTGGGAAGATGCTGGGTAAGGTTGAGCATGCGGAGTCCTCTCCACCCCTGCACCGGCTGAGCCTGGCCCTGGAGGTCCATCTCCCTTCAGCAGGGATGGAAAGACCCACGCAGCGATGCTCCACAAGGCGTGGGTTTACAGACCCGCAGTTATCGCCAGAGCAGCTGCATTTGCTCTCCGTGGAAGGGGTCTAAGCTGTGCCGCAACCCCTCCGTATCAAAGGGCTTGCCCTCAGGAAGGGGCATCCTCACGAAGGAATTTGCTGAAGTTGCGTTAAACTTCCCCTTTTCAGGACTCGTGCACGCAACTCCCTTAAAAATATCTTCTCTTTCTTCAGACTTTCAAAGATGGGATCTTAAGCAGCGGGTAAATCCATTAAAGCAGTAGGTGATATCCAGGCCTATTGCTTTCCAAAATAAACATATTCCTGAGTTCGTTATTGATTTATATCAGTTTAGGTTGATCTTGTGGTTTGAACCTGATGCCTATTTTAGAAACGCTTTCACAGCCTCGCAGAAATTAGCTGCAGCACATTTTTTTGAAATTTGCCAAGGAAAATAGCTAAACGCTCTGTTTTTCCAGAACCTGAATTATGATCTGCACACACTGAGGTCAAGCAGTGCGAGTTTTGCTTATGGAATGATTCTTATCCCTCTTCCCTTGGGTTATTATACTTGGCAGAAAAACCTCTGAGTAAGATTTTACTTGAATATCTCTACTGAAGTCAGCATGTTTATTCCAGGAATGGCGAACATCAAAGGATCAGACAATTATATGTTGTGTGAGGGTTAGGGCTTTTTGTGTGCGTGTCCCCCCGCCGACGATCTGAAGGCTGACAGGGGTTTAAAAGAAATAAAACAAAAACAGCCATGCCCAGCCTGTTGATGGGGGTTGGTGTTGTAACGCGGCGAGGAAGGAAATGCCAACACCGGCAGACAACGCTGAAACAATGCTCCTTTACGCCAATTATCGCGCAAAGCAATCCCCGCGCTCCCCTGCGCTCGGTGGTCCCGCACGCAGCCCACCCCCCCAACCCCAGCATCCCTCCTGGCTCTCCGTGCACCGCGGGGGGCCAGCAAAGCTCCAGCCCCAGACCCCCTCAGCGGTTTGCTCCGTTCGAGCCTTGCCTCAGCTTTATCGCTGTTATTGCTGCCCCGGCTCCCCTCTCCGTCAGCACAAGCGGCGCTCGGGACCCACCGAAGGGCAGCCGAGCCGTTTTGGCGGCAGCGGCAGGCTCTCACGTGCCGCACGGCCCAGCCCAAGCAATGCCGGCCAGCGTCCTGAACCCTTGCTTGATATATGGAGCTAAATTTGAGCCCTGAACCCAGCAGCCCCCTTAAGAACTGCCTACATCTGGGTTCTTTGCCCGGATGGGGTTTGCGCGCAGCACGCATCGCGGCCCCGCAAAGGGCCGCGCTTCGTTAACGGCTTCACGCATTTTCCTCCTCCGCGCGACGCAAACGAGCTGTTGCGGAGCCGCGGCGGCAGCGCCCTCGCCTTTGCTTTCCTCCCTGCAGGCTACTCCATGCTGCAGAGCAAAGAGGTGATCCCGGTGGCCGCCATCAGCCTCCTGCCGCCGCTGCTGGTGGCGGTGATGATCACGGTGACGTTCTACCTCTGCCGCACGCAGAAGCGGCGCAAGAGGGCCAAGGCGTGGGGCGGGAAACCGGGACAGCCACCGGCGCTGCCGGAGCCCGGGAGGTCTGCCGAGCGGGAGGAGAAGTTGTCCGTGCTGATGGACGAGAGCCCGGCCGGCCCCAGCCCCACCGGCACCGGCAGCCGCCCCGCCGAGCTGCTCCCCATCGAGCTGGACGAGATGGTGGGCAAAGGGCAGTTCGCGGAGGTGTGGAGGGCCAAGCTGAGCCACAGCCGCTCGGGGCAGTACGAGACGGTGGCCGTGAAGATCTTCCCCTGCGAGGAGTACTCCTCCTGGAAGAACGAGAGCCAGATCTTCACCGACGCCAGCCTCAAGCACGACAGCGTCCTGCGGTTCCTCACCGCCGAGGACCGGGGCACGGGGCCCCGCCGGGAGTACTGGCTGATCACCGCCTACCACAGCCGGGGCAACCTCAAGGACTACCTTTCCCACCACGTCCTGAGCTGGATGGACCTGCAGAAGATGGCGGGCTCCCTGGTGAGCGGGGTGGCCCACCTCCACAGCGACTACACCGCCTGCGGCAGGCCGAAAATCCCCATCGCCCACCGCGACATCAAAAGCACCAACGTCCTGGTGAAGAACGAGCAGGAGTGCGTGCTCTGCGACTTCGGCATCGCCATACGCCTCGACCCTTCCCTGACGGTGGACGACTTTGCCAACAGCGGGCAGGCAAGTATGACCCGCCGGCAAAGGGGACCCTTTGCAAACCAGCCCTGGTCGCCCCACCGGCCGAAGTCCTCGCCCACCCCTGCTAACGCCTCTCTCCTCTTTGCGGGCAGGTGGGCACTGCCAGGTACATGGCCCCGGAGGTCCTGGAGTCCAGGGTGAACCTGGAAGACCTGGAGTCTTTCAAGCAGATGGACGTCTACTCCATGGCCCTCGTTTTGTGGGAAATGGCCTCCAGATGCGAAGTGGTAGGAGGTAGGAGCATCGCACCAGGGTTGCCACGCGCCTTTTTGCTCCCTCCCTCCCTCCCCGTACGGGGACGCGGCTCGCTCCCGCGTCCCCACCGACGGCACGGGACCCCATTTTTGGGGCGGCTCGGGTCTCTGCAGGGCTGCTACGAGCTGGCGTAGCAGATCCTCCCCCATGGCTGCCTGCCCTGGGTGCCACGGCTCGAGGGGGCCGGCTCGGCGGCCAAGGAGCAGGCCAGGACCCCGGGGGGTCATTTGGTCCGGCCTCCGCTCAAAGCCAGCCAGCCGCCAAGTCACATCCCAGTCAGCGCTGGCGATGCAAAGCAAACCAAGCAGGAAGAGCCAAAGCTGCCTCCCCCTCCCCGGCCACAAGCGCTTTTTTTTTTTCAGACAACACCAGAGAGTTTATGTTGCAACGGGGACTCGCAAACTCCAGCCTCTGACAGAGCCACGTCCCCCCTCACTTCCCGGAGCCACATCCTGGCATCTGAAATTGTGTGTAGCAAAACATTTAATTAACTGCCCTGCTGTTAGCCCCTGCTGCCTGCTCCCCTCTCTTCCCTTTTTAGCTCTCTCCGGTTCCTTCCCTGTCCCACCTACTTGCAAAACAAGCCCACGGAGCTGCAAGAAGCTCCAACCCTCAGCTAGAAAGCTGCCCCAACCGCCCTGCACGCCTCACGCTCAGTGGTGGGAGACCCTTGCCTGGCTCGGATGCCCCATGCATCCTTTGCTTCCGAGCCAGCGTCCCCGGCCATCCCTCCCCACTCGTGTTTCACCTGCATTCGCATCCGTGCTGGCAGAAACCCGGGTGGCCTCGCACCTCTGCAGCAGGGCGTTTCTCCTTGGCCTCCCACGACGTGGGGCTGCTCTTCTGGAAGGGCCGTTTCTCCTCTAACCCGATCCGTGCCAGGCAGCAGGAATCTGGATGCTGGTACCGTAGTCACCTCTCCCATCTTTCACCAGCGCAACACATTTTACCTGCTCAAAATAAGCCTCACCCAAAGACAGACCAAGTCCTTTGTAGCGCATCTCTTGGGTTCAGGAAGGTGGTCAGGTGGTTCCTCAGTCCTGTCTCTGAAAAACACCTCTGTGTGAAAAGCCAGCACTACATTTCTATGTTCAAATTCTAAATTGTTTCCAGATCCGTTTATTTTTTGCAGACTGATATAAACAAATGTATTCTCATCCGGTAGACCACACCAAAGCAAAGAAGTGAATGCATTAAAAACAACCTGTAATGCTGCTGTCGCTCCCTTGCAGAGGTAAAGAATTATGAGCTGCCTTTTGGGTCAAAAGTCCAGGAGCAGCCCTGCGTGGACACCATGAGGGACATCGTGCTGCATGGCAGAGGGCGACCCGAGATCCCAAGCAGCTGGCTGGTGCATCAGGTAAGCTGGGAGTAGCTGGTTCGGAAAAGAGCAACCCACGTCGTCCCACCTCACTAAAACAGCCTGAAAAATGATTAAAGCTGTAATCAAAGCAAAAGTGGGCAGAACTCCTGGGCCCTACTTCCAGCTCCATTTTGGCTGGCTGAACCCACATAAGCCCCACTAGACCCATTTCCCTGGTGTATAAAAGCCACCAGCCAGGGGTACAGCAAAATTTACTGATCAATAGCCATGATCAGGAAGCATTCTGAATGTCAAGTGACGGTATTCAGTTATCTTGAGGATAACAGCAAAATGGAGCACTTCGGTGGAGGCTCTTCTCGTGAAACAGTAAATAATTTGAGGCCACCCCACTTCTCCTCTAACCACCGTATCCAGAAAGCTCTAGCTCAGAAGACACGCAGTCCCTCACACACAGCAGGGACAGAGGGGAGGAAGGTGCATCCAGCCTCCTGCCTGCTTGGTTGTGGAGATTTCAAGCTCAAAATTACCTCTAACATGAGAGGTCATGACTTGGCATGCGAGAAGAAAGACTTCCGCTTCTACAAGGAAATGCAAAACAGGAAGCATCTCCCTCGAGTGAAACAACCAGGAAACACACGTGAAGCTGAGAGCAGGGAACCTGCCAGGTTCAAGTCTTGTCAAGGGGAAGCCTTTCACCAGCCTTCGGCTCAGAAGGTCTGAAAGCAAAGCATTTCAGCACAGAAAGCGTAACCCAGTGCTCTAGAATAGAAACACTTTGGCAGTTACGAGATGCGCTCTGTTAAAACCATCGACAAGCACACCCAGACCAACCAGCTCCAGAAACATAGCTCCCTCCTGGCCCTGACAGGGTCCTCTCTCCCCCAGGTCCAGTACTTTCTTCCACGCATCGAGGACGCAAGGGGTAGCAGGCACACCGACCATGATTTTCAATCTTGCCTGGCTTTGGTACTTCTTAAATTTCACACGTGTTGTGGAAAAACACCATCCATTGAAAAACAATTTGATTCATCTGCAAAACAAGCTGAAACATTGAGCCTGCTGGCTCACAGTGCCTTGCAGTGTACAGTGCATCATCTTGCAGTATCCACCCATAAAACACACCACTACTGCTTCCACTCCGCCTGGATGGCACATCAAGCCAGGCTTTTCAAAAGGAAAGATACAATTTCATGATCTTAGGAGGCCATGCGTTCCCTAGAGTATCTCCTCTCAAAACCATGTTTGTCCAATGACTTGCAACTGACCTGACTGACCAAAGCTGCAAACAGCATCAAATGAATCTGTGGTTTCTGCTGGACCGTGAGTGAATTTATCAGTTGGCAAGTCCATTGCTGAAGTTCACTCAGTCCTTTTCCTTGATGAAGGCAAGTACAGGAACTTCAATCAGCACTGCTACACATTTGAAGCCTTTGAGTATTCATCTCGGACATTCACCTCCCAGAGTCTCTGATAAACTTCGAAACCGTAAGAAAAATATAGAGGCTTGGGTTGTCAAAAATCACGCTCTGACAGAGCCTGACCATAACTGCGCTGTTTGCTGAGCTGAAGAAGGGCTGACTGCAATTGCCTCCGAGAAATAACGTTGCCGTAGTTGGGCTGGTCCAGGGCGTAAACAGAGCAAGGCTTGTAAGGTAGTAACTTTTATTAGACCACCTGATGTTCACTGGGGAAGAGGAACAGAAAAGCCACGTTGTGTTCCTGAAAGTTTGCCTCTGACTAATCTTAGCTGATCTAATAAACATCTCCTTACAAGCCTGGCTTTACATGATTTTCCGGGCATTTTGCAACCGATCTCCCAGGATGAGGCATAGGGCAGCACCATCTGCTGGGAAGCAGCAGAAAGCCACCGGTTTGTGCCACTCCTGGGGTCAACAGCTTCCAGCTGGAGGAAGCGTCGGGTGGGGTGACACTAGGAAAGGGTGACAAATTGCTCACCTGAATGGGAAGCACCCACAGATGTTCCCACCAATGCAAGTAAGTTTGATGTAGAGCTCCAAATGCTACTTCCACGTTTCAACCATCAGGATCGCTCTTAGTCAAGTGAGGACCTACACCGTTAACCGTGGTTTAAGATTTCCAGCAAACACAAGCATTAATTTCCCTGACAAAGCTGACTCACCCAGCAAGCTGCCCATCTGCAGCTCCAGGGCAACAGTTTGCAAGGCTGCACAATAAAGCCAACTGAAGAAGTTTACCCCCAAAGTTTCCCAGATAACTTACGAACGCCTTAAGCCCATGCTTCCAGCTTGCTTCACACCCCACCACATTTAAAAGGAAAAAAAATTTTTAAAAGGGGTTATTTAGGCCAGGTAAATTCCTGGATCTGGTTCATGAAGCAGCTGAACGGACTGTTGTACTGGCACAACCAAAGGACTGGTGCAGGACAGGAAGGAGCAGTGGGAGCTTAAGTCAATATTGCCACTAAAAATATACTTGTAAAACTCAGCATCCTTCGGAAATCTGAGATATCAAATATAAAACCCAAACTAAGTCCAGTTTGTGAGCGTAACAAGATGTTCCAGTTGTACCACTCAAAAGAGCATCATCGCTACTTACAAGGCAAACTGCAAATAAATGTCATGATTTCAGGGCAAAATAAGCACAGAAAATCTAATGACTAAACCATACGACAGTGCCATGTTCTGTTTGAGAAAAGGCTTATTTTTAAAAGCTTCAGCTAAGCTAGCTTGTTTTTGCATGTTAATCAATTACCCTCAAATCCTTTCAACTAAGCTAATAAATGAGTGACGTAAGAGGTACTGAAACACACCATCTGTCAGTTTTACTGCACGATCCTGTTCTAATCTGTGTCCATTATGGAAGATTTAGTATGATGACCCTTAGCAGAGAGCCATGAGTTCAGAGTAAGGTGCAGAAGGACAGATGACACTGACAGTACATCTGTGCAGGACTTGCATTTTCCTCTTGTGTTGGTCCATATGAGACTTTTGAGTTCTCTTAATTGCAAATTGAGAAATACACAAAAACCACTGAAAAACATGAAGCTTTATTTAGAATAATGATTTTTCCACTGTGTTGCAACCTTGGTTGACAATGATGCGAAAAGCAATAGCACATGATAGGAATTATATAGGCAAAGGAAGGTTCGGCATAGCTTCTGGTGCTAGCTGTGTTACTAGCTTAAGAATGGGAAAAATACCAGCTGAATACTGCCATTTTGTTCCTAAGCCCAAAATATTGGGACTCTCTTCAGAGCACTACACATATTGGAAAAAAATATATTAGTGGGAGACATAACCATTGTAACTGAGAGGAACTGAATGTGTCTGGAGCACACTGAGAAGTACCCAATCCCACCTAAGCCAAGACACTATTTTGTGGTGAGAAAATAAAGTTCAGCTGCATGCTGCAATGAATATTTGGCCCAGCACACCGTTTCAGGAAGCTGCTAAAACAAGAAGTCAGATTTAAGAAGTTTCATTCCAAACTTGCCTTTAAACCTGACCCCCCCCCCCCCCCCCGGCCCCGCCTCCTCCATGCAGGGCACAGGCTTGAAACCCAGAGACCTGGGCTCAGCTGCCAGCCTGCAGGTCACCATTTACACCTCTCCTGTCCCTCCTGATTTTAGGATGCTTCGATCTGAACAGGCAAGGCTGAGACAGGAGATGGAGGGCCTATTTCCTTCCAGCCCCTATTTAAGTCCCACAGTCAACACAAACCAACTTCCAGGGAGGATTTCCAGGGAGCGTGGAAAACGCTTGGGACCAGATCCCAGGTGAGCCAAGGCTGCTGCTCTAACACAAGCAGTGCCAGTAAGAGTGCAAGCATTGGCGCTTGCCACAACTTACCAAGGCTGTTTCCTCCTGTGCTTAAGCTTGGCCAAAAAAAGCGTTTCTGCAGGAAGCTGTCAAAAGTATGGTAAAACGCTGTGATTGCATTAGATGAGCGTCTAGCTTCTCTTCCTCCTGCCTTCAGATCTTAATTCCAGCCCTTCTGACTGCAGGGAATGCGTTTTCTGTGTGACACCATCACGGAGTGCTGGGACCACGACCCCGAGGCTCGCCTCACTGCTCACTGCGTGGCCGAGCGCTTCAACCTGATGGCACAGATGGATTGTGACGACATCCTCAACAACAACACGGACAACGAGGCCAGCAAAACAGCTTCTCCAGGCAGGGAGCACCAGGACAGTGACGGGAGCAGAAATATGCAGTGACACAGCAGGCAAAAAGCCTCATCACAAGAAATGAGAGGATAAGTGAGAAGCATTTAGCTCATGGGAAAAAACCTCGCTCCGTTTTTCAAAATGGAACTAAGATCTAGTACATAACTTATTTATAAGGTCTGTTTCCTCCCACAGATAAAATGAACTGTGGAATCAATACTTTGGTTAAAGTGCAACTTTATATATGAACTGATTTTGTACTTACTTTAAATGTATAATGATGCAAAGTATTCCTTTTATTATTTTTTAAAATAATAATGTTTAATCTTTTATTAATAAGCACCTGAATTCCATGTCTATCTTTTTAAGTCCTTCCCTATTGCCATCATGAGTTTCTCTTCTAACTGCTTATTCTGTACACATCAAGACAATTTTCAGCTTTCCTTTTTTAATGGCCTCCACACACAAAAAAAAATCTGTTGTAACAGCAGAAAAACATCTTGAGATTTAACACGCTCTCAGTAGAAGAAATGCTGGCACCCAGGAAAATTACTCCTAGATCAGACAGTCCTTCATACAGTGTAAAGGCACCCGATAATCCAGTTTGCAAAAGCCTGATTTGCTGCAACTCCAACACACCTTTTTTTCACTGGGGAACTCCCGGGTGTACTTGATAGTTCAGGTGGGTGCATGAAGCTTCTTCGATAGAAAAAAAAAGTCACCAGTGTAGACACTGCTGTTTCACTCTAAGAAGTCTCCATACAGGATATCTAGACAACTCTTTCCCCATATCAGTCCAGTTTCCAGCCACCTCTAGCCAACAGATCTGTGCCACAGTAATAGTGTCAACACAAATGTGTTGGCTAATTCTTCCTGCAACTCCTTTACACTCCTCTGCTGTGTTATTCAACCTGAAGAAACATAATCAGACAGAACTGGGACCTTTACTCCTGTAACCACCAGACCAAGCCAGGCTGCCTCTGTAGTGGAAAGGCAATTAAGGAAAGGTAAGTCATACCGCGCTCTGAACCCTGGCCCTGTGCAGATCTTAATCCCTCCACCCTTGGGAGAAAAAGGTAATAAAAACCTTAGCTGCTACTAAGAAGCCCTGCAAGCACATACCTGACACTCACCTAGACAGAGGTATCTTTCAGACAGCATCGGAGAGGAACACTTTGCTTGCCAGCATGCAGCTGCATGGATCAACCCCTACCAAGAGAGGGGAAGGGAGAAAACCGTACAACAGCCACGAGCTTTCTACAGCCAAGGCTCCCCAATGTGGAGCAGGGAAGCAGATCTGCAGGGCTGTTTTGGTTTTCTAATGCACAGCTATGGCAGCACCAGCCCATATAAAAAGCTCTTCTTCTCTCACTGTTGTTTCCACCTCTTCGGACCGTTCCACAGCTTCTAAATCAAAAGCCTAGAACAAAATTGTCTGTAAACCCTTCAAAGAAGTGTGGAAGGGGAATGAATTAGGTTGCATCAAATCTAAATAATAAAAACTTACTTCAGCTACCATGTCTAAGTCTCCACCTGCAACTGTGACCATACCTTTCATTCTCACCAATCCCCCACCTGGCTGCTACCTCCTGTCATCTTATGATTTTTCAAGCACACACCCTTACCACCGACCTGAATTCAGTCTCATTGCTTTAATATATTAACCACTGCTCTACTGTATGTATGCCCAAGAGAAACAGAGAGCATGGGGCAGCTTTTCTGACATGGAGATAAGAAACTACAGCAACACACAAAACTCCCCCCCGAGGCTGTCCGATCTTTCCTTCCAGTAATATTCAGTGCAGAATTTCCCCTACCAAGTTTTGCACTAAGTTGTTTGGATACAACACAGATGAGTATGTTTACTTGTTTGTCCAAGTTCACTTCAAGAAGCTTTAAAAGACACTCTGACCTGTTCTTCCCACAGGTGACTGGGACAGAGGGGGATCAGCCCGTGCAAACTAGACATTGAAGGCTGCATTGCCAATTTTGATGGCTGAAATCCAAATTCTCCTGGGGAGACAGAGACTTAATCCTAGGCTTGACAGTTTATACTGTAAATATGCTGAAAAACTTCTCAATCTATTCCCCTCCCCATGCCTAAAATCTTGAACACTGATTTACATATTGCATTTTTTTCCATGAAAACCAAGTCCAGAATCAAGCTTTCAGGATTATACACCTGAATGCCTGCATTAAATAGGAGAGACTTGTCACACTCTTCGTTTTCCATAGCAGCAGAGTATGCAGCAGCTCTGAAGAGAGCCACTTATTTAAGCTCCAAGATCTGTTTATAACTCAGGGAGCCTAAAACCACTGAGATCAGTAAGGATTTTGCTCTTCACTTCAGTGGAGCCCAATCAAGCCAAAAAGACAGAAGGGAACATAAGCCAAAATCCTACATTTTGCCACATTCCCCATTGAACACACTGTGGTTCTAGCAAATATCTACATAGGAAGCAGCAGTGACCTTCAGTCTAGAAGGTACAAGATGGAAACAACAGCAGTTATGCAAGAGAATCAAATCTGGTCAGAGTTGAAAATACATCCATTAGTCCGTAGGGTGCTTGCAACTCTCAGAAGAATCACATAAATGTCTTACAATTTAAGCTGGATATTCAGTGGCTAGATTTTTTTTTTTCTTTTAAAACTGTTTTCAATTACGTCCTTTGTTTCTAGAACTACTTAGAAATTTGCATGGTAACTAAATACACATCAGGAAGCCATTCCAGTTCTTGTGATCATCTGGGCAAAGGAAGGCTTCACCTTTTTTTTTTTCCTAGCAGCACCCCCATGTTAAAAGAAATCGTTTCATGTATTTTAAAAGACTAATTCTTCAGCATTGGGTCTATTTTTACACAACAAAATTAGTAACAGCTTTCTTAGTGTGAAACCACAAGCATACCAGATGAGGGTGGAAGAAAAATAACTTGACTAATAATATTATGTAAGGAACACAAATGGGTTTATGGTCAACATGGGAGCTTTTCAGTCTGTTTTACAGCCACCACCTTAACAAATTCCCAAATCAAAATTTTAAGCAGAGCTCAGTGACTGAGTCCTAAATCTATATTTTAACAAGGCCAAGTTTGATCCCTGGAGTATGCTCTGCTGATAAAAGTTTGTTTTCTGCTCTGATCACTGCAATATTAAAAGCTGGACCTTGCACCACAGCCCTTGCTGTTTGTTTAAAGTAAATCTGCCATGTGACACAGATAAAACAACTATGAAACATATACAGTGTTGTCAATTTATTTTCTGTCCCTCTGCCACCCCGTGTTTGGTGCAGGTACCAATGAACCATGGAAGTTCACGTGTTGCCACCATGATTCCTACCCCAAATCCTGGAATTGGCCAAGGAGCACACCCCAATTGTGCCACAGACCCAGAAACAAGGAGGAACTAATCCCACTGTTTTCATTTTTATTTTTATTCCTGGTTAAACATGAAAATGCCCAATGGATATCCAAAACTAACACAACAGGATGGTTGTATAGAATATTACAAACAAGACAGCAGGGCCTCAAACATTCTTCTGCTGGAGAATATAGTTACTACGCAAGTGCACAGTGCCAAAATATCCCACTTTAAGGGCCAAGGAAAGCCCAGACAGACAGGTCTCCAGCATAAAAGATAACAACAACCTACTCTTCCTGGTCACCTGATCTCTAGGAAAGCAGACAGAACAAATGAATCATTTTGCAGTTTTATTATCCCCACCCCCGCTTCTCACAAATGGACTATGACTCGCATTGAGATCTCAGTGCATTTCACAGCAAAAAAAAAAATGTACAAGAGGATCAAAATAGTTGTGCATAAACCCAACTCTTTTTTTGCACAATTTACAGTTTGTGTGAAAGTTAACATGGTTATTTAAACCTTCTGATGCATTCTTACACTTGTATCTTCTCCATTGAAAACATCTTACCAGATGACACAGTTGTGAGTTCTCATGGTGCTGGATCAGGTGCAGCCATTGCCATGGCTGGGAAGTGGCAGATAATGTTATATACACTGACTGGAAGACTACATCAGAAGAAAAAACAGATTAAGGCACCACTGTTGGAAAAATTAAGGTAGCTTGTAGTTACAACAATAACGAAAGCCATAATAAGTACTATTCTTAATTGCCAGCAATTCTTAGACTTCGATAAAATAGTTATAAAAAAAACCCACAAAGGATGTTTGTACCTGAATACAGTTTCCTGATATCTGATTGTGTTTCAAATCAATACCCAGTCCTCAGCATAATCAGCCTTTTTGTTTTTTTAAGGTAAGATGAAGAACCAGGACCTACGGTCCATATATTCACAGGTCACATTTCACTGCTTTGTTCTGAGTCACACCACAGGAGAAAAACCAAAACAATCCAAAGGACAGTTTATAACACTGATACTTCACCTCTGAGATGATTAGATGGGCAGAGAAATTTAAATACAAAATTGTACGTTTTCTGTTCATTTTGAAAGCCTTAGTCCTCAGGAAGGGAAGGTGGAGGAGGAAAAAAAAGGCCAAACCTCATTACATTATAACATGAGAAAAATCAAAGTCACTCAAAGAGATTTAATAAAATTAGGAGTTGAAAAGTGTTCAAATTACTTCTCCAATTCAAGTCAATTATTTCAAGTATATTAAAACGTTTCAGAGGAAAAATTTCTCCATGGTTACAATTCTAATTGCTTTTATAAATCCATAAAAAAGAAAGGTAGTCTTTACATATATCCCATATTCCTCCGATGCATGCACGTGTTCTTTCTGAAGAAAACAGTCGTCACGATCCAGTTGTTTCTTAACACTGATTTCAGGCACATCTTCCAAACACCCCTCCAGTTTTCGCCAAAAAGGTTAATCACTGGGCATAAAAGCAGCAATTTTTTGTTGCTGTTGTCTACATGGGTACTGAGCAGGTTTCAGTTATTAAAGAGCTTGATGCAAATTCCGAAAAAAGTTCCCATGTCACTCCAAAATTCAACAGTTCCTTCTTCTCTTAGGCAGCTTTTGCAATCAGATCTACTTCGAAGAATCTTACGCAATTCAGATAAAATCTCTTGGATCATACAAAAAACAAGTTGGTTGAATGTACCTGGCAAGTTTGTCTCTATGACTTGGATTTTTTTTTTTAATCTTTTTTTTTTTTTTTAATAGCTTTAAAGTGCCCTAGTATATTTATTTCTTTATGCTCATTTAAACTTTCACAATTACATAAAAAGGGGACACTCAGTGTGATTACTGTGTTTTGAGAGACAGAGGAAAAGGAGAGGAAAATCAGAAAACTCATCTTAAAGCAGCTTTTCTAGTTAGTGTCTGTTTGCTGAGTTTGCACAGTGGAGACTGTTTTCCAGAGGGGTTTATGATAAACCCAGCCATCTCCCTGCAATTTAAAGAGAAAATATGGTTATAATAAAGACACTGCCCCAGGAGAATTCCCTTCACAAAACTATTAGACTGATAGCTGTGAAAACCAGAAGGACATAGCTTGCACCTTTAACTCCTACAGATTAAGACACCGAGATCAACGCTGCAGGCTTCTGAGACTACTTCAGAACATGTACGGACTCTTGCTGAGCCACAGCATGCTCTGGGAATCGACTGCACTTGTAATTAACCCAGACAGAAAGCCACTCTTCTCAACTCCATGATGCAGATTACTTTCAAAAGCCAAACAAGAAGCCAGCAGAGAGGCAGCTATCCAGGATTATCAACTCTAACACAGCCCAACTGCTTACCCAGAAATGAAGCAGCTCAGGATTATGTTTAAACATTTTCTGAATAGATCTGTATCTTGGATTAGCAACAGAATTTCTCATCTTCTAAATCTAGATACTAACAATACAAATATCTGAACTAATCTTACTAATATAGCTTTAGAGAACAAAAAAACCCTTATCGCAGCTAACAGATAAGCTAAAAGTTTTGTTAAAAACAAAACAAAACTGGAAGAAAGCCAAGAAAAAACACTTTTTAGCCTATGTTTTAAACCCTTGCTAGATCACAGATAGAGGAAGAAGAAGAAGAAAGGGGAGTTACATTACTGCAGTTTAATAGATAAAGCTTTCACTACAAGGAGAATCTAAACTACTACAGCATAACTTTTAGTTTAGTCCTCCCCTCCTGCAAGGGGGTCAGCAAAGCTCTCTACACAAGCAGGGTCTCATCATCTGGATCACACAGAAAGCCTATTTTGAAGTTATCGTACCAGCATTCCCCAGTCTTCCTAGGCAGGCTGCAGTCCACCTTGTTAAAAGTCTCACTATATTATTATTACTACCATTATTGAAATACAGGTTAAGCCACTGAACAAATAAACTCCATCCAAAACGTAACATACGAGAACAAAAAAAGTTCTAAGCTGAGAATTAATTCATGTTCCTTCTTGCTAACAGTAATATCTTGGGTTCATACACACACAACATAAGCAAAATTAGTACTACTGTTTTTTTTTCTTAGGGTATTTACTGTTACAGTCTACTTACACGTGTACATGTAAAGCTGTTTTCCACGTGCCATGAGGAAGTGCCTGGTAAAAGAAACCGGACCACAAAACAGGCAAACATTTTGTTGCAAGGGAATTGCAAAATCAAAGTGTTTGGGAAGTGAAGGGTAAAGTCAAACCTTTACATGTTTGGGAGCGCTTATGTCACCTTACTTCTATGGAACCCACAGAGCTAAACTGTAAGATCTAAGGCCAAGTACCCTATTCTGACAGGACACAGACCTATATATGCACCTGCTTTCATTGTAGCTCTGCCTCTGCCTTCATCAACAGCTATCTGCTTGGGAACTTACATCTTTAAGGAAGTATTTAGTACACCAAGGTGTTTCTGTTTCAGCACGAAGCCTCTCTTCATTCCTCTGCTGTTCTTCAAGGGCTCGCTTGTGCTCCGTAGCCTTATCGATGTCTCCATCCCGCAGAGACTCTGTTACATGCTGCCACAGCCTCCTACAAAACAAATTGTTAACTTTACTTTTCCAAAGTTTTCTCAGCCTGCCACCTTGAACTACAGGATCACCACATGCAGTTCAGAACAGGACCATTCCCTCCACTTATACATGACAGACCAACCCAGGTCAGAGCAGGATGGTGCAGCCCAGGTGGAAGGGCTCACGGCCAAGTCTTATAGCTACGCTAGCAATTAGAAGCAGATAGGAATGGCTCTGAGGTTTTGGCTGTGATAATCTAATGTCTGTATACCTTTAAAATTGCTGTGGAAGTGTTATTCAACAAGCAGTTTCTTGTGAGGACCTCCCTTGTCAGGAGCTGCCCCGCTGTGTAGCTGATGGTTAAATACAAAACAAATAAGGAGGCTCTGTTGTAGCAGGTACTTTATGAACCCCTAAGACAACTCTGTCCATGGATAAAAGAGACGAGATAAATAAACATGTGCCTGCACTTTTTTTTTTTGCACTTTTTATTATGCGTTTATGTTTTGTTTTTAAAAAAATAAAATTCAGATCACTGCTGCTAAGTACTATCCACAAGTAATATCTACATTTGCAGGTTTTCCTAAGGCATTCATTAGACCGCTTAGCACAAAAAGGGTCAGACAACAGTAAACACATACTCTACCTAGATTCAAATGGTCCTTGTTTCTCAAGGGGACGGACTCGTTTTCTTGTCACAGACAGCTTTGTCAAGTCCACGTATTTTGTCTCCCCATTGCTGTAGGTGAACTCAAGTACACTGTTCCACTCTCCTTGCACTCTGCAGACCACTGTGTTTGTCATGTTCTGTTTCACTTCACCTGTGACTCTAGGAAAGCAATTAATTTTTAAAAGGCCATGGCTGAAGACACCTGAGGAGCGTTCCTTGCATAACCACTCAACTTAATTCTGAATGAGTTTGCAAACTTGTCACACTGTCTTAAGAAATGTTAGTTACTTGAATTGCATTTGCATGGAGAATTTCAAAGAGCAAAGCGACTTTTACTCGTTGCTCTAGTTCTCTTCATGTTACCCAGGAAACTCCATTTTTGGCTTCAGCTTAAACTTGTTTCAAACCTTTTAACAGAACTAAAGATGGAAAAGAAACTAACACAGGCTGGTTCACATGTAACAAGCAGTTGATGTTTCCACTTGAAACATCACATCAGATACATAGTTCAGACTTAAAAAATAAAAATTGAACTTTCTAGCAAGCATGTATCTCACTACCTGCTGGAACTTTATCTCACATCTTTTTACATCTCAATGTTCTCGGTATGTAGGTGGTCTCATTTTTATGTTGCTCACATTAGCAGCAGACACACAAAGGCAGAAAGCAAGGTGGGAAACTAGGAATCAGGAGAACTGCTTTTCTTTCCTGCCTCTTCCACAGAAACCTCTGCCAATAACAAGATAGTAAAAATGTCTAATACACAATATTTCATTCAAAGTGTTGCACAGATGCTCCAGCATCACCATAATTGCACACACTGATGCATATTTTTCTTCTCAACATCAAGACCCGTCCAAAGACCTCCCGACACTCACTTCATCCCGAATCAAGGAGTGGAAGCTTACTGAGCATTGCTAGGCAAGCAAATTACCACCCTCAAACAGAACTTTTCTCCTAGGAAGAGGAAACAAAAGGGTCTATGCAAACAAGACTTGAGACATTCTCACTTGTAAGGTGCTGCAGGATTCACAAAGGACACTATCTCCAGCTCCACTGCCGCCCAGCGCTGTTTTTGTTCATATCCTGCTTACTATAATTAATAAAATTCCAATTAACTATATTGATTGATTGATGTAATTTATAACACAATTAAACCGCAATTACCTGTACACAAGCTCTCTACAACACACCACTCTCCAGCTCCCCTTCCCACAGTTCATCAGCACTCACACAAAGTACCCGTTACATCTCCTTTCACACTTACATTATGTGCAGCTAATAATAGCTAAGTTGCGCACCACTGGTTTGCTCTTATTTCCTTTGAACAACTGCATACAGAAGAGCAGAAAACAGCAGTTCTGTGCTCCCACCTTGCCCACGCTGGCTGCGTGGTGTCACACTCAGAGGCAGAAGGGAGCGCAGGACACGTAGATGCCACTTCCCGTCTTCCACATGCACTGGTCACTTCCAGCTGTGTCTGCATCTACCTGTCCACCCCCCCAAGCCTGGCATCAAAACAGAGAAATTGATTTCTCAGGCAACGAAACAAGTATCACAGGCCAGACCTTCCAGCACAGAGATACTGGATGCCAGTCAAGTCAGAGCTGTGGGGAACGCCCGGGGCAAGTGGGGAAAGCTCACAGCCAGCTCAGAGCAGGAGGCAGCAGCCAGGGCTTCTGCCACATCTTGCACATGCGGGAGGCAGCTGGAGCCACATCACAGTCCAGCAGCTCAAACCTAATTTAACTTCATTAGAAAGATCTTCCAAAAAACCGGACTGATAAGTATATGCTGCTCATGCACAG
The DNA here is from genome assembly GCF_900496995.4 of Aquila chrysaetos chrysaetos. NCBI lineage: Eukaryota > Metazoa > Chordata > Aves > Accipitriformes > Accipitridae > Aquila > Aquila chrysaetos. Next base: position 43,007,623 of record NC_044009.1, read on the forward strand.
TTTTCCATTACAAAAACATTGTTGAAACAATATGAGCAATAAAAGCATGTTTACATTAAGCTATTACGCTTTTTTTTTGTGTGTAAGTTAACAAGCACTAACAGTTTCTGAAAACAACTGAAAGAGTAGGCGACAAGCAAGCAGCCTTCACTTCGTGCTGCTTTTTCATCCTGTGACTTCCACACCTCACTGAAGCTATTACACACGGTGGAGTCCCTGTCCTCCTCCCAAGAGATCTCTGAACAGACTGAATCCAGAGGATGCCAGAGACCAGCCCATTCGGACTTTGCAGTTACATCTTCACAACTTCAAGAGCTTAATTTTTCCAAGCGCTGTGTGTTTACAACACAATACTGACATCCAGTATTTTAGTATCAACCACAAAATTACTGTCTCTGCTCAGCTTAAAGTAAACAAAGTTATACCACTCACTACTAAGGTGCAGCATCCAGCTGCTACATTAAACTCTCATTGCAACCTATATTTCTTCAAGCTGCATTGCTCTGTGACACACAACCGTTCCCAGCATCGCAGATCATAATACCTGCCTGAACTAATATTAGTGATAAAAATCTGCTAGCACTTATTTGTAAGCTTGGCATGATTGATATATGCCTAGCTGTTCGTTATCATCATCCTCTATTTCGTCAAGCTAAAGAGGTACAGGACCAAGGAGCCAATATCCAGCTGAGGTCTAACAACAAGGGTCACTCTACAAAAAAATCTATAACATTGCCATAGCAACTCACTTGCGCTCTGCGTAACCATGACAACACTGCTGCTTCCCCATCAAGAGATTCTTTTGGCAATGTCCAATCATCACCATGTCAAATTTTCAATAGTTACAGTACCTTGAACAGATCTGTCTTTAAAAAGCCTCTACATCTGTGACTAATTTCAGAGAGACAAATAACAAAACAGTTTCCAAAATTAAATCATTGAAGTAAAATTGCATCCTATCACTTATTTTTTATGGCACAACAGGAGCTATTGCAAGGTGGAAGACACATTGTAAGCAATGGAAAAAAAAAAATCCCAAGTGATGCATCACTTTAAAATTGTCGCAAGTGAAACAGAGCTACATGTGAGCTTCAGTTCTCCAGGTGCCATTGGGAAAGGGGAGCTATGCTTGCAAGTTAAATTCAAAGCATGTATGGGAATTTATGGGGCAAAGCATCGCCTCAAGATGGGGGTTTTGGTGTTTGGTTTTTTTTCCTTTAAGCAATAAACACAGCCTTACTCTACTGTTTCAGGTAAAGTGATTTAGAGAAGACTGCTGATTTTTTTGCAACCTGAGAGCAACCCATGTTTAAGAAGTTCTGATGTTCTATGCTGTTACATGTTTCATTATGTGCTGGGTTTAGCTGGGATAGAATTAATTTTCTTCATAGCAGCTAGCATGGGGCCCTGTTTTGGATTTGTGCTGGAAACAGTATTGATAATTCAGGGATGTTTTAGCTGTTACTGAGCAGTGCTTACACAGAGCCAAGGCCTTTTCTGCTTCTCACCCCACCCCACCAGCGAGGAGGCTGGGGGGGCACAAGGAGTTGGGAGGGGACACAGCCAGGACAGCTGACCCCAACTGACCCAAGGGATGTTCCAGACCATACGACCTCATGCTCAGCACATAAAACTGGGGGAAGAAGGAAGGGGGGGATGTCCAGAGTGATGGCGTTTTGTCTTCCCAAGTAACTGTCAGGCGTGATGGAGCCCTGCTTTCCTGGAGATGGCTGAACACCTGCCTGCCCATAGGAAGTGCTGAATTAATTCCTTGTTTTGCTTTGTTTGTGTGCACGGCTGTTGCTTTGCGTATTAAACTGTCTGTATCTCAACCCACGAGCTTTCTCACTTTTATTCTTCTGATTCTCTCCCCCGTCCCACCAGGGGGGAGTGAGTGAGCAGCTGTGTGGGGATTAGTTGCTGGCTGAGGTTAAACCACAACACATTATTATCTCTAACACATTTAATCTAAGAAAGGTTTAAACAAGCACTGTCCAGTAAACGGCTGAGTGTAAAATGGTCTGAAATCAGACATTCTTTGTGTGACTACTATTTAATTTTCTCCTTCCTCAATTAACTGTCTCTCTATTAGCACAAGGCTAATCTGCCGCAGTCTTACTACAAAATATCTAAAGACATCAATGTTAGTGAGTTTCAAAAGCTTTTGCACCAAGCGTGCAGACACTTCCTACGATCTGCTAGATCCCTGGATCATCTTTCTTTTACCTGTTAGTTTTTGAACAAACATACACATGAAGAATTACCACTACAAGAATTATCATTTTTGTCTTTAAAAAAGGTATTTTTACCTAGAGATTTTCTGTAAGTTGCTTAAACTTGATAGTCTTATGTTTCTTATACAGAAATCCTAAGACCAATAAGTAACAGAAGACTATTTACTAATGAACCCTGCAGTGCAACTACAATGCATGTTGCAAACAACATGCAATGGGAATAAAAGCCAGGAGCTCTGTTCTCCCTGTGGTTTGAACACAGAGTCAAAAAAACATGGAATTTCCTTACTGTTTTTAAATGTAACCTGACTTTTCCTTGAGGATCACATGAGATGCAGTTGTTTAGCTGATACTGTTTAAGAGCACAGTAATACCTCAAGTGTTTATAAACAGGAAAAACTACATTTTCTCAGACTACCAAATGAGTATTATTCAGCACACAGAACAGGGGAGTTACACAGCTACTGCAATTCTAGAGCACAGACTACGTGATAAAATAGAAAAAAAAAAAAAAGTGTTCTCACCGATGCAATTTGCCACCGTAGAAGGGCTTGGTGTGAAAGTTAATACTTGCAGAATACCCAGTCTTTGCACAGTTAATGTTGACTTTTCCTCCCAGTTCTACCCAGGGAACAGTTAAAATTGACCGAGCGTACGCACAGGGCAGAGAGAATGTGTATTCTTCCCCATGTTCCAAGAGACTTAAGAGACCTGTGTGAAGAAATACAAGAATTCTTAAATCAGCACCATTTTAGAAAAGACCAAACGAGTTATTGAAACAGATAGCCAATACTATATCTGACTACTTTTCCTCATAGCCCCTCACACCAAAAAGGAAAAAAACAAAACAAAACCAAACCCAAAAACCCAAACAACAAAAAAAAAAAAAAAAGCACAAAAGTGACATTTATTACAGATTCTAGATACAAACATTTTCCTGAAAGTACTAACCTGAGTAACATGTATTTATGTTTCTTTTGGGAAAACATATTTATCCGAATAATATTGCTCCATAAAGTACAATATTGTGCTGTGCAACATACTTTTCAGTAGTATGTAAAAGGGCTGGTCACACTCTTATTGACAGTTCTGGAGCATGTCAATGCAAGAATTATGCTGACAATAGGAAGTAATGAATGAATACCCTGAACTGCAGATCCTGAGGAAGGCTAATACTCCTGTTCTGTTTTCCCTCCCTGTAATACCCTATATGAAGGCAGGTAGCAGAGACAATTCGTCGCACTGCATCTCTCTGCCAAGATAAATCCAACTCTTCCTGACAGTAGCTTTTGCAATAAATGTCAAGAATGTCGTAAAAACCTACAATTTTTCTTTGGGTTTTAAGATGTGTGGGTTTGACTCCTATGAAGAAAAAAAAAAAAACACGCAAGATCTACCTCTTGCCGTTACAAGAACATAGCATGACAACTGACTGCTGCCTGCATCAACCCATGCCTCTGCAGCACATTATCACTGTGTATCTCACCTAAGTACGAAAAACATGAGAAATTCTGAAAAGTTATGACATGATTTGAGAAATGCCTTAGAAGAGATATTAACTTCAGAAATTACCTGGTATAGCCAAAGCATTGAGATGTGCCTTCCACATCCCCTGCCATGCTCATTCCCTTGTCCAGTACATAGTTTACATGCAAGTGCCTGGAATCCCCAGTTACTGCGTAATATACACAGGGGACACAGAATGGGAGAGGCTGTCTCATCTCTTGCAGTAAATACTAGTACTAAAGGGAAATTACAGTTTAAGGGCAGTTACCCTTCTCTGTCCCTAAAGGATCCAATTCCTCCAGTTAAAGAAAATTAAAACTTGCATAGTAAGATACATTAAGTGCCATACATGCATATACAAGCATACTTCTATTTAATAAATGTCTGATGCAAATCAATTTGTCCGATGCTTTGGAAACATTCATAAATATCAGTTTACATCACAGTAACTGCCCTTTGGTTTAAAAGTAAAAATTTTATTTCCAAATATAATCCTGATTTTTGGCAAAGCATAAACCTATCTAGATTTTTCCCCCATATGAAAACTTGCTGTGTATAATGAGGACTTGTCATATCTTCTGTACTTTGTGAACAGTAAAAATAAAGTAAGAAATCGCTGAATGATTGTACGTTAAGGCTTGCAGATCACAGAGACTAGAGGAAAACCAGAAGTACGTGGAAAAAAAAAAATCTGAAAACCCACTGACATGTTCTGTAAGCAGATTTTTATTTTTTTTTAAATCTTCCAAATAAAACTACTGAGCAGCATTCATCTGTATTTCTGCCAGAGGAGTATAACATCAACTTTCCTATCAAACTAGTAATATTTTAACAACCTTCTAAAACAAATAAAGGACGGAAGTAACACTTACCCTCACCAATCATTGTCACTCCTATTGACATTCCTAAGAATTTACTTTTTGTCCAGACGTGGGCATTGACACACATCTTTCTCTCTACACATTCAGCATAAAACCCTGAGACAGGAGGGTGGTGGGACACTTGCTCGGCTACAAATTTTACTGTATAGTAGTCCAGCTCTGTTTGGCCTTCCCTATCTTTAGACAGAGTTACTTGCTCTGAGGAAGAGTGAGCAGAGAAGTTACTGCCAGCATCAGTGGCTACATCGCTCTTCGGCATCCTCCAGGAGCAGTGAAACGTTTCCCCAATGATTGGATTGTATGGTTTCTTTGCAATAGCTCCTTTGCGACCTTCGTGAAATGAAGTGAGATAATACTCAACAAAGCGGATCATCCTCTCCTCAGGGGTAGTGCCATTTGTGATTGCAATGAAGAGATCTGGGTGGGACATAAAGTCTGCATACATCTCCAGCAACGATCGTTTCTCTAAAATAAAAGTGGGAAGAACCACCTGAAATAAAAGAAAACCCAGAAAGCTCTAGTAAGTAAAACAAAGAGACGGGCATTTTTACAAGGGAAGTTTCTCAGGTGGAGGATTCCGTCCTGTTTTGGACACACTTTCAGGCTGAACTTTCTTGTGCCTCTTCTAAGATGTGAGCAAAATACAGTGATCAGAGGTCCCAGAAAAACAATTTACAAGGAGAAAAAAGCCCAATAAGTACTATTAGGATGAAAGAGGTTGAAAGAGACTGAGCATCCCTCAAAAAAACATGAAAGAGCTGCAAAGAGATAACATGTCCCACATGTCTGTGGAGGAGAAAACAAGCAGGAAGGAGCTCAAACTATAGGAAGGAAGATTCAGAGCAGAGGTTACGAAAGGTTTCATCTAATGGAGAGAAAAGCAGGGAAGCTATGCCAGTGCTCTTGAGAGCCTGCAGAGTCTCTCTCACCACAGCAACTAGGACAAGCATCCATGAGAAATAACATAGCTGATCCTGTACCTCTGAGCAGAAGACCTTATACTTTCCCAGTTACATTCACCACTATAAAAAACAGCAGTCCTGTCCTTTGCTGGGCCAAGAGCAATACTGTAGGGTAAGAGGCTGTGGGTATCATCAGTCTTTTCCTTCCCTGTAGTGGCAACTAACCTCATGTAACTAACTGCTGTAAAGAGCAACACAGGGTATCTCAACCATGAGATCAAGATAGTCCATTTAAATTAGCTGCATTCAAAGAGGTAGAGCACAGACATAAGACTCTTAATAGATATACAAGTTAAGCGGAATACACTTGCCATGTTGTTGCAACACCAACCTGGAATATTAAAGTTGCTTTTCACTTCAGTACCCTGATATTTAAGTTAAGTGTGATTCTAACAACTTCATTACCCATTTTGAAGTCAGGCTCATTACATTTCAATGCTTTGCTCACTCTGAACTAAAGACAATTCTACACGCACAGCCAAAAGTCACAACTGGGAGACAGACTTGACAATTTTTTTTCAACTAAGAGAAAAAGATAGACCAAATCCCATCTTCAATGTAAGTGAAAAAATGACTTAATAAATTCCTGATTAAGCAGTGGGGGTTTAAGTTTGGCCCACAGGCAGCAGGGCCTGTTCATATCACCTTTTTTTTTTTTCCTGAATTGTGAAATGTAAGCTCCACAATACAAGTGTTTCTAGTGGTCAAGTAGCTAGTGCTCAAAAAACAGAGCTTGAAAAAAAAAAAAAATTATAATCCATAATTCCAAGAAAGAGAGTGCTTTCCTCATTATTCCATGTAAAATCCATTTTTTTCTTTAAAAGTGTCTAGTGCTTGTGGTAAGAAGTCTTTACAGGAGTGAATTGAACATAAGCTGGCAGCAGCCTGATTTTCCCAGATTTGCTGCCCAAGTTGTTTAGTAGCAACTGAGTGTTAATTTTTCAAAGCTGCTTGCTTTTGAGATCTGCACTAAAGTGTCAAACCCAATTCTCTCCAGTATAACTTTGCTCCTCCTTGCTATAGCTGTGAGCAAACACAGAAATAAGAGTAGGACAGAATGGTGTAAACAGACATCTGAGGATAGATAATGGGCAACCAAAAGAAAACTTCTTTTCAGAAGCAGCATGAATACAGGTGTAGGGTTATGCAAATTGCATGTAGAAGCATTATCAAGTGAGAAAAAAGATCATGGAAGGAAAGCAGAAAGACAAAAATATAAGAAAGCTGCAGAAAACAACATGGGAAGAGTAAGGTGCAAACACAGGAAAGAAAATAGGCCATTACAAGAAAGCCAACAAAAACATAGTAGAAAACACAAAGAGAATGTAATAGAAAAGATATGGCCAGTTGCATTAAAGAAAATCCACTACCTCAGCACGCTTCACTTAAAACCTGCCTCAAACTGGGACATTGTATCTTGGGACCTGAAGTTCCTACAGGCGACAATTTCATATTAAACTCAATATTGTTCAATACAGGAGTTGAGTCTAAAATGACACTTCACTTTTACTGCAGCCAGTCTTCACGCTTCAGTTACTTACTCTTGTTAAGTCCATGCCAAGTTTCAGCTGAGACAAGAGATGCAAGATAACACTGCGCTGTTCTTCCACCGCTCCTAGATCATCTTCTTTATCATCACAGATATCCTCCAGCTCCTCATCTGGATTTACTTCTTCAGGTTCCTAGGATAAGAGCCATAAACATCAGCTCAAAGATGTGACTGGCCAGACAACATCCAAAAAGGACTTCATATTGTATTTAACTGTCCATGTATGAAAAAAAGACTAAACAAACCCCTGCAGAGAGCTACACAATGGAATCTACCCCAAGATAAACAACAGCTGAAACATTTAAAGGGACATTAAGATAACTCAGTGCAGACTTCATCTAGCAGATTCAGGCTAAGATTTCGCACTATCTCTCACACACACAAAAAAAGCTTAAAAGCAAGTATGACCTGTTTTCCTGTAAGTTTTGTGAGCTAACAGAATGGCAGGCATCTAACACATACAGAAAAATCGCAAAGCAAAAGCTAGCAGAGAGTCCAACCACCTCACTAACACCCCTTCACCTCCACACTACTTCAGGCTTTCCAGTGTTGCCATCATTATTCCAAAGGCTGCAGCAAATGGTACTTTCTAGTCACTTGCTTACTGTCATACCCAATGAAAAGCAATTAACATATCTCCAGGCCAGTCTTCACAAGCATTATGAATGTTGCTGCTAGTGCCAATATGTAACAGTAAAGGAAAAAGGAAAAGTAACTTGGAGTAGTTTTATAAAAACAACAAAAAACCCCACACATACACAACACCACACGCTAGCTGTCTGTTAGCATAACTAAAGCACCCAGACAGACTAGCAGAAGTTATATTAGCAGCGTTCTAACAACCATCACACCGCAAGCAGAAAGTCGAACACTGCAGGTGGAAGGGATGACGGTATCCCTAGGGCTCTGAGCAGTGTCCTCCTGGGGCAAACAGCTGGAGGGAGGCAGATGCAGAGGGGAGAGCCACTGAATGCTACAGGAGGGCAGCAATATGTGTCTGCCTAAGCAAAGCCCTTTGTGCTGGAGCAGCTGCCCTAGCTCAAGGCAAATTTATGAATATCCAACCACCAAAAACAGGGGGCCAAGCCCTTACACAGAGCTCAAACCCTGATGAAAATTGCACTATCACACAGGTGACTCCTTTCCAAGGATGCTACGCTGTTCTGCTACCATAAGAGAGCTGAAAATATCTAAGGGGAGCAATAAGACTACTCATATCCCAAATACATTAAGCACTTGAACTGTAACTTAATTATTAGAAGGAGGAAGGAATTAAGTGATTTATCTGAAAGCCCCTGGTTTGCTTCATTTTTTCTTTTTTTAACTTACTAGCAACTACTCTGATCCATTTAAAAATCTATAAACTATAGCAACTGAAGAAATCTTTTCCATTTCAATTTTGCTATAAGATAGCACAGTGCTGTTGCAGAAACATACAACAGCACATTACCTTTTCACAATGACACAGTCTCATCCAAACAACTGTGTGAAATCCAAACAACTGTGTGAAACCAACTAGTATAAAAAGAATGTAATTATGATTTTCTAGCTTCGTTAGGAAAAGTTGTTCTTTATCATAATCCCCGCTGGTTTTTTACTTTAGTATTTTGCACTTCAAATCAATTTTGACAGTTATAATGATACAGACTGTAGCTTATTTCAAACACATTAAGCCATCCTCAAGTCAAGTGATGAGAGTTGCTCATATTAAGAAAAACAGATGCAGCAAGAGCTAAAAAGGAAAGACAGGGAGAATTAATAACTGGAGACCAGCAATTTTGTCTTTCATCTGCTTAGGCAGTCCTTCTTGGGCCTATTTTGAGAGTGTCATGAATTCCAGTTAGGTTTTTTGCACTTCAGTATCCACGTGTTTAGATCAAAATGCAAGGGAATACTGCCTATTTCAACATCTTGCATTACCCTCCCAATTGGCTCCCTCCACTTGACAGCTAGTTACAGAAAGCAGCAAAAAATTATTGAAAAAGCGAGGTAGAAAGTTTCATTTACTGCAACTGTACTCACTCCTCCAACAAAGCTAATCAAAAAGTGCGAGAACTGTCATTAAATCATTTTCACAGAATTTGATTGAAACATTTACAGATATATTCCTCAAAATAACTCCCCACAGAAACGGCATGTTCACATTACCTTACCCTTGTTAGCTGGCAGGGCTCTGCAATGGACTGCTCTTCTCTGACAGATGCTGGCTTGTTTACCTCTGCTGGAAAATTCTGAGCCGCTCCATTTTTGAAGTGGTTTGCCAGAGATATCTTCGGGTCCAACCAACTGATTGCTGTTCCTGAAGCAAAAGAAAGTTTGCGCTGAAACTTGCTCATCCTCTGGAAGGTCAGTAAATAGCAGTTTTCACAGAAGAGTTATTTTTTAAGGACTAAGCTGAAAGCAGCCAATTCCTCCTGCAGCCAATCCCTTCAGCAGCCACTAAACAAAGGTGGTGCAATGAGACACCACCTTCAGTGATCATTAGCACAAACACTGCGATTGGCGAGCTGTAATACAGGCAACTTGGACTGGAGAAACTAGTTGGTGTCATGAAAGATGTAATCAGACACTACAGGAAGAACCCAGTATCACGGGAATGTTAAGTAACTCTTCCAATTTTCTTTAACTGGTACCAAAAAAAAAAAGCCCACCACTTATCAGCTTCTCAAACCCAGCTCAGTTCTACGCTAAAAAGAGCTAAAGCAGAAAAAGTTTCATTGCCAGTGTTTTCTCTGGAGAGGGTACTTGTCTTTTCTCAGCTGCAAAGGTGGCAAGCACATGCTGTTGAATAAATAATAGTTGCTAAAAAAAACAAAACAAAACAAAACAAAACAAAACAAAACAAAAAAAAAAAACCCAAACCAAACCACACTGCAGGGCTTGGAAAGCTATTACCCACTTGATGATTCCAGCATCTCTAGTTACTCCCAGCTAATTTATCAGAACCGATCAGGTTCCTCATAAATAATACAAATGTTCCATTCTTTTTCAAAGGCTAATAAATGTACAGGTGACTCCAATCAGTTTTTACTGAAGAATACACAAACTGACAAACCATCTTGGCTGGGTTGCGAACAGAAATTATTAGAAAACCTGAATTTCTACCACCACACAGCAGTTTCCTGTGCTTAGGTACCTACACCAAGATGTCGGTTGTCTCTTCCTATATGATACGCAATCCTTTATTTCCAGACCTCTGTTACCTGGAACTAGGTCACATCCTCAACCAGAACAGGCAGAGTAAGCTTAATTCAGATAAACGGCAGCATTTCTACCAGGAAAATACTGGGGCAGGAAAAAAGTGCAGCTTTACTAATGGGACAAAACAACTTTTTCCGCAGCAAGATATTTTATTTTCATCAAGTCTTTTCTCATGAATCCATTACATGGTAAGAAACAAGAATCCCTCAGCAGTTTAAGTTTAAGCTATTTAAACAGAAGTTTCAAACAAGTCAAAAAATAAGATCCTCAGAATGTCACTGTCATGCTTACCTTTTTGAAAGGGTTTTACTAATCTTTAAAACCTGTTCATGATACCTGCTTTCTGAACTGTAACTTTCAACACAATAATCTCTAATTGCATGTTCTAGGCTGTATTCAATCCACACTCACTGCCTCAATATTAGCTTGAATTTAACAAGTAGCCTCCCTCTTATACTCCCTATCAGCTACTTCTAAAACAACCTTATTTATTAAGTTCTGTTTAATTTTCACTGTTAAATTCTAGGAGGTTTTTTTAAGTGATTTGAGCTACCACTTGTGTTTTAGTCTTTGTGAGTGGACAGGATATCACCTTAATACTTCTCTTCCACTGGAAGATCATATTCAAATCTGCTCTCGACTACTTTGGGTAGGCACAAGCTATTCTCTTTACTTGTGATCTCCTCCTCCCCTAAAAGTCTTCACCCCATTTTTTTAAAAAATTTGTTAGCTCTTCCCCTCTGCTACAACACAGACCTCTCAAGAGCCTACAGTCTTCGCTTTCAACATTTTTCTTCAAGAGCTGCAAACTGTCATTGCAATTCACCTTTATGATAACAAAGTATTTTTTCTTTTTTTAAATCCAGTACATTTCACCACTTTTGCCTTGAATTTAGGAAAAGTTAATAGCTGCAACTTTCCTGTTCACCTTTAAGTTTGTGATTTAAGGTACACCTTGATGCAGTTGGGGCAGTATTTTCACTCTTCTGTTATTTTTTTTGTCTTCTAAGAATTTATAGCAAACTGGCATTCTTACATAATTTCCAATCCTTGTTTTTTAAGCCTGACAAGCACTTGCCCAACACATTCTTAGCAGTCAAGTACCACTTTAACAGACCCAAAAATACTTTTTTCCACTTCATGTTTAAATTTATGTTCTGTTAGACAAGTGTCCTCTTCATCATCACTTCTTGCTGCACCTCACTCGTATCTAGCTGAAGTATGCTGACCTGCCTTTATGATCCTAGGAAGATTAAATAGTGCTTGTATATATTTTATTAGATAGAACAGTCTATATGCAAGATTTTTTCCTACATCATTTTAAGTTTTCCTATACTTAAATATAGAAATGCTTCCTGCAGCATTTGAATTAAGCTGCAATCCTTTTCATTTCTACATGAACTTCTGAAGCCTACCAAAAAGGCTCCACCAGTTGAACCAGAAGGTGAAGCATCCCTCCTGTCAGGAGGGGAAATCTAAGCTAAATGGATTAAAATAAATAAAAAAAACCAACCAAAACCAAACTTCTTCTCAATCCTTGAAAGGATCAAATGTATTACAGTGTCTATAGAAAGGCCACACCAGTGGGAGAGTGGAAGGCTGCAGAAAGGTGCGTGCATTCTTTTAATGGTCTGGTTTTAAATCTGGCCCCTGTAATGCATCATCCACTCTGCTGCTCCTCCCCTCTCCATCCATCTCTCTAGGATACCACCAGAAATCTTCAAGATTTGGACATCTTCAAGCAATGTTTTTAGATTTGGCCATTAACAGGCAGATACCAACTGAATAGCAGTCAGGTGAATTGAGCTTTTCCCTGCAGAGTTTAAAAAATTAAAAAACAACAGAAGCACTCATCAAAAAAATCCTATCTTCTTAAGTTATTACACTGGTGCTCACTGGACTCTTCTTAATTCCCCAGATACAGTAATGGGTCAAAAAAACCCACCTTAGTAACACACACGTGAAAATGCCAAAACAAAGACTTCTGATATGCACCTCCCACAGTTATGCATCAGTAGTTAAAAAAATTCACAGGGAATAGGAAGAGTTCTTTCAGTGTGAGTAACTTTGGAGTTCAGACAAAGATTTGGAGAGGTGCCATCCAGTTTTTCATTTTTAAAATGAAATTTTGAACTGACATACAGCAAAAAAAAATTCATACTATTCACAAATTCTCTTAATGCCTGTGGTGATTCTTAAATCACAATCTATTTTTATATAGTTTTAATACTTTTATACAACATATTTTTTCATCTTAGAAGCTAAACTAATTACAGCTCTGAAATAATATGCACTGACAAACTAAGTACCACAAATATGATAGGAACATGGGAAAGATAAGGTAAGAGACAACTTACAAGTGTACTTTGTTACATACTTAGCATATTTATCACCTCTGTTGTGCAAGAGAAGCATTTGAGAATCCTCAAAAGCTTTTTGCTCACAAAAGACCACAAAGTAAACACATGAAAAAAATCACAATAAGATGCAAAAGAATTTACAGACACAAAAGAACACACTCAGTTCCATACACTGCACACAAATCAGGTGGAACGATTCTGGTAAGCACCTACTTGCACAGAAGTGATCAATTGTGCAGACACAGCAACATATTTCTCTACTGTCTGTGAATGCATGTTAGTCCACACCCATTAGCAGTAGGGTTTGTGGGGTTTTTTTTTTTCTTTGTTGGGGGAGTTGGTTGGTCATGAAAAGAAAGGGGCGGGGGGGCTTTTTTACCTTTAAGCAATTTGCATTTGCTTACAAGTCTGTTCTGGCCTCAGAATGGAATGCAACACTTATCTTAGTCCATGTTTTAGACTAGGATGTTAACTCAAAATAAGAATACTGATACATTAACAGTATTAATAATAACCTGTGCAAATGTAGAGCTTTGTATTTTAATTCTTAACTAGAAATGAAAGCATTTACATGTGTTTAGCTTATAATAGGTATTTAGTGTGTAAAAAAAGTCAGAAAAGCATGACATTTGACAGAGCTGTACTGGACACCACATATCCTAGAATCTGCAATCCCATAAAATTCCCCCTCTACTATCACTGTTCCTGAGTGGCCAGTTATATCCCAAAGGCAGCCTTCTTGTTGTGGTGCCTTTTGTACTTTATTCTGTTGTGACACGCTCCACAACAGTTAGATGTTACTTTTATGCAGTTGCTGCCACAGAATTCTAGATAGAATAAATGATTAAAAAAATATACAATATGCATGGAGTTCTACCTAACACCATCAAGTCAGACTCTGGAAAAATTCATAAGAAACCAGGCAGCCGGGCAGTTTTCTCTGCCCGCGTGAAACTGAATTTAGTGGAACAAGCGTTTTTGCAAGGAGGAAAGGATTTGTATTTGTTACAGAGTTCCGCTCTTTGTGAGCATCTATACCCACCTGCTGGTAAGGATCCCTTTTGTTGAGAAGCATGTTGTAACTGGAGAATATGGAAACAGTCATTTAAGCAGTTCATGGTTGCCATGGAAGTTGCTTTGAGCATTAATAGGTCTTGATCCAAGGATGTAAGGTGACCAGAGACAGGAAGGCATTCTATGCTCCTGATCAAGTCTCTCTGCTGGCCCTCTGCCTGAGACATCATCTGTCAATCAAAACAATCATTTATCAGGTGATGGAAGTGTGTTGTGATACATGTTTAGCTGTGCACACAGAGGATCCCAAATGATTTTATGACAATAATAAAACTACAAGGTAATAGTTGTATGTAAAGTTAACTGTACTTTTTTTTTTTCTTGATGCAGCTACTAAAGAGTCATTAAATGCATGATGAAATTCCCATGGCAATACACGGCACCTTACTAAGAAGCAAAAGAATATCAGTGACTTAAAAAAAAAGCAAAGAGGAATTTGAACATGATAGTTGCTGCAGTAAATATCAAACACTGTCATGCCTGGTTGATAGGGACAGGGGGGGGAAAACCCCCACACACATTCTGTGTCAGGAGTAATTAAGCTCTGTGCTCTGCACAGCCTGGAAGAGGATCTATGAGGTACTATCCATGGGTATCAAGATCTTTTCACTCCCTACAAGAAGAGATCCAGCACTTTAAAGGAAAAGACCTGTATCACTCAATTTGGCTCAAACCATACAGGATTCTCATTTATTGTCTGCACTGCCACCATGCTTAGGATCACTATCTCACTGTTTACTTCGCAGAGGGAAGAAAAAAAAAAAAGCAAGATTTTCACCTTCATTATGTGTTCAAATTACAGCTTTCCTGTTGTCATTGTCCCCCTTGCTCTCCTCCAAGCTCCCTTCCTCCTTCACACGGAGCTACATACCCCTACATCACAGAACCTGCAACAGCACATTTTCCACAAGAGGCATAGCGGCAAAGCACACCAGCCATCAAGCAGCACATTGTGGTCTTCCAAAAACCTACATACCCTTCTCTTTGTACTCACAGAAGCAAAATATTGCCTGATTTTGCATCATGGGGAGGAAAGCAGACTTCTATACATGCTAGCCCCTTTTCTGGGGAGGTACAAAAAAACAGTATCAATGTAACTGGACAGCACTACTCTGCAATTATTACATGTTCTGGCAGTTAAGTTAAATGTAAAAACAGATAGATTTAGCAGAGCAGAAGAATTTCTTTAAATAATCTGAGATGCACTCATTCGTTTAACCGCTATGGTGCTACTTAGTTTTTTAATTCACCAATCCTGACAGTATCTTACTGATTATTTTTTTTCAGCACCTTTGCCTGCAAACCCTTCCAGGAACTGCTCTTAAGGTTTTATGCAATAAATACTTAAGCAATATGTATTAATTCAAGTTCATGGTATGTGGTATTTGGAACATTTTAGGGCTTGGCTACATAGCATGCTATGGTGTGAATTTACAGAGCATTGGCTCTTTGGAAGTGGAGTTAACTGTGCACAGTCAACCTTAGCATGTCCCAAGAGTGACAGGGCATAAAGCTAGTAAAACACTTAGTTACATAGCCTTGCCTATGCAAACCCACCAGCTGCTATCAGAACATGCGTCTTATTTTCTTCCAGTCGTGAACGTGATACAAGTCTTTGTGTGCAAGTTTTTTTCCAATAGTTTGAAAAACTCTGCTGGATTAAAAAAAAAAAAAAAAAAAAAAAAAAAAAGACACAGATAATTAGTTGACAAGTCACCACAATCCTTCCGGTGATCTTCACTCTTAGTAATTTACTATGTGGTACCACCCAAGCACCTCATTCCAGGATCAGGCCAGACAATATGACAAGTCATGCTATACTCAGCACTGAAGTTCAAATAGGCACATCTCCCCTTTCAAAGAACACACTTTGAACAATCCTAAGTTTTGCCTGCTTATATACTCAAATTTGTAAAAAAAAAAAAAAAAAAAAAAAAAAAAGCGTCAGGAGAAGAAAAAGCACTGTGATTAAAAACTCAAAATCTATCAGAAGCACACAGGCTATAGATCTTGCTTTGCAAGCACACGCACCTGCAACCTGCATTTAGCACAAGTCAGCATAAAGATCCTCTTAAATCTCCTGTTTTGCAAGGTATCCAAGTCAGCAGTGTGACATGTATTTGGCCAGGAACAAGGGGAAGTAGAAGGGAAAGGGACTGACAGAAGACCCAGCTATAGTGCAATTCACGGGAAAACCAAAAAAGGTCACCGTGCAGCAGATCCTTTGAAATAGAAGCTGTTCTTCCCACAGATTCTCAAACTGAATCTGTAAGTATTCAAGCTGTATCACGCTCAAGTGTAACAGGCATGCACCTGCCCTTCTAGTATTTTAACTACATCTTAAAAAAAAAAAAAAAAAAAAAAAGTAGGCATTGTATCTAACAAGCATTTTAGCTTCAAAAAGGTAAGCAGACTGACATTCGGAAAAGCTACCATTACTGAGGATTCTTCATTTGTACAGGTGAAAAATTTTAAGTTGATAAATAATCATGCTGTGTCACCAAACTGAGTAACAATCAAAAGAGAACATGAACGGTTTTCTGCGCTCTTTGCAATGCTAAGAAAAATCATTCCACTTTACCTCCTACCCAGTGAGAATCCCAATTAGAGGATGCAGGCCACTGCTTCAGTGCTCTAGCTCAAACACTCTCCTCTTTGCTTCCTCAAACTTTGAATTCCGTATTGCTATTTGAAAAGTCAAAAAGTTAAGAAGCCACTTCTGGAACATTACCTCACTTAAAGGTAGCTTCTCAAACACCAAAATACAACAACAGATAAAAGAAAGAAAAACTGCTAAGAGAGCTATTAGCATGAATACTGTAAATATTAATGCCATATTCTGTATTGTTGCTGTTTTCATGCAATAGGCAGGAAAGTGCAAATACTATTTAAGTTTACCATATGTTGTAATTGTTGTACCACACTACTAAGAAGTTTATCACAAGTAAGAGGTAACTTGATGAATCAAACTGAAAAGCAACTACATGTAAAGCTTCAGTTTTAAAATGAATTTGGAAGACAAACTTCTCTTTCAGAAGATAAAGCAGATGAATCAGCTCATAAAAAACCCAGAAGCCACAAGAACCCCAGCTGAAGTTTTCCTGGGTACCTGACAGGACTTCACATGTCTTTGCATTAGCACTATAGGAGACTTTACTGCTAATAAAAGATATGAATAGGATAGCAGCAGTTACCCTTTTGCAAGAACAGTCTGCTGTGGATAGAGATATTCACAGATTTTACAGTCTAAAGAGGCAGTCACCTTGTCTAGCCTACTGAATAATTATACCACAGCACTTGATTTAAATCAAGGAACAATGACAATGTCAGCATACCATACCAGGGAAAGTATTTTCAATACCCATTTACAGCTTCCCACTGATGAACTTACCACAATGCTCAGCCACATATTTTAAGGTTAAGGACACTCACGATACAGAGCACTCTTCTATCCCAGTTTGTCTAAGTTCAGTTTCTAACTATTCATGCTTCCTAGAGCCTTATTTGCTAAATTAAAAAGCCCTCCATTAGAAACTTATTTTTGCCAAGAAATGTATCACACTACGCTAATTACACTGCTAACATTAAAATAATCATTAATATCAACACTACTACTACTAACACAGGTTTGCAATTCAGCAATAAATTTTATGTTAGTATTATATTTAGATTTGCATGATCTACCCTAGAAATATTCACAAGTTAAATCAGCCAGTAGTCAGTCCATTCTGTCAGTTAAGATGGAAAGGTAATTATTTCTAGTTTTTTTTCCAAAATGCACTACACGTGAATGTGTAGTGAAAAAAAGCATGCTTCTGAATTGCTCATTTTATTTTGCTCTTTTCAGTCACATCCATCCCTAGGCAATTTGTCCACATGAATTAGCATACCAGAAAGTGGTATTAATATTTGTCCTGGTTTCAGCTGGGATGGAGTTCATTTTCTTTCTAGTAGCTGGTATAGTGTTATGTTTTGGGTTCAGTATGAGAAGAATGTTGATAACACACTGATGTTTTCAGTTGTTGCTACGTAGTGTTTATACTAAGTCAAGGATTATTCAGCTTCTCATGCCCAGCCAGCAAGAAGGCTGGAGGGGCACAAGAAGGTGGGAGGGGACACAGCCAGGACAGCTGACCCAAACTGGCCAAAGGGGTATTCCAGACCATATGATGTCCAGTATATAAACTGGGGGAAGTTGGCCAGGGCGGGGGGGGCTCAGGAACTAACTGGGCATCAGTTGGCAAGTGGTGAGCAATTGCATTGTGCATCACTTGTATATTCCAATCCTTTTATTATTATTGTCATTTTATTATTGTTGTTACTATCATTATTTCTTCCTTTCTGTTCTACCAAACTGTTCTTATCTCAACCCATGAGTTTTACCATTTTTTCCCCCAATTCTCTCCCCCATCCCACTGGGTGGGAAGGGGATTGAGTGAGCAGCTGCGTGGTGCTTAGTTACTGGCTGGGGTTAAACCATGACAGTATTCTTAAATATCAGTCATGACCAATTTCTCCTTAATCATGGGAAATACAAGTACAGCTTAGTCAATTCTTCTATACCTTGATGTGGGAAGAAAACAGTGTATGATATAATAGTACCATAGTATGTGATGTTATACTTCCTTAAGGATATTCCCATGTCACCTGTAGTGCTAGGACTTGCAAGGATAAGAACATGCAAAGTTCTACCTTGAGCATCAGGATATTATTGCAGAGTACAAAAGTCATAGAATATATACCACATACTTCTACAGCTAGCCAAGGCAAGTTACTTATCCTCACACAAATACGCAATAATAGCTTAGGACATGCTATTGACAATATATCCAACTAAGAATAGCAGGTTTCTCCACAATCCCACAAATAATAGGACAGCTCTTTCAAAAGATTATTAGAGAATTTAAGGCATACAAACCTCTCTAACATCTACAAGGTGGTCTGGCTGCATGATAGGAACTCTTTTTCCAGCTGGCAATCTGTGATGTCCAACACTGAAAAAGGAAACTGCATTTTGACTGGGTCGTCTTTGCACACCAGGAGAGTTGGCACTTCCTTGGGATGCAAGAGAGAAGCTGCGAGATTTCAGAGGAGGGTTGTTCTAGTGAACAAATAAGCATATTGAGAAACATTTACAATTAATTTCTAATAACCAGCAATTCTGATTTGAAAGATACAGCAGAACACTTTAATTCTTATTTTTTATAGAGCAAGGACAGATGACAAAGCCCTAATAACATATTAGTAGCAACTGCTAAATAAATATTTTGCACTATCTGCTGACAGTTGTGCTGTTTTATAGTCTAATTATGAACAATCTGTGAAAGGAGATTGATCAATATGTATCACTTCTGTGACTTGAAAATTAGTCCTTGATTTGCAACAGTACTAGAAATTGACTCCTAACAGACCCTGCAAGGATAGAGCTCACAATTAAGAGATGGGATTTCGTTTAGAACTATTCATTGAACTTATCTCTTGCAACAAAGCCAGCTACAAGTCGTTGATCTTATCTTGAAAGCAAGGTTTTATTCAGGTATCAGAATAGGTGTTAAGGTAATCAGGAGGTTCTATAAAACACACTATATTCACAACCACCACGTGGTTAGCAACCACCCTCAGATATAGTGTTGAGGACTTGCTTCTCAAACATGGGAATTCATCCTAAATGTATTTGTGGGCTGTTGAGTGTTTTTTAAAAAACAAAAAAGTAAAGGTTAAAAAAAAAAAAAGTAACACTCCCAAAATGGAAGGTCTTCAATAACACTGAAGACCTCTTTCCTCATCCATTAAAAAAAATGCAAAACCACTGGAAAATATGGGTCTGATACTCTGATCTTTCAGCTCACCAGTACCTGCTCAGGGAGGACCATTCAGCTTTTCAGAGGCAAATGGTCTTCACTTTGTTTCCTTCCTAAAGCGTATTTCTATTACAAGTCAGCTATTACTCAGAAAAACATTTCTTGACGTAAGTTTCAAGCCCAACTACATGCCCTTTTGTAGTATTTGTCTTAGACAACAGGATAGTTGTATTTGCAACTACTTCTACCACCAGCTGAAATTATTTTTGCCCATGAAAATATCAGTCATACAATACCTTTCCAATAGCTTCCGTGTGATGCTGTGTACATATCTGTAGCCTGCTAACCCAGTGTTGCCGTTCTTTAGCATCAGTAGCTAATAAAAGCAAACCAAAAGGGTTATGTAAATGAAGACATTCTGAAGTATGGGCAAAACACCTGCTTAATTCTTTAAAACAGTCATAAGACCTTAACAGCGCAGTTTTTTAATCTAAAACTTGTTCAGCTGACCGTAATTAACTTTAACATTAAATCAAGTTCAACATAAATGGCATGTATATTTTTCTTTCCTTTTTTTTTTTTTTTTTTTTTTTTTTCAAATGTTGTGACACAAAAGTAACTTCAACAAACGATAACTCCCCTCACACATATTTTTATCTAACAACATGACACATTTTCCTGGAATAAGAGTAACCTGAGTTAGGAAGTGACAGCAAGTCTTCAAGGGAAGAAATACTAAAAGATATTAGCCCAGATTTCCATAGCCTACAAAATCAGAGAATGGGCTTCTATAACCACCACATGAAGGCTAACAAACTGAACATTAGGAATCATGTACTTCTCTGCAAGCATCAACACATCACTGTTACCTATAATGATTTAGAAAACTTTGAATCAGTACAATTTAAGGCCATTATACATGAAGATTAAACCCCATTCTACACATCTGAAGTTCACGGTCTTCTGAAAGTCATCAAACCCAAAGAGTATGGAAGTATCCATAAAGAAGGGTGGTTTCTAACTGACGAGTGGAATGAAAGTTTCACATGTAATTCTCATTGCAGCAGGCTGCCAAACAAGTTCTCTCACTTTGGCTGTGCAGCCAAGCCCAGCAGAGCAGCCACAGGTGAGAGCCAGGAGTGTCCTCTAGTGGAAGAATCCCCTGCCCAAGAATCCAGGTCCTACCTCTTAGTTTATACTGCTCCCCGCTGGCAGCATTGACTGTAAAGGTATGAGAGTCTTCATCACTGGGTGAAATTACAGCTCCAGCTAGCTGCAGGGTACCCCTGGGCTTTAGATGTCTAGACTGCTCATTCACAAAGTACTCCAGCAGGCCAGCGTCATTGTTTAAAACAAAAAACCTGCAATGATAACAAAGCAAATACACTAAATAAAACCAGCTTATTCTTTTCTCTTTTTTTGGTGGGGGAGGAGGGTGGTACTTGGACAAGTCAAGACTTTCATTACAAGTTGGCACAGATGGGGCTGGGACTTAAAGATTTGAGTCAGTACATCCCCAAACATATGAATTATGTCTGCAACAAGACTGCACAAAAATTAAATTCTTAGCAATTTTTTCTCAGAGACCAGGGATTGCACAACAGAATAGCGTGCCCACAGAAGAGTGCTGCTGCGAGATTTTGGGAATCAAAAGAATATCCTGAATCTCTAAGGGTTAATACATCCTTAAACTACATAAATTAAGGGTAAAACAGCCCCAGATACACTTGAGATACAAAACTGTGAAACTGAAGCAACTCCCGATTTAAAAAGAAAAATTAAGGTCGACATTATACTTCAACTATTCAATTGAGTTTAATGATAAGTATATTGACACAAGTCACTGCACGCCAGTGGTAGTACAGGAATTTGGCCAGTGTGGTATGCAAAGGACTTGTCTCTCCAATACTAATTTGGTTGCACTGTGCTACTCTAGGAACAGCATCAAGCGGGAAGCCTGACCAGAGAACTTCACCTGTCAAAGAAAAGCAAGTTATTCCAGGGGAGACTGGGGAAATAAAGGCAAAAGCTTGCTTGAGTTTGAATTTTCAGTAAAGAAGTCCTAATTATTTTTTTTTAAAAATGATGGCATGATTTGGCATAAAGCTGAAGACTCAGCAGAAAAAACAAAGACAATATTTTTAATGGAAAAGGAGAAAAAAATTAATGCTGTACATGCTTTCTACACATACAAGCATAGTTATAAGCCATCAGATGAGTTAACTGCTTCATACTTCCTATGCATTTTTTTATTCATGCCTTAATACAAATATTATTCATCTACACATTAGCTTAATCTATATTGAGACAAGCATAAGACTCTTCCATAAAGTTTGCCTAACAGAAAAAGGGAAATCCAAATATTATTAAAAAAACCTGAAATATGTTTGTTTAGACACTGCAGAGCCCAACATTACGAAAAAGCACCATAAAAGACTCACCGATATTGCCAGCCAGTGACGAGATTGGTATATTTCATTAAGTAGCCATAAATATTTTCCATGTGATCACTATTTAAAAAAAAAAAAAAAAAGAGAGAGAGAAAAGCAATCAGACAATACCAAACAAATTTTCAATCTTCTCAGCTTTTGATGATCATTATCTATTCTCAGAAAATTAATTTTCATCTTCATTTTTAGAATGGCATTACCATTTTAATAAAGCTACCAACACTTAACAGATTTTCCAGCCTCGTTTCTAAAATAATTTCATAAGACAGTTTAACCAGACTTGCTGAACTCCAAATAATTTCAAAACATAATTAGTTTCACCAATACTTGAGTTTTATTCAGCAGGCACTTCTGGACACATTTGTACTAGTTTCAGGTCATTAAAGACTTAGTATCCATGCTTCTTCTGTTTCCTGCTCCCTCTTCTAAGGAAGCTTTGTATTTTTGGACTCCTGAACAAAATTAAATTTCACTAGCTTATTAACAGAATCTTGATCATGGTCACCAACCAAAAACAGTCCCTAGGTACTCCTACAGGAGCGTGGTTTTATTTATCCTTAATGCCCAGAACCCTTCCCAACTACACAAACAGTCATGCTCTTGAACAGATGTTCTACAGGACACAACATGTGGGCGCAGGTCACATCAAGATACTCTGAAATGTAAAACAAGAGCCGAAACATCTCCTCCAGCCTGGCAAGAAAATCAGGTAGTTTCTCTTTCAAAGCCTCAACTTGCAACATCCACCAAAAAAGAGAACCCATCGAGGGCGTTCGGCACGGAGGTTTAATATCACTACAGGCAAAATACATTACCACTTCTGAAAATCAATTGTCCTAAATAAGGCTTACAAGTCTTACGGCTACGAACTTATCACCTTAAAACCACAGTTTAAAGACCTACTTTATACTGTACATTCCCTTAATTCTAGAAATGCCACCTCAATGCCCTTGCCTCTTACAATAGGGCATAATCCTACACTGAAGAACACACTCTAGAGATAGACAATTCAGGTCCGGTGTAAGAAAAATGTTCCTATTATTCCAATGAAGAATTGAAACAATGACCCAAATATCAGACGCTACTTGCTTTTTAAAAGAAACTTGTATTTAAGCCATCTTATTTAGATATTCAATTGAAATTTCTATAGCTTGTACTATTTTGAAGATTAAATGAAAATTATTCAGAGTCCATTGGAGCAGCAGCCTGTCTTGGTCATTAAGAGGTCAAAGTAGCCCCCTATCAGCAAAAGAGGAAAGGTGGGAAAAAATAGGACTACTAGAGCCAAGGGATCATTTCCATTAGTGGGTTTTGGTTGCAAACATAGTTAGACTAAGTATTGGGGTAAATTTCAAATAATAGCTGAAGCTGCTGTCTACACCTCATTTATAGACAGTGCCAGTATCACCAGATTAATTAGATACCTGACAATTCGATAAATACAACATGTTACACTAAGTTTCATCCTAAAGGAAGCTATTCAGGATGACGCTAATGAAGATAACCTCAGAGTAAATCACTGCCATATGAATTGATGTCGTATCACTGTCATTCAGTAATACTATTCAAAGAAGAGATGCAAGAACGTACATTTTTGAAGAAAAAACAAGTTGCTGATTTTCAGTGTTACATTTAGAAACAAAAATATGTGTTCTAGCTATTACTGCAGCAATCAGTATTGCAGTAATATCCTGCAATGGAGAGCAGCCAGCAGGACTATCTAGGAATTTAATTTCTAATAACTCATTAAGCGGTACTACAGATAAAAATAAAACCAAGGAGAGCAGAGGGTATTCAGGCTATCATATATTTTAAATGTACAAAAATGCTAAAGGAGACATAACCAAACTCATCCTCTGCAGACGCCTCTCATTTGTTATTATTGGCATAGAAGGGAAGTACAGTTTAGACTTGCTTGCTGTCTTAATTTAGCTGAAAATTATGAGATTGCATAGTCATAAAAATGTATGAGCTTGGGTTTTAATCGTCTGAAAATTGTCCCTAGTCACAGCTAATTGTTTTTCAGTTTTAGTGAATGCAAGCTTCACCCTTGCTTTTCAGTTAGACATCATACAGAGAGCCCTGCATACTTGGTCTAGAGCTGTTGCACTCTCCCATTAACTAACATGCCTCAATCACAAGTATGTTTAACAGAACCCAAGAAAAAAAAAAAAAAAATCAGGAAAGTAACTTCACACTGCAATGAATACAGCAGGACTGTATGCATGGCCTATGAAAGTCCATTCATCTGACAAGGGTAAATTAAACAGTCTTTGATTAAAATCATTTGACAACTTTTTTTTTTTTTTTTTTTTGAGTGTGACAGATGAGATAGCTGATTTTGTCAGTCTTTAGAAAAAGGAAAAAATCACCATAGAAGAGAATGCAGCCCTTTCAGTCATGTACTTCCACATTGAATGAGCATTTTGCCTTCATCCACATGTTCCTCTCCACTTGGATTTTCACTTTGACTAGACCCAGACTTCTCTAAACGCCTCTTCTTCAATAATTCCTATCTCTAGCCTTGGCAGTCCCAAAAGTTGATGGTTTAACTGAACAACTTTGAAAACAGCCCCCCTGAGAAGTCTGAGAAAGTGACTAAGGGCAAGCCAGCCAGTCACCTTCAGCACAGTGGACACTGCCAATCTGGAAGGAACATGTTGCAGCAAATGAACGTGAGCGCAAGTGCATGATGTTAAATACACTGACCAGCTGCGTTTCAGAATCCCTAACTTTGCATGCAGGGGGTCCCCAAACCCCAAATCTCATAAAAAAAAGAGCTGTAATTCAATGTACAAGGTAAAGTTCAGAAGTACATTTAGCAGATTTCTCCCATTCATAAGCAAAAAGACCTCACCCGCCTGCACAAGATCATAGAAACGTACTAAGCACCAATGGCCAAACCTCAGTATAGAAGAGCCCAACAAGTAGCAGCAGTGGCTGGTGCAGATCCCAAGACACATGACAGTCAGCTGCGGAGAGGGCAGATTCCTTACAGACTAACCTCTGCAGCAGAGGACGAATATAACACGCTGACTGCCAGGGATGAGACACTGAGCTGCAGCTTGCTTTTTGAGAGACCAGAGAATCTTAGAAGAGCCAAAGTCCAAAGAGATGGAGCATGAACAGAGGTCCCTGCTAAATGAGCCACCTCTTGGACAATATTGATTAAATTATTTTCCTTCTTAATTGTGTTCATGCATCTGCAATTGAACTGCACAAACCCAAAAGACTATATTTAGTTTTCACCCTGCCAAAGGCTGGGCAAACTTTTAGTACCCATGCAAGTAACGGATTAGCCCGCCTTAAGGGTATAAAAAACTTGGATGATATTTAAAACATTTGCCCTGACAGTGTAAGGACCTAGAGGCAAACAAATAAGCAAATAAAAGAGTAAAAGCACAGACCTTACAGGTACTAATCATACTCTCCCAGCACAAATTACCACACCACATGGGCCAGGGAATTTTTAACATTTGAACTAAGGCTTATTTTTAAATAAATAACAATTTTATACACTAAAAAAAGAGATTTAAATCCAGTCTGCAAATTGCAATTCACAAAAGGTAGATCCTATAACTGCACACAGACCCGTTACAGAACTACCTTTAACTTCCTAATCTTCTGGGTAAGCAGTAGTACTTTTCTATGAACACAGAAAATCATTCTCAGTATTATTTATGAACAACAAGGCCATGGAATTACAACTAGAGCATTTCTTCAATGATTTTGAGATTAGTGCCTCCACAGCAAGAGTCAAACTAAAATATTTGTGGTTGCTAAAGCAGTGTTGTAAGGCAGTTAACGTTGTAAAAACAAAAACAACAACAACAAAAAAAAACACCCACCAAACACAAAACCCCAGTAATATTTCACTAGTATGGAATTAACAGCAAAGCTCTTCCAAGTGCTACAGAAAGCTTTTAAGATGGTAGACTTTGAGAACAAGAAGTTGAGGTTCAGGCACTGGCTCTGCTCACAGATAACCACACTTCGTAAAACATGAGTAAGATCTTCCTTAAAGCCCTTACCAGCATTGTTTCTAATGAAACAACAGTAAAACCTGTTTCAAAGTCACATATGTACTTCAGAAGCCTCCACAATTCCCTACATTGGGTTTTTGAACTTCTAGAAAACAGATTTCAGAAGTGACTTTGACACAAAACACTGAGCAACTCATCTCAACGTTGACAGTGAGGCCTGGCTGCACCGGGATCCTTCCCAACTCTAAGAATACCTTTGCATTCACGCTGCTGCCTACATGCATGTGCATGTACCTATGGGTACATGTATCTTTTCATAGCCAAGATGCTGTTGTTGCTATTCAAAATTCTCACAGCAGTCTCAGATTGTCAAAGGAACAGGAACAGCTCAGCAACGATGAGTCAACAACCCCTAAAGTCCGCATTTCTGTAGAAATTCATGTGTCCTTCTCTCAAAGAATGAAAAAAAAAAAAAAAGTTTAAGTGTTGCAACAGACCTGTCACAGCCTTAAAGATGTAAAAAATTTTCATTTTAACTTTTGCTGGACTACTTTATGTGAGGATACTGTGCAAACCACAATCCAGGAAAATATTATGCAGGAGCTCATGGTACAACATCTGAACTCCAGCCCAGCACATTTACCACCCCCCAAAAATCTGTTTTTTTTCCAAAGGCTGAACACCACTGAACTTGGCTACCCATTTATCACACTTTTTTTAGTTTATAAATATTGTGAGATGGACTGAAACTGTCCCTGTAACCAAAAGACTGAAGTCTATGAAAAATCACAAATCAGTTCATATTCTTTCCAGAAAACTATCCCACTCCAGCTTCAAAGATGTTTACCACAAGACAGATTTCTACATATCTAAGTGCTACTAAAATACAATTGGAATAAAACATTCACAACGGATTATTGTTAGTTTATTTATCCTTTTCTAGTTTTATTTGTCCTTCTCTAGTATGCCTCTTAAGTTGCAGCAGCTGTCAGTGCCTTGCAGGGTGGTCTCCAGTGCTAGGGGAAGGAATAAGATAGTGATAGTCAGGCCAAATTCCCCCTGTATCCTGTTTACATGCTGCACTCGCGTCTTGAACGCAGATGCTGAGGAACAGCAGTCCCAGAATGACATCTTTCAGGAGCTTCAGCCAAGACACCCGAGCACACACCTGACAAGCGCTGGGCCAACGTTTTCTCCAAGAAAAAACACTCATGCAGAAGGCCTCCCCACCCTTTTTTCATACCCCTCACAGTGCAGCTCTCCCCAAAAGCCCCACACAAGCAAATCACCGCTAGCAGTGGCACAAAATTACACCCATCTGGAAAGCGATTACAGAAAACTTCCAAGACTGCCCTTCTGACAATTTTAATTTTGCTGGGACCCAGACAGCACCATGTGGGATACTTTGAGCAGCCAGGTCTCTGAAGACCCAACAGCTGTTTGAAGAGCAAATGCAGCAGCCCAAGGCTTCCCCACGGACTTGCGTAAGGCCTGGCTTCAAGCAGCAGCTGAGTATGTGTAGATTTGCTTCCAGCAGGAAGGATGACCAGCAGCCTGGAGCCCATGCAAGTCTCAGGGAAGGCTCCTGAAGGGGGATCCAGCCTCCATACCTGCCACCACTGCCGTTAGGACAGTGCCTTCAGGCCCTGGCCAAGAGAAGAGGCTCGTTTCTACTGAGGTCACAGCAAGATGCAAAAACCTGGTGAAAGAGATTGTCTTCAGATTAAAAGCTAGCAAAGCATAAAGAAAAGGAAAGAAAGAAATCAGGATCATAACAGTACAAACCAATGAGTGGTTTTGACTACATGGTTTGAAAAAAGCAGTAACCGTTTTCACTGAACTTGTTCATCTCTACGTGCCCACAGGCTCACTGTTGGCAATAGCTTGCTTTTTCCTCACTGACCGCTGCAAAGTGCTTATCTACAGCGCACTGATTGCTCTTTTTGTTACATGGAGGGGAAGGGCAGGGGAGAAGAGCATCCTGGTTTTGGCTGGGATAGAGTTAATTTTCTTCTTAGTAGCTGGTACAGTGTGCTTTGGATTTAGTATGAGGATAATGTAGATAACACACTGATGTTTTGGTTGTTGCTAAGTAGCACTTATGCTAAGTTAAGGATTTTTCAGTTTCCCATGCTCTGCCAGCAAGCAGGTATACAAGAAGCTGGGAGGGAGCATAGCCAGGACAGCTGACCCAAACTAGCCAAAGGGATATTCCATACCATAGAATGTCATGCTCAGTATATAAACTAGGGGGAGTTGGCTGGGAGGGGCAGATCGCTGCTTGGGCATCAGTCAGCAGGTGGCGAGCAACTGCATTGTGCATCACTTGTATTTTCTCGGGTTTTATTTCTCTTTTTTTTGTTATATTCCTTTTCATTACTATTATAATTTTTTATTAATTATTATTATATTTTCTTTTACTTCAGTTATTAAACTGTTCTTATCTCAACCCATGAGTTTTACTACTTTTTTTTGATTCTCCTTCCCATCCCACTGGAAGAAGGGAGGAGTGAGCGAGCAGCTGCATGGTGCTTAGTTACTGGCTGGGGTTAAACTACGACAAAGAGAAAGGGAAAAAAAACCTCTACGTCAGAAACAAAAACTTTGGGCATATCTTCTGCAACTGCAAAGATCACTTGCTCCGAAGAAACCACCATCACGTTCCAATCCCATGGCTTGTTGGTGCAAGAGCAGTTTCCCCAGTACACCCAACAAGGTAAGGCAGAAGCCCCTATGTCGCTTGCAGAGCATGTACATCAATAAATTAGCTCTGCTTTTCCAAACGGCTTTTGGAAGAAAATAAAAACTAACCTTGCTGTGCAATTCACCAGCAGTGCCCTACAGTCAACTGTAAAGTGGCAGCAAAGCTCCTCCTCTTCAGCTCATGTATTTGACTATTCAGTTATAAGTTTAGAAACCAACAAGTGCAAGGAAAAAAGGTCCAACAATATAACAGGAACATTGACAGTAGACCCTGGGGATGCTTCAGAATACCTACCACTTGCCCGCAAGCGTGCTAGCAACACACACATCCTCATTAGATATAAAAACTTCTCTTAACATGTACTCCTGTAAACACTTGAGAGCACAGACATGCATTGGAAGAGAAGTGCAGGCTTGCCACGAAGGAAGGGTGCGTCAGAGCCAAAATGAGCTGTCAGCTGTCCATGAGCCCGGTATGATGCAGCGCAGGCTTCCCATCTGGGGGTGAAGGGCTCTGCCACTGCCCAGCTCCCTGCTACCAAGACAGCAGCTGCATTTGCACCTGAAGTTTCTATCAATACTAGTTCTCAAGGGGCATGATAAATCCAGCTTACAGTTTTTTTTAAAACCATCTTAATTAAACTTGCATTTGATTCTCCTCTTTTGTGCATTAATGCCACAGGTCAGTTATACACAAATGAAACTATTGTAATGCTTTTGCAGGGTAGCAACAGAAAAAAAGGAAAGCAATAATACTTAATTAGTAAGTAGCAAAACACTCCTCTCACTGGACTACTATAAAGCTAATTATTTATCATTTAAAGACCTCTTTAGGTCTCAAAATACATCTGCCTGGAACAAATCTGCAGTGAGTTTCAGCTAAGCAATTTCTCTTGCACTTACATGAACACCTCAAGTCAGCAAGAACTCCACTCACGTATAATTTATTTGTGGATTTGCGTCAGGGTAACACAACTGAAGCTGGGCCCAAGAGTCAGTAGCTAACTGCAGATTTTTCTGCAATGATAACTACTACTCAAGCTATCGCTGGAAAAAATAACTGTAGATTTAGCCAACAACATTTTAGAGCTGGAGCATTCAAAAAACAGGCACCTCAAAAGGTCTGAACTTTCCACTTGATACCTCTGGAGAACAATTATTGCCTGCAGCTTTGCTACCGTTTATGGTGTGCTAATGTAAACTGGTAACATAATGGCCAGTGGTTTGAAGTCTAACTAGCAAACAGGTAGAAGTGGTGCACTTCAGGGGTCAATACAGCTAAATGCCTCAGAGCTGGCCGATGGACCAGCACACACACACTCTGCAACCTCTCAGATGAGACCAAACCTAGGAGAGCAGTCAGGATGCAGTAGGGTGGGTTGTCTTTCTGGAGCATCCCGACTGCCCAGAGGAACAGGCTGAACAAAACCACCTGAACTTTGACAAAAGCAATGCAAAGCCTTGTGCCTGGGATGGACTAACCCACAGATCAGTGCAAGCTAGGTACGTCGTGCCAGACAAGAAAAGGCTGAGGGACCTGGGTCTGTTCAGCCTCCTTCAGAAGGAGAAGGCTTCTCACCGCTGTCTCTCCTATATATGGAGAAGATGGAGACAGACTCTTTTTAGAGATGCACAGAAGGGCAAGCAGCAATGGTCTCAAGTTGCAGCAAAAAAAATTCCTTGTTTGACACAAGGAAAAGGTCTTCACAATGAGGTGGGGTAAGCCCTGGGCCAGAGAGGCTGTGGCTTCTCCATCTTTGGAGACACCCAAAACTCAACCAGCAGCCCTGAACAACCTCTTCCAACCTTGAAGCTGCCCCTGCTTTGAGCGGGAAGCTGGACTACAGATTTCCCAGAGGTCCCTCCCAACCAAAATTATTCTATAATTCTTGGATATAGAGAAATTAAACAAAAATATTCCTACATTAAACTTGAGGCATACAGTACTCAGAAGGTTTAAACTCTAATTAAGAAAGCACATGTGTTAACTTAACCACCTATGATTATGACAATATATAAAAAGAGCAGGACTACTTTCCTGTTCAGTGCTTTAAGTGGACAGTGATTCCCAGACAAGGAATTATTCAAAAACTGCCCCTTTTCATTGTGCAATGAGCATCAGGTATTATTCATTTGGCACTCATGCGCTAATAAAGAGTTTCCTTATGGTTTTCTTCTCTTGTGCTTGTCATCGACGCTTATGAAGGAGTCATGTACCGAACAATAAAAGGAGGACCACATTATCGTCCCATTTTACATATGGGGAACTGAGGCGCAATAAATTTTCAGCCTCTCTAACTTTGAGATAGTTGTGACCCAATTTTTATTTTATTTTATTCATACATTCAAATCACAACTTCTGCTGATTTCAGCTCCAGCTGTGACCCTGCGAAAGCTTTGCAAAATCAGAGCCAACTGTTACAAACTAGGCCTCCGAGAAAGAGAGGAACACACAGTTAGTGATTACAGTGTAAAACCAGTTTAAACAATATGACTATTACCACAGAGGAAGTCAGAGCCAGGGTCAGAAACCAGCTCCTTAATATAGCATCCTGCAGTTCTGCCCAGCAGATCTCATGCTTTCTGTTACATCTCCACTGCAATGAATGAAACCAACTTCCCAACACAAACTGGGCTCTTCGGGAAACTGATCTGTCAATGCCTAAATATTAATCAATATTTCAAAAATCTCCAGCCTCATCGAAAACTCAGGAATTTACACCTGGAAGGAAAAAGAAAAAAATGCATACGCATAGCAAAAAACCTTCCCCCTGACACTGACACTCCTGCTCCAAAGCAGGTTCTCAAATATAAGATTGTCAGCTTAACACACATGAAGAAACAGCAATTCTCCTATCCCACTTCAGCCTGCCTGCCCTCCCCTCCCATTTCAGCATTAGACACATAGTACAGAAAATCTGAAATGGTACCAGCTTTGCAAGCACCCTAAAAAGAAAGTTGTCCAGCAGCATTACCAGCACGCAGTGATCCCCTACGAGAATAATTCATTGGCACTGGCAGGTGATCAGAGTGCATGTCAAGACAACGTCCTTAAGTAAACAGGGGTCCTTGCACACATGCCGTAATTTTCATGGTACGGTAAGTACAGCACAAGAACCTACATAGGATGACCTAACAGAAGCAGCTGGCACATTCTGCTTCTGCATTAAGCAACGTGATTAGGTAAACCACATGCAGTTTGTTTTTCACCCTCTCTCTGGGGAGAGAACACGTGTGGCAGAGCAGGATGTTTATGTTGTAGGCAAGTTTAATTAACTTGCTGCTACATAATTACATTAGAAAAGGTGAAGTTGAAAAATACCCTTTGCACTTAGTGAAGAATAGACATTTATAATGGCCACTAACTCCTGCAGAAACCTATTCCATGGAAAGCACAAATTACTTGATATTTAGAAGCTATTCAAAAGTTTGTGCTTCTTCAGTTTAGCTTAATCTGAACTCTGTATGAATATCCCAGTATTAACACAAGTATCCTGCAATGCCAGAACCAAGTACCAAATTTGTCACCCTTGCCCCAGCGAGTTTTACCCCTGCCTGTTCAACACAGGGATGCTTCAAGAAGCAGGAGAGGGACAGTGCTCTTGATAGCCACTCACTGAGGAGCCACAGGGCTGGAGAAGGGAACCCAGACCTTGCTGACCTGGTTCAAGAATTGGGTTCAGGCTGCCCACTAGAACATCAGCCTTCACAAAGCTCCTGTTTAAATTACCCAAACCTGTTTCCCCAACTCTATCCACTTATTACGCCCCACACAGATATTTACTTCTCTTAATTTACAATGCATCTAAGCTTCCATCTGCTCCAACCTCATTCTTCCAGGTCGTAAATACATGTGTGAACATGAATGGCTCACCTGCCTTTGGAGAAGTGCTTGGGGCTTCAGCAACTGGTAAAATTAGCTTGATAAAAGATGACCTTAACATTTTAATAACACAGAATGGATCCTGAGGTGGATATAATTAGCTGACCATTTTAAATATGGGCTTCTTATCTCTTCTAATGTGCAATTTATGTAAAGTGCAGCATTTCTAAATTAGTGTTATGAATATGGTATCTCATTAAGCAAAGACTCAAATGAGGATAAAGAAATTCAGGCACCAGATTTTACAGACATTTCCCTCCAGCATCTCAAACAAACATCACAGCCATCCTAATCTGATTTTTAGTAATAAAAAGGAATACAACACACAAAATTGCAAAAATTAATTCTGAATTTCACAGCAACAACTTGAGAAACTCTTCTTTCCAGCATCCAGTTCATCACACCTCAAAAGGCCAGCAATAAGTTAGAAAGTGAGCAGCTAGAGCTTTCTGAAAGCCATGCAGTGGTGAGGTATCTTCACAGATCACCAGAAAGAGAAGCAAAGAAGATCAGGGCTCACTTTGACACAAGCTCGACATCAGAGCTGCCAACCAACCCGAAAGCTGCCAGCCGAAGCGTAATGCAGGGGCAGCAGAAACCCCATCTCCATTGGTGGCCTACACCTCGATGTCACAATGCCGGCAGGTTCTCACAACAGCAGAAAACCGAGGAAGTGGGGTGGGCTGTAAGAGCAGGGGAAAGTCGAAGCAGGAGCAAGTTGAAGCAGGAGCAGCCCTTGCCAGACCTCCCAGGTAACACCACAAACTTACAGCCTCTCTCTCCCTCTGCAGTTGTGCACAACAAGGAAGGGGTTTACAGTTATCAATTACAGCGAATATACAAAAATTCCACATAGGATCCCAAAGAATTTTGTTTTAAGCAGTGCAGAAAGAAAACCCAGAACGAGGGAGACAGGTAGTAAGAAGGAAGTACTAGGAGTACCAGCATTAGAGAGAACTGTCCTAGGATGACACTAACATTTACATGAAGGTTTAGGAGGTTTCTTTTCTTCCACTAATCAAGTGATAGGGACTTTAACTTAAATTCTGGCCTGCTCTCAGGAGCCCAGAGTTAATTAGGTCACCTAACACACTCTATTCCAGCCTAAGCAAGAATTCAATGCTTACATTAGTACTATGATGAGAAATGTTAAGTTCAGAGGCAAGAACGGAGGACTAGCAAGGGAAAGGTTTGCAAGAGGAAGCATTGCTGAACACTGTGCTGCCATTACCTCCTGTATCTGTTTCTACCAAGCTGGCCTTTAAAGACCAAACAGATGAAATTTTTCCTCCCAAGATCAAACATCCTTGGAATGTGACTAGGAATGCATAGAAACTAGAAAAACTCTATATGTTTTCTTGCAACTAAGACTGACATCAACACCACCCTCAATAAGAAGGATTCTTATCAACATCCACTCAAGAAGATTGTATCAGTTTCAAGACACTTCCCTATATTACTACTAATTAGATCCTTTTTGCAAGATAGCATGAATAAAAATCATAAACACTTCCACAGCCTAGCTCAGTCTCACACATTTTGCTTCCACGTTTGAAGTGCAAAGGATTGTCAGTCACCCTCCATGTTAACTGGGATCAAATCAGAAAGAAGCATTTGCTTTAGAACACATTTCCTATGGGATCACTTTATGAAGAAGAGTTCACGATCATCTCAAAGTGCAGAATTAAAATATATTCATCTGTTTCAGCTACCAGTTCTTCTGTTATCACATGCTGACCTGCTCAAACACAAGAGACTGAATTAAGGTCAATAATGTTTACTCCCTTTTTTCAGTATTTATGAAGAGTGCTTACACAGTGTCAACTGCAAAATAAACAAAGCCCTTAGAAGATGACTGGTGGCCATTTCACTTGCTTTAAATTTGTTATCCTTTTGCATTTGATACCAAAAAAATTACAATGTTACTCTTTTTGCCAAAACCCTCTCTCTGCTATTTGTTTGCATTTCTGTTTGCTTACTCTCAGCATCTCTTACTCCAGCCCAAAGCCCCATGGAGTAATTCTGCAAAAGAATCTGCCTTAGGTTGATAACCTAATGACAAGCAGAAGCCACCCAGCATGAGGAACCCTCTTACCTGCCATTGTCACCCCTAGCACAAAAAAAAAAAAAAAATCAGTCTAGCAAAGTTGACTCCTCTTCTCAGAAGCTACTTTCATCCAAATGTTTTTCTATACTAATTCATGACTGTAAATAACCCTGCAGCACTTAAGTAAACTTTCAGGAACAGCTAACTAAAGTTAACTTGCTTCCTTAAAAAGAGAGCAGAAGACATATAATCTGTAGCATTTTATAAATATATATGGCTAAACCCATAGTGAGCAGATACTAAAACCATTTCAGAAATAAGGAACAAAGGCAGTTATCTACAAAAATACATGCAGAACTGAAACGGAAATAGGTTTTGAAATATAACTTGCAAGCTTAAAAATCAGCAATCACTTGGGAAATTCATGAACATTTTACACGTATTTCTACCGGCAAGGGAAGAAATGCTGAGAATCCTTTTAATAGCAGCTGACTTGATTTATGTATTTGAGAGCAGAACCACTAAGAAAAATGTAAGACGACACATTAGCATGTCTCCAACTGGGAAAGACAATCTTGTTTCTCTAGTCAACCACAGTGCTTTGAACTTTTAATTTTGTAGATAAATGAGAACTAGTTACTGCAAGCCATTTCTCTCGAAATTATCTGAAAGCCCCTCAAGCCAGGCTGAAATGATTTGTTTTACCTCTCTGGCACATACTCTGACCAGCTCTCTATTTAGCTCATAGACACAAATTCTGCTTTCTGGTTGTGAAATTTTTGTGTTACTTGAATGACTATGATTCACATGTCACAGAAGTACCTGCCAAAGCTGTCTCCTTTCTCTCACTGCTTTGAAGCTACTCTGTTCGTTTAACCTAGAGCAATGCAAAACCCAAATGAAGATGGTCAAGACTAAAAACAGAATTGTTGAATGCAAATAATTCTTTATATTCCTAGCTTGATTACTGCTGAAAATAAAGAAGCTGTTTAGAAAACATTATAATCTTAAATTACTTTATCAAGTAATCTTTTAATACTTCGAAGTTATTCAGAAGTCTCACCTCATGGTAACTGTTTCTCTAAATGAAAATAGGAATAAAGAGTTCAGCATGCAGCACGGCCTCTCAGGCTCTCTTTATCTACTTGATTGCAAGTTAACATTCACACTATTCTTGACCCCAGTCAGGAAAATGCAGCAGAGAGTTGGTTGCTCTCAGACGCGCTCTGACCCTGATCATATATTCACACGTAAACAAGATCATTTCCTGTCAGATGCTTAGAAGAGCAGTTGCTCAAGAACTCTTAACTTCTCTTAAGTACAAAAAAAGTATCTTCCTGCCCCCTGAAGAAACTGAGCCCTTACAAATTTCAAAGGAAGCACTGCTATACCGTCTGTCTAAACTCACCGTCCACAGGCTACAAGCAGAAAGTCAGCAAAGAGGTTCAGCTGCATCTCTGCATCATCAAAGTGTCTGGCAGCCTCTGGTTGTCTCTTCTTCTCCACTATGATAAATGTTTGCTCTAACTCTATCACAGCTATTTAAAAAGCTCCCCATTATGCCCCTATAAAAACATAAAGTTAGACCTTCTGTTTCACTTTTTATTTTCTAGACATGCACTTTACCCCAAGGATATGTGACTTTCCACCTCTTTGAGAGATTCAGTTTTCATTATTTCAGGTTCCAGCAGCGCTGGAGATATTTTGTTTTTCCATTGTTAAAATTCCTCATTTGGAGCATTGAAGTATCAAGTACCTCTTGTTCCATCTGTCTGACAATAACTATGTTACAGCTGTTTTGACAAGATGCTTCACCAAATAGAGCTATACTTCTGCACCAGATGCAGTCTATGCTGAGCGAGTACTTCAGGACCCTACTTCTGCCCAGCTGCCTGACCACACAACAGTCACACTCTGTGCTATAAAAGTTGAAGACCAAAATTTCCACCAGAAGCTCCCAGCAAATCTATTTCTAAACCCCATGTTTTAGACACTGATTTATTATTACAGGGATCCTTCTCTTGTCAAATGCATTTTAGAATAAAAGTAATCTGCAAAGTGAAGACTAAGCTACAGCATCCTGTCCAGGAGAACTTCCTAGCGAGGCAGGGGTCAAAGGTGATATTTTGTCCGTAATTACAGAGACAAACATAGGAGTAAATAATTGATTCCCAATAGAGCAAAGATTAACAGTGAGCACTTCAAGTGTCCACAATAATACAATTAGTACATTACACTTGTACCAATGATCTAGAAAGAAAAAAAAAAAAAAAAAGAATAATTTGCACTAGAGTATTAGAGCAAATTAAATCAGATATTGATAGCTGCAAGGAATAATGTGGACAGTTCCCAGTTACAGCTGTCAAGCCACCGAATTGGCTATCACTCAGAGTCAGCTCAACTTTTGCCCTACAAGCCACTGCACTGAGAGAAGCAGCAAAACATTTGGATGGATAATTTTAAAAAGTGAAATTTCACTGCATAGCACTGACCTGTGACCGCCACCTCAAACACACTATAACAAAAAGGGGTTCGGGGAAATCAGGCATCTCACCGCTTCCACTGCCTCTGATTCCACATAAAAATATAAAGTCCTTCCATTTTGATCGCATAAACTAACTCCTGTGTTTCATGTGTGAAACATGTGGACAGTAAGTGTTTGGTCACAGTAATAGCAATTTTCATTAGAAAATTCAGAGTTACACTTGAATCCATAGTTTAAAAAAAAAAAGTTTAGAAGCAACTGGAAACAGCAGATAAGACAACCAATAACTGAATCTGACAAGAAGCTTTCCCTATTTAACAGCCTGAAATATTGGCCCTGAAATCACTTTTCTTTCTGGCACCAGTCACCAGAAAAGTAAATTACTTATGACCCAGATTCTCAGCGATGACCGAGCTGTTCGCTCCCTATTAAAATCATCAGGCACTCAGTGCCTGCACAGCCTGGGTGCTCATTTTTCTAAGCCATCTGATGGCCCTCCATCCCGCGCGGCGCACACAGATGTACCACACTCTGGTTTTGCTGTCTCCGCACGCAGGAAACTGAAAGCCAGTCCATCTGGGCTGGCAGATGACGGCTTTGGAGAGTCTCCATTTGAAGGAGAAGTGTGCAAACTTCGCATAACAGCAGTATTTTCAACAGCAACACAGCAGAACTCTAGTCAAGGACAGGAGACCTAAAAGCAGAGATTCGGAAATCTCTCAAGCAATGCCTTAGAGGGCTCACTACCAGCGTGTGAGTGGAAACTTTTTCAACCAGGAAGCACACCAGAAAAAAGTACATGAAAACCCCCAAATCCCTCAAATGCACAAGCAAGTCATCCAAAGGAAGCATTTTAGTTTGAATCCATTTCAAACTAATGCCACGTGCTCAGCTTCTCCTGCTTTCTCTGCTCTCTTCTGCTGTATTTGCTATATCTGAGTAATCACCCCGATTTATGCTAAGCACAGCCGTTCTTAAAATAAGTCTGATAAGAGAGAAACTCCGTGCATACTCTGAGTTTCGCCATCAGCAGCAAATAGGAAGCATCAATAAAATAAAAAAAAGACTGCCATTAAGTTCTTAAAGAAGCCACACGGAGCTAAAATTTGGCACAAAGTTTCGCTTTTTGGAAAGGCTGGAAAGCGATGGAGCGCCTTCAGCAACTTTAAACCGGTCTGCGCATCGTGCGAGGCAAAAAATAAGAACCGAGAGGAAGGAGCAAAGGCACAAGCCCCGGCAGCATCCGCAGCCCAGACGCGGGGCTTTGTGCTAACACACAGGCACACGAAAAACCGGAGCCGACTGACAGCCAGCCCGCCCCGCCGCGACGAGACGAGAGGGCACGGAAAGGGGAGAGCGAGCGGCCGGGGCCGGAGGAGATGTCCCCGTCCCTGTGCCCCCGGTACCCCGCGGCGGCTCTGCCTGCCGAGGGCGTCTCAAGTCGGGGCAACCGCGCCCAGGGCCCACGCCCGGGGCAGAAAGGGGGTGGGCAGCCCTGCGAAGCGGGGGCACGGGCGCTTCCAGCCGGGCTCCGCAGCCGCGGCGGCTCCCGGGCCCGCAGCCCCTCACCTCACCTCAGCCCACCTCAGCCCGCCCCGCCGGCCCCGGCCCGGCCCGCCGCGCCCACCTGTACTGCCAGCCCTTGGCGCCGCGGCCGCCGCCGCTCTTGCCGCCGCTCTGTCCCGCCGCCGGCGGCGGCGGCGGCGGCTGCTGCTGCTGCTCCGGCTTGCCCTCGCCCTCCGGCCCCTTCATGGCCGCCGCGGGGTCGGCGCACTGCATGGCGCCGCGGCTGCCCGCCCCCTCAGGGGCGCCCCCGGCCCAGGGCGGGCCGCCTTGCCGGGGAGGGAGGGAGCCCGCCCCAGCGGCCCGCCGGCCCCGCTCAGGCCGCGCCGGGGCCCGGCCGCGCCCGCCCCATGCGGGCTGCGATGGCGGCGGCTGCCGGCACCCCCGCGCCCCGCTCGGCTGGGCTCGGCTCCCCGCACGGCCGCGGCGGGCTGGGGAAACCCGCCCTCCCGCTCCCTCACCCCGCCGCCCGGCCCGGCCGCCTCTTCCGGGTCAGCGCCGCCGCCATCTTTAGCGCGGGCAGCGGAGCCCGGGCGAGGCCGCTGGCAGCCGCTGCCGCGCTTAAAGCCGCAGCGAGCCTTCAAAATGATCGTCAACTCGTGGCTACGAGCATTCTCCCCCTCCACCCACCCCCCCCAAAGAAGGAGGGAGGGCTGAGGAGAGTGAGGGATCCAAGCCGTGTCCTACACAGGTTGTTACGAGCAGGGACATGAAGGCCCTTGGCTGGGATCTTGCAGAGTCGTGTCAGAGCGAGCCGTGAAACAGGGCCCAGTTCAGCAGTTCGTTCACCAAGCAAAGCCACCCCACGTCCTGGCCTCCAGAGGAAGTACGTTTTCCCTCCTATTTTTCCTCCCATTACTCCATGTGGGCAACAGCTAAGCAGGTTTTTTCCTTCACGGAATGACAGCAGGGCTAACTGGGAGAAACTGGTTTGGTGGTGCATCATCTTGCAGGGCAGGCGTGGCGTTTGGACAACCGAAACTTAATTGACTGCGGCTGCGTTATTCTTAAAATTGGGGCAGGGGAGCCTTGACAATTCCGTGACGGTTAATCCATGATGATGATTAATCAATCGACTGATGAAGAAGAGGAGGGCAGAATCAGACACGGCCGTGGTTAGCAACGTTGCGGTTCCGCTCCGCATTTCATCCAAACTCCCTCCTCCACTCTCCAGCTCTTCTATTATACGCCCATAATATTGTAGTCAACCGTTACACAAAAGATGCTAAGTTCCCTTTGTGAGACTCTACGTAGAAGCAAAAATGTAAAGGAGAACATATTTCAGAAGAATACTTTATTTACCCAGACCACCCCACCCCCCCCCCCCCCCGCTAGCAGCTTTCTACCCCATGAAGGCTGCCCCGGCTTTCCCATCGCCTACCAGCACATTCCCACTTCCCCAGTGACATTCAAATTGTCTTTGCCTTTGGCCATCAAATGAGGATAGCACGTTATGAGCATCATGTCTTTAAAATATATTTATAAGCTTTAATCTGGCTCTAAATTAGCACATCCCTCCTTGCCAAGCGCACACGCACGTAATCTCAGCTAACAGACCCCAGGCAAGAACTGCCTGTTGCACCTACACCTATAATCCCTCTTGCAGAGATGTACTACATTACCACTGCACAGGCATAAAATCCCCCACTTCTGCTTTTTTAGAAGCATGCTCATCACTGCAGGGGAAAAAA
Organism: Aquila chrysaetos chrysaetos; assembly: GCF_900496995.4. Taxonomy (NCBI): domain Eukaryota; kingdom Metazoa; phylum Chordata; class Aves; order Accipitriformes; family Accipitridae; genus Aquila; species Aquila chrysaetos. The sequence continues at coordinate 43,047,996 of NC_044009.1, forward strand.
AGGGCTTTTTCAGCTGCATTTTTCTCCTGTGGAACCACAAGAGAACAGATCAGCAGTCACGTTGTCCATTGAAGAAAATTTTGGCCAGAACTGCACTCCTCTTGCCCTCCAAACACATTCCTCCGCTGCCGATCACTTGACATTTTAATTGAAAATATAATATAATTGCATGATATCATAATGCATGCCAACACCACTGAAATTTTCCAGGGAAAATTTGAAGTAAAAGCAACTCGGGCAAGAATTCCACTTGTGTGTTTTATTTCCCCCCTGCTTGAGGACAACCGGTCCCAGCAGAGACATAGCTTCACCTGGGCTAGACCTTTTGTAACCATCACAGGTGGTTGGTAGGATGTTCCTCCACCTAGAACTTCTCCAACACCCAAGACAGGCCAGTGATCCTTAGTGCATGTTTCTGCGGCCCCTCAGCATCTGGTCCCTGAGCACAGGGTAGTAAACTCAGATTTGCTTCCCCCATGCATTTGCTTTTTTCCTCTTAAAAAAAAAGGTGTTGCACCCGCAGTACCAGAGGCTGTCATAAGATGGCATTGAGAAAATGCTTAATAGCATAGAAAGGCTAGCAGCTTAACCGCATTTGTTATGGATTTACAGTTCAAGCTGCCTTTTATCTTTAGTATACAGTTGCCACTAATTATAACTTGTGTTCAGGTTCACTGCTCTCAGTCTCCTTCCCTGGTTATAATTTAGTGGCTCAAAATGACCAAAACCCCAACCTGGCCCTTGCAAGCACGGCTGAGGGTGAGTGCTGAGATCCCACAGCAGTGCCCTACCTGCAGCCTGCCTGAGCCGTGCCTCTTGCTGTGATTTCTAGGTCTGGAGGAAGAAATGAGGAAGAGCTGCAGATCTGGAGGAGGAAAGCGTGAATGGGATAACATACATTTATTCATTTTTGTCACATCGAATCCCTGTAGGCCCGATTATGGCTACAAGCTGAAGTGGATCGTATTTTATTATAACTCGTGTTTAAGTAGATTTGCCAAATTTGCCATAATTTGTTATTCTGTTAATCTTAGGAAACTGCCCAGGATCTGATCAAAACCATGCACCACACTTGGTGATTTCTTCCAAAGGTTATAGTCTGCATCTCTTCAGATCAGTATCATTTCTTCAGAGCAGCAAGATCTATCCATGTTCAAACAGTAAAGCTCTAAAATCCAGCATATTTTTCATCACCTGTGTGCCCCCAAAAAATTATTTTTTTTTTTTAAGAGAAATGATGATGCAAGTTTCCTACCACTGCCTCGTCGGTCAGACAGGATTTTTTTTTCCTGACTTAATATGTGGTTTTGGAAGAGGCCGAGTTTAACATAGTTTTAAATCTCTGTCCTCCTGTGGTAGCTGGTCCACGGAAGATAAGCAATTACTGCTCCTCTCTGCCAAGGGAACTACATCCTCTACAGGCATGCGGAGGAATGACAACAACCCTGGGAAAGGAAAGCCAGAAGTGCAGCCTGCATTTGTCACACGAGGAGTGCCATTTTTCATAAGCATTGCTGAACTGGAGGAGCTGCTGGCTAATGAGAAAATGACCAGAAAAGTAACGTTGCTGATAGCGCTTCACATCTGCATTTATTAGTTGTACAGTCGGTGTTTCTTAGGGTTACATTCTTTCTCAAGCCAACTGATAATTGAGTTTATTAATAGTCTGGGAAACATACAATGTTTTCTGGGCTCTTCTAGATAATGAACATGAACTAACTTCCTATTCTTACCAAGAATAAAAGATACCTGCCTACTAAAACTGTAGATGCTGTGACACAAGAACAAGAAAGGAAATTTGGTTAAAAGAACAGCCTTTCTCCTTCAACATGCTGAGCGTACAGCTGTATTCTCCTGACTGTAGGTGAAAATGGCCAGTAAGGTCAGGTAAATGTAATACAAATTATTTCAGCCTCCAGAGGATTTTACACTGTAGCGATCATTTGACAGAACGCCTTGATTTTGGAGCTTTACAGGTATCACTGACTTACTGGGTCTGTGGCTTTGCTGTAACTTAACATGCACAAGAAACACTGCTCTGTTTGAGATGTAGGATCTCTGGTGCTTGCTTTTAATGGTTATTCATCAGTCCTTCTGTAGTCTTAATGACTCAAAAGCTTTTTTCATTTGGGCTTTTCAGTCACTGTCAGTTGTCTCCTAACGTCCTTGCTCCTCTCTATCAATCCCTGCGCATCGTATTCTGCCGTAATGCAGGTCCAGCTGAAAGCACCAGACTCACAGACGGCAGCAGCTCATGTTGCCTACAAAGTTTCCTTCCCAGTCCACAACCCATTCGCACCCTTTACACTCACATTTGGCACCATTTCCAGTTGCACTCGGTGTGACTTTGCATTGAATCATGCTCCAGGATCCAGCGTTACATCACCCCAACACGATCCAGACGTGGAAATGTAAATTGGGGCAGCAGCAAAGGCTCGGTCTGGCTGGAAGCCGGGAGTGTGATCCCAGTAGCTTCCCCTTTGTGAGGCACCCTCTGAGGAAAGGACCGTGCCCTGGGAGCTCAGTGAAGAACATCACTGAAGGACTTTGCATCTGCCTCTGGAGCGGCTTCTTTGGAGTTGCTGCCTGTGTACGGCTATTTTTCTTTAATGCTTCTCTGTGGACAGAGGCTTGCCACAGCCTGGAGCTGTCATCCTCATCATGCAGCCATGGGGCTGCAAAAGTAACAGAAGCGACGCTGCTCTGCAGTCATCACACGAGAGCAAAGACCATGGCAGCCCCATCCCTCTCCACACCGGCATATTGCGATGAGCACACTTCACGTTGCCTTTCATCTTTTAGACCTCGAGACACTACGGTTCTGCCCACCACCCAGCCCCACCACCTGGGAACAGTTAAAGCACTTACACCCAGTCTTGGCAGGGACTTCCAAGTCCCCACACAGACTAAAGCTTGTCCTAGAGAGGCAGCTGACCAGCAGCAACAGGAGATAACCATGTTATGACCAGAGTTTGAGACATTTCCGTAGCCACAACACCAATCAGCACTTTGTCTCATTCCCTTTGCCTGCCTTTGCATAGCTGCCCAGCACACATGGTTTTAATCTGGCAGTCTGCTGGAGCTGCTGCTGACAGCTGGATGTGTGTCCCGGGTCTTCGCCGAGAGCCAACCCTCTGCTTGCTCAAGTCACACAGGGACACCTCCTTGCCCTTTTCTCTCCAACTCGTGAGCAGGCAGAGACCTCAGGGTATTGCCTCACCGCCCACTGTGGCAGAGTGCAAGCTGTTCTAGCACAAAGGGAGATGGCTGGAGCCCATCACCTCTGTCTGGTCCTTCTGCACCATGGGAGGACTCGCCTTCTGCCTTGCCTCAACAGCCCCTGGGTGACTCTGCTCCCTGAGCTCTAGGGGATCTTTCCTGCCATGTTACTCGCCCCAACAGAAAGTGAAACAGAATCTTCCTCCAGATAGCCCCCTACTCAAGCCCTTTGTGTGGGGAATTCAAAAACACATGTTTGTCTGCCTCGGGCCTGACTTCTTCACTAAATGTAGCCACATGTGAGTCCGTCACTGAGGCGTCAGCCCTGTAGCGCTGTGGGACCACCCAACAGGTTCTCTGCGTGGGGAAAGTGAGCAGGTACCGAAGGAGTGGGGCAGGGTCACCTCTCGAGCACTTATGGACTTGCTGCAGGGAGAGCAGAGGAGGCCTAGGAAAGCGCATCCCCTTACCACCAGCCTGGGTCCGGCGCGTGCTCAGCAGACACGAGGGGAGCACGTGCTGTGGTTGTGGTTGAAGAGCTTCCCAGCTTTTTCGTCCGTCTCACGGCCATCTCCAGCCTTTCTCTAAAGACTTTTTCTGCCCTACTCTATGGCACAACATGGCATTGCTGCCTTCAGCTGTTCTGCAGCTCACTGTTAGGACTCCTTTCCTCCATGATTCTCAGTTTCCTGAAGAGCTAATGTGTTTTTATTAATGTCTGGACTAACCTTAACAGCTGCTGAATGCATTCAGTTCTTCAGTCACTAGACCCTTCTCCTAGAAGCTTTTCTGCGCCATGCTTTACTCCTACACACTTTTTCTGCATGGTTTCTATGGCAACATGAGTATTTCTCCATCTGCTGTAGATCCCCATTATCACGTTTAGCTGTTTGTTATCTCAGTCAAATGCCATTTCCAGGTGTATCATGATAGCAAGATCAGTTTGGAAACCAAGCCAAAGCACTTGGTAATTTTTGCAGGCAAACCTGTCCTTCATAATTTGATTGCTATGTTTCTGTATAAACTCTGCTTGTTTGATACTGATACCGAGCTATTCTCATTACCAGATCTCCTACTTGTATCTGCACACCCTAACCAAGTCTGCATCCACTTCATAATTTCCAAATGACATCCTTCCTTCTCATTGCAGCGTGTACTGCCTACAGAGTAGGTATATTTGGATTCTGCAAAGTCTTTGTAGGTCTGTTGCCTGAGGTTTGACATCTATTTTATGGAAAATTAACTCTAAGTTACCAGTAAGGTTTTTTCTTTCGGCAAATGCGTTTTTCAGTTCTGCTATAGTCCTCCTGAAAACCTTCTCCGTTGGATTACAGAAAGCCCTAAAGAGTGCAGATGGTTTACAATTGGCCTCTCAGTCTGTTCTGCTTGAATTCCTTAAATTACTTGGAATTACGTAGATTTCTATAGGGCTAAAATCCAGTCTCATTTTCTGGCTTTTTGGAGAACTAATTTAAGTGTGAAAAAAAAGTTCTTCCTGTATAATCCGATCAGAACCTGCAGCAAAGAACTCAGCTAAATAAAATGAGTAAGAACTTCACTGTTGATTTGTTTTCTAGATCCCTTGAGTCAGTAAAAGCAGACTGCAAGAAATCCATGTGGAAGCTGTAAAGCTGTAAGTAATTTGGACTGTCAGCTCTTAGGGACATAAACTGACACTATTTATTTGTACCTAATGTCCTGGAAGAGGTGCTTTGAGATATTACATGCTACCTCAGTATAAATGGTTATTATTTACTACCTATAATTAAAAGTATTTAAGCATACAATAATTTAGTGTTCATATATATACATTTAAAACCATGCAAATCTTCCATTTAGAATATAATTCAGGGAAAGCTTATGTGCAAAAATCTTCCAGTGGAAAATGAAGAGGCCCATGATACATGAGTAATTTTGATGCTAATGCCGTCGTCCACCAGGCTGTCTAGCGTAAGGGTCAGGGTCAGGTGTGGCGCTTGCAGTTTGGGTAGAATTGAAATAGTAGGTTTTTAATGGTCTGCAGACCTCGGCCAGGGGAAGGTTCCTGTCGACACTCACAACAGGCAGGATTCTCTCACACACCCAGGCTGAACTTGGAAACCCTTGTTCTAAACTCCAGACCTACCCCAACCTTAACTCTACCCATGGCTCCACAGGTGAGAAAACTAAATGTTTGAGCCCTGCTGACATCAGCACAGGAGGTTTGGCAAAAAAAAAGCTTGATTTTCAGCTCCTCTTTCCCTAAACTCTGAAGCCTGCATTCGTAGAGATGCCGAGGAGCGATGCTGTCTGGTCACCGCCCCAGGGAGTGCAAAATTCATATTCTGCTTCGCTTTCAAGTAGTCACAAGACAGAAGAGGCTCCCTGAATCTTACTTCTCTCCAAAGAGATCAGACAAAATAAGGCAGAATATTTCCCGTAGCTCCATATGCCCACACAGAATGTGGACTGTGATGCAGACAGTGCAGGACATCTTAGGAATACGTAGAAAACCTAGTGAAAAAACGAGAAGGGAGTGATATGCAGAGAAAACTATCCTTCGAACATCCAAAATTAAAGGTACAGCTCAAAATTAAAAAAAAAAAAAAAATCAGACCTGCACAGGGAAGGAAAAGAAGAATAAAAGGGTTTTAGCTGCATGATTACAAAGGAAACAAAGGAAAGTATCACCAACAATAACAGCAGGGCAGATACCTAAAAGCTAAAGGAATATATTGCTTCAGTTTCCATAAGGAAGAAAATGTAACCCCAGAGAGCAGAGGCAGCACACTTAATGGGCTAAAGGGCATGGATATGGAAATTACTGCATGCAACACAGCCACAGAACTCAAGAGCTCTTTACCCTTCGCTTCTGAAGACTGAATAATCTCCATCACTGAGATCTGTAGGCTTTTTAGAGCAAATGTTAGCCATGAGTAACAAAAGACGTGTGGAGGAAAGCAGAAAATGGGTTAGAGTACAAGCTAGGCATGTTATATGTAGACTAACCCAGTATCTTTCTTTAATAAGATAATTGCATTTGCAGACAAAGGAAAACTAATAAATCTTATCAACCTGGACTTTGGTAAAGCATTTGATTTTGTATTACCTAGATAATTATTAGTTAAATTCGAGAAGATGAGGATTAACATAAACACTATAAAATGCTGAAGGAATAGTAATGGGGGTGAAAACTGATGAGGCTGATAGCAAAATTATAGGACTGGAGGAATCAGTCTTCCTGAATAATTTCATTAGTTAGCTTGGTGCAAAAAATGACAAGTGGGGTAATGAAATTTGCTATTGACAAAGTTGGGAGACATTTTCAATAGAGAGGAAATCCTTCAGGAAGAATTATATGATTGTTATGCCCTAGTAACAGACATGGGATGAAATGTAACAGCATAAAATGCAGGGACATGCACTGGGAGATTGATAAAATTTCTGCTGTAAATTAAAATTTATCCGCTATGAACAACAGAAAAGGAAGAGCCACGTGCCTGATGTAGTTATTAAAAAGGTAAATGCAGTCTTACATGTAGAAAACCATGTATTTCCAGGAACAATAAGTAAATATATGCAAGGCACCAGGTAAAACTCTGCTGAGATTTTAAGGGATTATTCTGGTTATTGGTGTTCAGAAAGCCTGAATTCATGCTGGAACAGGTACAGAGAAGTGCCATCCGGATAATCATAGGAAAAGAAAAGAGGAGGTAAGAGAGCATGTCTTGCTGAGCTTGGCAAAATGAATGGTGAGAAGGGATCTGATTCCTCTCTGTAAATATATTTGGGGTTTAAGGCGGGCAGAGGGGGAAAATAAGCACCAGGGGCAAGAATCACTCTACATTTATAGACAGCGCTTGTGCTAGAGCAGATGGGCATAAGTTGGGTATGAAATGGGGAGAGGGGCTCCCACCGTGAGAGGAGTAACTGTCTCAAACAGCTTCTCAGTAGAAGAGGGGGCAAAAAACCTGACCAATTTTAAGATGGAGCATGATAAGGCTGTGAGCTGGCAGCAAGAACTGGGCAGAGTGTCCTTCCAGGCCCAGCTCTGGCTCGCCCAGGGAAGGAGAACAGAGGACTGGCCCTACCCCATACTCACCTGGTTTACCCTACGCACCCAATACTATAGGGTGCCCAAACATCACCAAGCGGTGGCCAAGGAAGCAAAGCACACAATGGCTATATCTATACCATAGGGCAGAGCATGCTGCCCCTTACCTTGCCTGCAAGTCCCTCTCTAGAGAGCACCCAGCCCCACCTCTCCTCCCTGCCCATCCCCTGCCTGGTGCCTGCCAAGTTTGGCATTTCTCAGTCACATTTTTCAGGGCGTTCAAAGACTGCATTGCCACCATAGAAAGAGCCACACCTGGCTTAGAAAAAAACGCCCGTTGGCTGCCCTGGCTTTGCAGCACTGACAGTGAGGTTTTTCTGTTTGCAGCAGCTGCTAGGCAGAGGAAAACCACCCGGCTGTGTAATCTCCAGCTGCTGACAGGTGCATGACCCATTAGGTGCGGAAGATCAGGTGAGCTTGGGTAGGGGTGGCCTTGAGAGGGTTGTCTTCATCCTCCCTATTAAGCAGACTGACCTTTTATGTCTGTTATGTGCTAATGACTCACACTTGAGAGGTAGTGCTCGTGGGCTTATGTGAAAAACAAACACTGTGCCTTTGTGGGAAAGAACAGATCCTTCTCCTTGCCTGATAAAACAACAGCCATCAGCATCTGCCGGTGTGTGCTATCTGGCTCCAGGGCTCTGGAATCTGACAAAGGACCCATTTCTTGGGGCCATTCCGCGTCCCCACACAACACTGCCATGAGATAGCTTTGACATCTGAACTGCCATGTAAAAGTGCCTGCAGACTGCCTGGAACAGTCCTTTGTGCGTGAACGCTCTCCTACCCATCTCCACGGAGCAGTGACTGCACAAATCCAGAGGACAGTTCAGCAGCAGCACAAGTTATCTTCTTCCACAGCCAATTAGTGTCACAGATGTATAAGCTAATGCATGCACTCGCAGTCCCAGGCTGCCCTCTCTGCTCTTCGCAAGTGCTGCTGTATCCATCTGCCCGCTCATCCCCTGCCAGTCTCACCCCTGCCAGCTTCTGTGCGCCGACCAAATGGTCAGTGCAACCTAAATGTGGAGGGCACCTAAATCCGTCAGTCCAGAGGCTGCCAAAATGATACAGTTGCCCTTTGTAATTAAAAGCTGCCGCATTAATTTAGATGAAACCATTACAGTTTGCAATACTTACGTACTATATAGACTAGGGACATCTTCTGTTGCATACATTAGTTGCAGAAGCCAGTGCTTCAGTGAGCGTGCCCTCCCCTTGGGGCCCGGGGACTCACCAGGACAGAAAAGCTTGCAACAAGCAGAGAAGTCTCGGGGGGCTGAACAGGGCAAGGAGGATGATGGCTCCTCCTCACCTCCAAAGTAGATCTTCATGGAGGTGGGGAATAAGCAAAAGGGAGAAGAGATCTATACAGAGGCACAGAGGACCTATACAGCCAGGGAAAGAGCAAATCATGGTGAACAAGCAGGAGACTGGAGGAAATGTACCTGGAACTGGAGAAAGGCTCCTGTGCCTTGGCTGTTCTCAAACTGTGCACGTGGGTAATGCCTCTTCTTGCAGAGCTCCCCATCAGGCTTCACACGTGCCCAGGGTCCCAGCTACACTTTCCTTTTCAGGAACCTGTCATCTTCTCAAGATATTATTTTGCAGAATTTTGCCCTAGTTTTTTTGTTATGTCCCCAAACACGTGAGAGGACGCACCAAATAGCTGAGCCGACAAAGCTGACAGCAGGCGAGCTGAACATATGTGTACCTCCAAAAACACCCACCGGCTTCTGAAACGCTGGCAGCCAGCCTCCTCCTATGAATCACGGGGTCAGGCCTCCTCGTCACACGGAGCCAGAAACCCACTGAGCCAAGCTCCGGTGCGAGGGCAGCAGACGTGGTCACTGCCGAGCCTACGGCTCCCTGGCAGGGAAGGGAGCCTGGGCACGGCAGGACGAGGGGAAGCAGGAGTGCAAGCTCAGGGAAGGTAGCAAATGCAGCTCTTTGGCTCAAAAACGAGAGAGAAGGCTGCTTTGAAGAGGAGACGGGGTGTAGCGGAGGGCTGAGAGGTAAAATGTGGTAATTTGTAGGGCGTTATGCATGACTAGACCACGTAAGGGAAAAGGAACCACACTCCATTTTGTCCTTCCTTGCAGATAACTTTTACTTGATGTCCCGTATTAAGAACTGTGATAGAGTCCATGATTTATCAGCTGAATTGGGCTCTGCAAACGCGCTCATAACCTTTCCCTGGCGTTCTCCTCACCTATCGGAAGAATTTAAGCCATTATGCGTCTGTCTGGCGGGACAGGTGGGACCTCAAGATGTTTCCCACCGCCCCTAAGGGCCCAGCTTGTATCCCGCCCCCCCCCCAAACTCCACCACCTTACCCACCCCGCAGAAACCCTCGGCGCTGCCGACGGGCAGGAAGGTCCCCCCACCGCGACAAGTGCCGGGCTCCCCCGCCTTCCCCACGCAGGTCCTCATCCCCGTCGATTTTGGAGAAGGCACCGAGTTCCCCATTCCCCCTCCAGGGGTCTCAGTCGACGCTCGTAGGGCAGCCCCCCGGGGCAAGAAAAGCCGCCGGAGCCGCGGGCGGAGCCGGGGAAGGAGGCGGGAGTGGGGGGGGGGGGGGTACCCGGCACTACCCCCGGGGCCGCCGCCCGCTCACTCCGGTCCCTCCCGCAGGCTCCGGGGGCCGGGCCGGACCGGGAAGGGCGGTGCTGGCAGGCGGGCCGAGGCGGGCCGGGCCGGGCCGGGCCGTGCCGGGCCGAGCGGAGCCGAGCCGAGCCGCCGGCGGCAGCAGCGCCGGGCGGAAGGGCAGCCCGCAGCATGTCGCCGCTCCGCGTCTGCATCGTCGGCTCGGGGAACTGGTGAGTGCCGCAGCGCGGGGCGGGGGGGGCCCCTCCGTGTCCCCCGCCTCTCCCTTCCCCACTCCTCCCTTTTTCCCCCGTTTCTTTCCGGGTTTTTCTCCCCTTTTAACCCTTCCATCCTTGTTTCCTTCCCCCCCCCAACCCCCCCCAACCCCGCAGCGGGGCGGCACACCGGGACCGCCGGGCCGGGCCCCGGGCAGCCTGCCGCCCCCCCCCCCCGCCCCGACTCAGCCGCTGCCGGGGGCTGCGCAACAGGTTCGGGGGGAGCCGGGCGGGGAGGGTCTCCATGGTCCTGAAACGGCGGCCCCGGTCCCCGTCGTCTCCTGCCTCAGCCTTGGGGATTCCGTGGGCAGGGACCCGTGTCCCCGAGAGACGCACCGGCCGGTGAGACGTGGGAAGAGACGAGGCTCCTGCACCACTGAGGTGTACGAGCCGTCTAAAGCCTGGTGACAGGACAGCGAGATCCCGGAGGGGACCAGAGCTGCGCCTCTGTACATGGGTGCGCCCGTGGCAGGGCCCAGGCGGTTCAGATTTAAGCATTCAGTAGTGAGGAGAGCGGTGATGCTGTTTGTATTGCTTTGAAGGAACCGGGGCACAGGCTCCATTGAAAGCCACGACTGACTGGTACCTCTCACTTCCATCCTCCTCGGCATGTTGTTTTGCATCTTGGTGCAGACGCAGCCTTGTACAAGCACTGCGTTCAGGTCCCCCGTTTATCCTGATCCCCATTCATGAGAATACGCTTGCTACTGCTCAGTCCTTTCTAGCCTGGACAAAAGCGCGGCTCTCCAGAGCTCCTTGGGTCTGACAGACCCCACTGAAGTCACTAAACCCTATCTCACTGGACTTCGCATCTTACTTTTCTCACGGTTTATGTAAGCTGAGCACAAACAAACAGACCAACATGTATGTGCATGTGCTTGGGATTAGCAAAGCCAGCCTCCAGGTAGTTCTGTGGATTGTTTTTGTACAAGGAAGGCAAGCTCCTTAAGATTTTTAAAATATCTGACAGCTAAGTGGAAGCAAATGCCAAAAAAAATCAATAGGTGAGGGAGTGGTTGCTTGTGAGCTGCTGAGAACACAGCATAGTTAAAGCATGGCTCTTTGCCTTCCTGCCTTGCAAAACCAGTCCACTGCTTTCTGAGCCCCCACGTGCATGCTCTTTCCGGATCACAGGCTCTTTGTGCGTGACATCTCTCAGATACAGCCTTCACACCTAACTGCACAGCTAAGACTTCTTTGGGAACTCATCATCACGCATCTGGCTTTCCCTGGCCCTGACGGACGTAGTCCTGCCCCATCATTTCTGCACCAGCATTTCCCCAGCTGCCCCTTTCACCATGTCATTCCAGCGCTTGCATCCCTCCCCCGCCACCCTCTTCTCCCTCACCTTAACCACAGGCATCGAAGCCTGTGCAGGCAGCTCATTGTCACTTCCAAGCCCCTCAACAGCCATGGCTGCACGTCTGGGAGTCAGCTTTTACCTTTGGTCAGCCCACAGTGACGGTCTTCATCAGTCTCTTGCTGCACCCTCAAGCCTTTCCCAGGCTGTCCCCTTGCCATAAGACATTCTCCAAAGCCACTTGGTTGTCTTCCTTCCTTCGGATCTTTACTCGAGAAAGTTGTCTGTTTTTCACATGTACCTACAAACTTGGAAAGAGTTATGCCGCAGAGATACAGAGACCCCAGCTCGTTCAATACTATCTACTTACTCGTACTGCCTCTCTGCCTTGGCCCATCTCTTGCTTCCTACCACATACATAGATTGTAAAATCTTTGGGGAGGAGATAAACATTGTGCTCCGATGTTTAAATCACATCCATTCATAGCCTCTGTGGCAGAACAGGTTGTCTTAACACAATACAGAAGTACAACGTTTATCTTTGGCAAACATTTTTTTCTTATGTTCCTCCTGCATATTTGGGTGACAGTTCAGATCACTGCTCTTGAGTCTTTCTTGCAGCTCAGAAACGTGGCTGACACGTGACACAGCGTGTTGCAATAGCTCATGTCAGCTGCAGAAGGAGTTCAGCAGGTCACAGGGACTAAGTCAACACTGCCGGGAGTCTCATGACTGATGTGGTTAAGCAAAGTAAGTGCTGCACCACATTTTGCTGTTGCCAGCCAGGTGCAGGAGCTTACATTAATCACGGTTCAGTTACCTGTTTTTAAAAACAGAGGTTTAATTTGCTGCCTGGCCCTTCAGAATCCAAAACCTCTCCCAATCTTCTTAGATTCCATTGGACTGCAGAGTCCTCAGTGAAGATCCAGCTTGAACTAGGTTCTTGTCTTCAACATGGACAGATGGCCAGGCTTTTTACGGAGGTGCACAGAAGGAAAGCAAGAACCAGTGGTCATAAATTGAGCCAGCGGAGGTTCTGACTCAATATATAAAGAAAGGAGAAAAAAAACCCCTATGAGAATAATAAAGCATTGGGGCAGGTTGCCCAGAGAAGAGGTGGTCCTTGGAGAGTTTTCAAGACTCAGCTGAACAAAGCCCTGAGCAACCCACCTGAACTCGGTGTTGTTCCCACTTTGGAGACCTCTCGTGGTCCCTTCCAACCTGAGCGATGCTATAATTTAAAACATTTGGGGTGGTTGGCTAAGAAAGAAACTCGAGGAAGAAAGGATCATCTTCAAGCATCTAAAGGAGAAAAACAATATTCCACCATTCTAGAATAGAAATGGGCTTAAACTGCAGTAAGAAAGACTTAGGTTAAACGAGAGGATGATCTTTCTAATGGTAAGGATAGTGAAGTCCAGGGATGGGCTGGTTGGGGAAGGGAAGAGACCCGCAACCGCTGAGGTCTTTAAGACCTCCTTGGAAAAACTATTAGGAACGGCCTAAGTATGTTTGACTGCCCTTTGTGTAGGGAAGGGACTAGCTGCTTCACGGAGTCTGTTAAGCTCTATTTTTCACCGGATCTGATGTATGCCACAAACACTTTCATATTCACATATGTAAATAATGGGTCTTATTTGAGTTATTCTACATCAAAGCTTTCTCATTATATTCATAGAAAATCTCCAGATAAAAGCTTTCTTTTTCTTAGCAATATGTAAATCACTTCCAACATGAATTAACATAATGGGGGGGGGGGGGAATGATTGGCAGTCTTCACTTTACTTTTAAAAATTATCTAAGTGGAGTTCTCTGCCTTCTATTAATCTTCCCTAAATTGAGTTTTGGAGAAGATAAAACCATAGCAAAGTCTTTATATGTGAACGTCCTTGGTTTTGTTTGCATAAGCAGCCCTCTTCTGCTAAGCCTGTGTAGTCTACCAAACACTGCCTTCACAAACAAAGCAATTCTTCTTCTCAAGGCTGAACAGCAGTGACTGAATTTTAAATGGACTAAGTAAAACAGACCATCAAGTTTTGAATTGTTGGATGGTTTTGTGGCGAGGTATTGTCCCTGGTGACTACCCAATGCCTTTCAAATGTTAAACCTTTTCTCCCCCAAATCCTCATTCATCTAAAGGGAAACCAAACGAAAATACTGTCACTTATGGAGCTACCTTTACACCTGAGATAACTTCACCAATATCTTGTCAATAGGAAAATACTTGGGTGGCAACATCCAAGCGCAGTGGTAATGACAGCTCTGCTAGAAGATCAGATTTATCTACTGAGAGTTGTGAGTCCCATTCAGGATTTCAGAGGTTGGAGCTGGAGTCTGCATCTTTCAACAGAAAATCATACACACTTGGTACATGGCTAGAAAAGTTATTTCTATGGATAGGCTTGAGGTCTAAGGTCATGGTCCAGGTTGTGCTGGAGTCTCAACCTGGATGATGAATTTAGATCTTAAGTTTATCCGTAAAAACCCAAACTTTTCTTATTAATATACATTTCTTGTGTGGAGCCACAATTCATCCTCAGCTCAAGCCTTGACTGTGGTCTCTGTTGATAGCAGAGCAAGAGAACCAGAACATAAGTAATTTTATAAATAATATGAATGTATGATATGACTGCATGCCTGCCTTTCAAAAAAGCAGAACTCTTACGGTAAAGGTTCACTCCTAAAGTATTTCCCTAAATATTTTAAAGGGCCAAAACCAGTCATTCCTTTAAAAAAAACCCAAAAAACAACAACCAAAAAACCCCAAACCAAAACAAAAAAACCCCACCAAACGATAAAGCATTACGGCAGCTCAGGATAGAGCATATAGTCAACACTGAGCAAAGTGAAACCTGATCTCAGTAGGATTTCTTTATCGTTAAAGATTAAGATGAAGCCCTTATTCTTTTATTATTTATTGAGCAATTCAGCCGCGTGCAAACCTGTTACATCTCCTTGGTTGAGCCAAGGAGAGCCAGTTACAACGTGGTTTCCCTTTGAACCATTGACAGCTCAGACCTACCTGGACTTTGTCTTGGATATACTCGAGACCTTTATCGGTTCCAGAAAACATATCACGGCTAAATCCTGTTCATGCTCCTCATTGCAGGTGTGTTACAAGTGGGTCAGAGGACAAGGGCGTTGCAACTGGAGCTCCTCTTTCAGTTGTGTTTGTAAAATGGCCAGTGCTTGAAAGATTAAAGTAGCATTAAAGGGAAAGAGGGAACAGAGGAATAAAAATAATCACCCCTCCTCCCCGTATAATTTGAAGAGCATTAAGTAATACTTCCAATATTTTCTGTGGGGTTTTTAATCCTCTCTTGCCAAGAAAATAACTGAATGTTTGCAAGGCTGCAGTGGTGGGGGGGAAATAAAATTATTGTCTGAACTGAGATTAAAAAATTCTCAGCATGACTGAAGAAGAGTAAACTGGATGGTTAAAATATCCTCAGGCTGCAACTATTACAGATCCTGTTGCAGTGATAATTAGAACAATAAATAAAGAGAAACCATCAGGTTGATGATTTATTTTTTTTTAAATAAAAGAACAGTTTCTGAGGTTTTAGCTCTTACATAAAATCCTTATTGCAACTGTTTGGTTATTGGTAGGAAAGTGGTATGCATCTATTTTAGATGAGATGCACAAAGACTGTCACAGCAAGATCGTTCAGCATTGCTTTACCACCTGGATTATTTTACATTTGTTGGTCTTCAGAAAAAAAAAATATTATCCAAGGAGTAAGAAAGATTTTAATCCCAGATAGTGTATTTTTAGTGCTGTTCATGGTACATCATACTCCCATTCTATAATCTTTGGTATGACTTCAGATCCCTTATTACAGTTATGTTTCCTCTGGTTCTACTTTCTGTGTTTTTAAACTGAGGGGTTTTTGGTGGAGGGTAGTGCATAAAGCTTTCTGATAAATGTAGCAAGCACCTGAACAGCTTTATAGCATGGGCTTTTTACGAGTTATTATGTTTAAAGTAATTTGTGTTTCCAATTCACAATAAAACTATTTGTTTCCTATTAGTTATTTCTTTTTTTTTCTTTTCAAAGGGGATCAGCCATAGCAAGAATCATTGGCAAAAATGTCCAGAAGTCCAACAGATTTGATCCTACCGTCAAGATGTGGGTATTTGAAGAGATCATCAATGGAAGAAAACTCTCAGAAATAATCAACCAGGAACACGAAAATGTTAAATATCTGCCTGGATACAAGATACCCAAAAATGTGGTAAGTTGAAAAAAAAAAAACAAATCACTTAAATATTTTTATTTTTTATAAAGGGAGGCAACATCTGGCAAAATTAAAACTAGGCAGTAATTCACTGCTTGATTCTGGTTTGCCACCTAGCTCACTCCAATATTGACATATAACTCACTGGAATATAACTCACTTCTGTGACTTCTGCTTGTCTCATATGTCACATGCAACTTCAAACACCCAACTGTGTCGGGTGCTGGTAACGCACCAGCCGCCTCTCTGACAGAAATCAGCATAACTCTAGAAATGGCAGGCAGAGAGCTGTCTACACAGAGCCGAGGTATTTCAAGCCCGCAGCATCTTCTGGAACAAAAGGGAAAGCTACTGCTCTCCCTTCTTCTAAAAAAGAAATCAACAGCACAGCTAACAGCTGTGGCTTACAAGGAGATGGATAATGAGCTATCGGCTCATGGGTGATTTCAGGATACCAACCTACTGCTATAATTAATAATGCTGTAAATTCCACAAAATATATAAGGTGTTTACTTTTCATGAACATTTAAAATACCAAGTTATATATCTCTCTACTTAAATTAATCAGCTTAGATAATTTACTGCTACTGAAGCAAGCAAGGTGAAGGCTTTTGGCTGTTCAAGATTTTGGCAAATGCCACTGTTTTATGCATTAAAGAAAGTAGCGCCACGTTTCTGCAACAGCTGCAGTTGTAAAAGGAAGTTAAGACACTGCACGTGGTGGGTCTCCTTGCTTGGAGAGTGGTTATATTTAGTACTCCATTTAGTGCTGTGATTGCATATTTGGACTCCTGCGGTTTGAACTTGGCACACAGTTCTCCTGGGCTACAATTGACATGTCACTGTTATTTTTACAACCCTCTAGCAGATCAACAGGCTTGTCATCATTACTTGAGACCAGCCTCATCCTGTCTATAGCAAAGTCTGAGGCTTTACCAGCAGAAATCAGCTGGTTGCAGTAAGGCTTGGAGGGACCCTCACACCTTCGTCTCCGACTGAGAAAAAAAAAACCCAACTAATTTTTTCCTTGCATTGCTCTGTGAGATTTTGGAGAGACAGAAGCACAGCCTGTACAGCGCTGCCAGCCTCTGCCCTGCTCCTGCTTTGCTGTTTTCCTAGAGAAGCAGCCTTGCTGGCAGCAGTTCGGGTTCTCCCGCCGGGAATCCCGCTTGCCCTAAGGCGGTGTGCTCCAAGGCTGCGTCCGAGGGCAATGTTTGCTCTGATTGTAAACTGCAGGCTCAAATTCACCTGCCATTGCCTCTGTAGCCTGGCTTGAACTGTTGTTCTAAGTAATATTAGCATTTGGAGTAAGGTACAGCTTGCTAGCTATTAAGCACATTGGGTAAATTTTTCTAACTGTTGGTTAAGTTACTATATATTTAAAACAAACAACCCATCCAACCCCAAATATGATAATAAATTCTGCCTTTTGATACAGTTTATTCCTGAGTAGCTCTCAGCTGGTGACCTATGGAAACTAAAAACTGTCAGAATAGGCTCTGTCTCACCGTTCTGCTTCGTTCCCGTGCTCCCTGGTGCTACCACTCATTCCAGCAGAACCCTATGGGGTTGCTCAGCATCTTCAGGAAGCACCTGAAGAAGCTGAACCAGCAAAGGGGCTTCGCAGGATGGTGCAATTTTAGAAAGTATAGAGTCTTCCCCAAATTACCCACACCAGGCTGAGATGGGAGGCAAATGAAAAGCAAAATTATAAAAAATCAAAACCTAAAATAGTTAGGCTGCTTTGGATATTTCAGAAGAGAGCTGCAGTTGCTCGCATGAAGAGCTAGCAGCTACGCCACACTGCCAGTTAAAATTAAGGACATCTGCAATGTGTCTTCAATGGCTTTAGCACGTTGGTACCTTGCAAGGTGTGAGGATTCCTACCTGGGGCTCATTTTGGTTGTCACTCTTGTCCCAGGTAGCTGTACCAGATGTGGTCGAAGCAACAAACGGGGCAGATATTTTAGTGTTTGTTCTGCCACATCAATTTGTTGGACGAATCTGCGAGCAGATTGCAGGCCAGATAAAATCCGGGACATTTGGGATTTCCCTGATCAAGGTAAGTTGTCATCTCCACAAGACTCAATCTGCACGGAGTAAATAAATAGCTTCAACTTAAGGGTAGTAGCTCCAGCCCTCAGCTGCATGCTCTGCGTAAACATGAGCATTTCTTTCTGCAAGAGTTAAAACTTACCCAGTCTCTGCCAGCCCTTCTGCTGCTCACGTGGCCATGGAGAGGAAAGGATGGGGGGGCAACCCAGCCAGGCTGAGAGTATCCATCTTTGCCAGCCATCCTTAGCCTGGATCAGTTCCCACTTGGACCAGTATGGAGGTGAAAATGGGCAGAGGGAGGGCCGTATAAGCTGTTGCTGCTGCCAGAAAAAATACTCATCAGACTGCAGCCTCAATTAACTCTTAACTGGAAATAGTGCTGGGTCAAAGTGCCTCTTCCAAGTACATGCTAAAGCTGTTCTTGGCAGCATTAAAATGGCACAATAACACTATATGATTTTGCAGAACTGAAGCAATTTTAATCTCGCATGAACTGAAGAACCTCTTTTTAAGGTTAGACGTACCAGATTATCATCATCTTAAAAGGAATTAATATTTTAAGAGAATCTCAAACTAGAAGCCAGAGGCAAGGCATAGGAATATAGTCTACCACTTCTTCTTTTGATTGCATTACAGGAAATATCCAATTTAAAATTGTAATGAAAGAAATGTAATTCAAGTTTTCAGACTGCAATACCAGCTCTTCCCCCCACTTTCCCCCCCCCCCCATAGAAATTATCTCACAAGCAGCAGTAAACAGAGAGGAGGGTGGGAGAGGAAGGAAATTCCTGCAAATTTACTTCTTTCTTTAGCTTAAAAAAAACCAATCCAAGACAGATCAGAGATCAGTATACTCCTTAATACCAATGAAGCACTCAGATTAATACTTAGATCTTGAAAAAAAGCCACTGCTTGTAGGCTTAATTTAAAAGTCTGGTTGTGTACTACAGGAATTTAACACAAAGGAAAAATACAGCATCAAAGAAAGCCTCAGGACAGCAGCACTGGATGTGAGGCCTCTTGCAGGGTTACCTCGACTGTCACTACCTTCCCCCTGAACTTGCCTTGAATTTGCAGTTATCAGAGTACAAACCCAGAGCATTTGTATTAATGGCTAATGCTAGTGAATATAAGACCCAAATCCTTCCAATTAAAACCAGAGCTGCAGGCAATAGGACACCTTCTGCTTTACCGCTGCTCTACTACTGTCATTTTCCTCTTCTATTAACTTGGCTTTGACTATCATCTTTTATTCAGGGGATCGATGAGGGTCCTGACGGCCTGAAGCTCATATCTGACCTCATTCGAGAGAAACTGAAAATAGAAATCAGTGTGCTTATGGGGGCCAACATAGCCAAGGAAGTGGCTGATGAGAAGTTCTGTGAAACCACCATTGGTAACTATCGCAAAGAGCAAATTAGAGCCTCTAGCTGTGGTTTAACTTCGCCGGTGGCTGGGCAACAAGATAACCTCTGGAGGAAGGAGGGGGATGCGAGGGGTCCCAGGTGGTTCACGAGTGGTGCGGTGGGTGCGATGCCCGCTGAGCTCATTCAGGAGTTGGCGTGATTTCCAGGGAGGCTGGTGCTGGCAGGATCAGATCCAAACTAACACTGGGTTTCAGCGCCGAGAACTAATTTCATCCATTAAAAAATTACAGCTTAATCCTGTTCTGGTAGGGGCTGGCAAGAGCCACCTTTCATGTCTGTAGAGCTCAACGCTGAGTACGTTGGCGGTTGTTACACTATACTGTCTAGTTAGAGAAATGTAATCAGAAGCTCGTGTGTGCTCATGCTCCCTGAGGTGTATTTCTCCATCTTCAAATGTTTTTGTCTGGAGAAAAAAACAAAACAAAACAAACCACAACAAACCAAACCCAAAGAACAACAACAACAACAACAAAACCCCCCAGTAACATCGTGTTCCTCCCTGTCACTCAGACTGCTTGCCAAGACGTAGCCTCAGATCCTCCCAGAACTCAGTGTGACCTGACTTGGAAAGTTCATCCAGTAGTTTTGAAAACCTGTTGATTTTTTAAAGTCAGCAGAAATTCAAGTTGCATAGCTAGGGAAGACAGAATAATAAATTATTGTCGCACTACTGTTATCCTTTGCCTTGCAAATGTTACAGTAGCAGTGAAAATTATACTAGCTGGGCTTTTGTTGCTGGCAGAGCAACTAGGCACAAATAGGACTAGACAGGATTAGGAGAGTTGAGGAATATTCATTTTCTTGGGGGGTGTTTAACTTTTGCTGGCCCAGTTTTAAGCCATGCTGTGATGATGACTCTGCAGAGAGATTTGCCCCTTGCTTTTGTTGTCATGGAAAGCCCCACAGCCCAGAAACAGCCACCTCGAAGAGACTGGGTATCCCCCAACATCAATTATTGCAAAGGACGAGAAACAAACCCAAAGTTTCTCGTGAGATGGGACAGAAACCCCACAGCTACCAGAGTGCCATTGCCCAGGCTCTTTAATACTCAAAACCACCGAGTGCCCAGAACCCCTCCAGGAGCAGCAGCTGGAAAACTCTACAGCTCCTCACCGCTGAGCTCTCCCTGAAGGAAACCAAGCTGCCTTGTATGAAAATAAAGTGAAACTCTATTCAAAAGTCTTTGCCCAGCTGGCCAAGGACTCTCTGGATAAAGGCAAACCTCATCCCCTTTACCGCTGAGGGCTCTCTACCCTGCCTCTCAATAGCCAGGGCCAGCACTGTAATGACATGATAATGACCTTGGTAGAATTGGTAACAAAAATTTTCCAGCAATGCGAACGTTCAACTTCATCATCTGTGGATCTCCCTGTAATTGGGAACTAATTGGGCATTAATCATTTGCACCCCATAATAATGCTTAGCAATTACACCAGTTTACATTTTCAAAGCAGCAATTATACCATTGTGCTGTACAAAGCAATTTGTCAATATTTTCTTTTGCAGGGTTTGTGGTTATACAAGCTTACTCAGGCAGAAAGCTGTTTTAGGGACTATCTACTTTTAAACTCTTTAAAGAGTTATTAAGCGATGCTTGGTGAATGCCCTGGTACTAGCATACATTTAACACTGGCTGTCACACAAATCTCTTATTTAGCAACACCCAGTTAGGTTTTGTGGTCCCAGTAAAGTGGTCCCTAGGACCTTATTTCAGGTTTCAGTTAATTGTGTGTACTCTGAAACATTGCGAAAATGCTCTAACTTTCATTCTTCCTTCCCACAGGGTGCAAAAATGAAAAACAAGGGGAGATCTTTAAAGAATTAATGCAGACCCCCAATTTCAGGATTACCGTGGTGCTTGACTCTGATACAGTGGAGATCTGTGGAGCCTTAAAAGTGAGTGGTTTCAAACCAAAATGTTTTTATTAGGGCCAAATTCTACCCTCACCTGAGTCTTCTGTAAGCCACAGGATCTGAGTCCTGCCACCATATGATGAGAGACCACAGACAAGATGTTCGTGTGCCAATTTCCCAATCTGTTAAAAAGGGAAAACATACTTAAAAATATAACTGCTGGCAAAGCATTTCAAAATAGTTGTATTTTTATCTTTATTTAACCAGAGGCACCTCTGCTTCTGAGGGCAGAATTTCGTCCTCTGTATTTTCTTGTCTGTGTATTGTAAGCACATGGAACAAAGACTCTTACTACATACAGGGGCTCCCACTAATAACTTGTTTTCACAGTTCAAGTAGTAACCTGCTAGAAAGTTTGCATCAGAAGCAACAGTCTGTGTTGGCAGCACGTCTGTGCCGGCGTTCAGCAATGCCCACATCAAGATCCCAGGCCGGATCAGAGCAATAACAAAGTCACCAAGTTTCCAGTGAGGGGGCACTTGAGTGAGATTTGGAGCTTGCTTTTAAATGCGTTGAAGGTGACTCCAGCCTGTGATCCTTTGTACTTTTTTATACATTCAATCATTTGTACTTCAATAATTCACCCCTCCTTAGGGGAGGGGGGATTACTGGCTAGGAAAGAATCTGTCCTGTTTAACCTTACATGCAAAAACAAAAGTTTCTTTACATACATAGATTTTGCTTTTGGCCACAGACCGGAACTGGGAGGAGGCACAGAGGGGAGAGAGGTTGTTTCTGCTTTGTGGGAAATCTTTGCTCTCTTTAAATCATTGCTTTGGCATTGCCTTTGCTAAAAAAACCCCAAACAGTCTGCACTGGGGCGCCTGCATGTCTAGAGCAAACACTTCAACAACAGTACTAGGTGACATATTAGTCAAATGCAGTGAACCACACTTATTTAGGGGCTGGGAGTTGGGAGGCGTGCAGGACAATGGTGAGGAGTTGTAAAGATGTTTAGGATCCTGAGAGATGTGTTTAGAGCTGCAGAAAAGGGCAATTCTGCTGACCGTTTTTGCAGGGAAAACCAAAAATTGATCTACTGCAGCATCAGTTCATAGAACCCCTGTCTGTTTAAATTAGAGACCCACAAAGAAAACCTGGAAAGGCATGACTCTGTGTGGGATATTTTAAATAGTTAAAACAGAAAGGTCAGTGAGTCCCAACTTGGAACTAGCCAAAAACCAAAACATTAATTGGATACATGCTATGTGATTGCAACACTACTATATGAAACAAGCTGCTTTGATTTTTGCCCATGGGAATAACAGAGGACACTTTATAATAATCTTCTAGAAGCCCAGCTACTTTTGTTCAACGATAATTAGCCATCTACCTTCTTCATAACATAAACTCATGGCCATTGGCAATTGAACCTTCTTCTGGTGAACGGGGTGAAGACAGATTTGTAGGATTTTCTTAAAGCTCAGTGCATGCTGATGAACTGCACATCTTGCCTGACCGTTACCTTTCCTCCTCTATTTTTTGCACTAAACTGTTTTTAGAACATCGTAGCAGTGGGAGCTGGGTTCTGCGATGGACTAGATTTCGGCGATAATACAAAGGCAGCAGTTATACGCTTGGGCCTTATGGAAATGGTGGCCTTTGCCAAGATGTTCTGCAGGGGACCGGTATCAATAGCCACTTTCCTGGAAAGCTGCGGCGTCGCTGATCTAATCACTACCTGCTACGGGGGACGCAACAGGAAAGTAGCAGAAGCCTTTGCTCGCACAGGAAAAGTAAGGAGGATTTTGAAATATTTTACACTAAGACATGAAGGAATCCTTCTGTGTTTTATAAAGGCATCGTTAGCTGTTTACCTTCTTGATAACTGCTGGTATCACAGCAGTATCCCCTCTGATCCAAGTAATCAGTCTCCTCTCTTCTAGTCCATTGAGGAACTGGAAAATGAGATGCTGAACGGACAAAAGCTGCAAGGTCCTCAGACCTCAGCCGAAGTCTACAAGATTCTGAAACAGAAAAATACGCTCGATAAGTAAGTGCTTTGATTGAAAAAACCAACTGCATCAACAAGAAAATATGAATGATTCATAACCTCCTTAACAGTACTTGTGTTTAATTATCTTGTTCGTTTCTGCAACAACTGCTTTCTACATCTTGGGCCACCATTAAAGCTCAGCTTAGCCTGACTCTTCATCGCCATGGTCAGTAGAATGGGATGAAAGCTAAACAGCGTTAGAAAAAACAAGCCACAGATGTATAGGAAACCAAAGAAATAATAATCCAAAGGAGCTACCCAGACATCCCCGTCCCCCTGAGCAAGACTGAAGGCCATACACAGAGTCAGCTTGCAAACATGATCTATAGGTCAAAGGGTTTCTTGTTCTCAGTATATCACTGTTACAGCTTGCAGCAATACTGCTCTCAGTGCAAACGTTAACTAGGTTATCTCAGTATAAAATTTGGGAACATACTCCTAATAAAAAATTTTTATACACGTTGAATAGGTAGTATGTGCTGATATCAGTGCTTTAGTGCCACAAATAATGCTGAGATAAAAAGTACTTCTAATTGTTTGGGATGATGTAAGATTATTTATAATTTTAAACCTTTGTCTCAGCTTACACAATAAAAAGCTAAACTTCCCTCCATCCCATTCCCTCTCGCACTTTAGCAGTACTGAGAGGTCAAACACTGCTAAATGAAAACTTAAAAAAAAAAATTATTAGAATTATAACAGATACAGAAGATTCAAACGGCATTATCTTTCAAAAATGAGAGAGAAAAGAGAAGCTCATTTTAACAGGACATGAACTTTAAATCAAAACTTGATCTAATAAGTATCATATAATTGTGCTTAGTTACACGCTCAGCTCCAAGTCATTCAGTGAACTCATTTTTTACTATGTAATGACTAAGACAGCTTGCAAAAGGGAAAGAACCCCTTAAGCCAGGAAAAGAAAATCATTTGAGATTTTCATTCTTTTTAGTCTTTTAGATGTCAGTAATGAATGCAAATAATATATATATGCATTTTGCACACAGGAGGAAAAAGAGGATATGCAATTCAAGATTTTTTGTAAATAAAAAATACTGGATAGAATTTTGTCTCCAAAACAGCTCCTTTCTGCTGTCACTCCCAAGAATTGCCCCTAGCTCCTCTTAATTGCCCTATATAGTTTTCCAGTAAAGGCACCTCCAAGTTAAATTGTGTTGTAAAGAGAGAGAAAAATTCTCCACTTTCCTTCTAATGTAACAAAAAAAAAAAAAAAAGAGAAAGGGTAGGGGTTTTTTTCCATTATAAATGGCATAGAAATGTTTATGTAAACTTTAAAAACTATTTTCATTGCTATGCGCTTCTTTTAGGTTTCCATTATTTACAACCATCTACAAGATCTGCTACGAGGGTCAGTCGATCCAGGATTTCATCACGTGCCTGCAGAACCACCCAGAGCACATTTAGAGATCCCCTCTCCTCACCTGGTTGCACCAGGACTTCTGTCCATTCCATGGCAAATAAAGTAGAGAAACAGGTTGTGTGACAACACTTGCTGTAAAAGCAACAAAGAATGTATTTCAGTATCCTCATTCTGGGGGTAAAAAAAAAAATCTGCCTTTAATTTCAACATTATACCCAAGGAACAGGAAACGAATGTAAAATTTAACAGTATTTGATTTGAGTTAGTAGTGTGGGCATATCCCTAGAATTACTTTCTCGTTGGTTGAAAACAGTTTCCCTTGTAATTTCCACAAGAGCTCACTCTAGCTCACGTGAACCTCAATGTTTTGCCTGCTAATGTTACTTACAGAACAGCACAAGATGCAGAAAAATTGAACTCGTGCAAACAGAAAAATTATAGTAAAAAGTCTGACAGCAATAACATGCAATCACATGGGCAAATGTTGGGTTTCCATAGTTCCCCTCAAACACAAACAACATTTTGTATTTTGTGACATTTAGTCCTTCTTTGATTTTGTTTCCCAGGGTAAGCCTCTTTGGAAAAATAGGTATTGTTACTGCGCTCAGACACACATGAATGTTCAGCAGATGTATAAATAAAACAGTTTAAGGGGCAGGGGGAAGGAGAAAGAAGGGTTTGGGGCGGGGAGGGAGGGTTGTTTGTTTCAAATTCAGGACACTAGGAATCCTCAGTAGTAGTGTGACCTTCATTACACTTACTCTATTCCATTCAAATACAGAAAAAAAATTTGGAATAACCAAATACATTATGTTAGCGTCAGGACTTCTCAGCAAGTCATAGTTGTTAATTGG
Organism: Aquila chrysaetos chrysaetos; assembly: GCF_900496995.4. Classification (NCBI taxonomy): domain Eukaryota; kingdom Metazoa; phylum Chordata; class Aves; order Accipitriformes; family Accipitridae; genus Aquila; species Aquila chrysaetos. The sequence goes on from NC_044009.1 coordinate 43,073,334, forward strand.
TACTAGCTGAGAGAGAACTAGAGGTTGACAGGGAGGTTGTACACAAGACTCAGCTTGCAGCTTGTGCAGTGCTGTTATTTTGAGGACGTAAGAAGTAATGGTGAAAAACGCTCTGTGATACTTGACTTTTTATACATGCATGAAAATGACCGCTATAGACGCACAGAAATCCTGTAAAATTGCATTTGAAACCAGGCTGCATTTTAACTCTGCCGGGAAACTCCACTGGACTGACACCAGTGCAGCTGCCCGCATCTTTCCAGACTGCAGACTAATGCCCTGATCCAGCTGTAGTTTAAGCAACGCATCTTACACTCCAGAAGAGAGATCTCTCTATCTACTTCTGAATTTTAAACACAAACTGGTTCATATACCAGGTTTTTTTATTTTGCTACCAATGGTGTTAGTTTCAGAAACATACAAGTTTTTAAACCTTATAGCTGTACTTGGGTAACTTTACATACCTGATGTTTTTCAGAGTTAAAGCCATCTATGAAATGAACAGTGGCACATTTTATAAGCTTTAATACCCTTTTGAAAGGCTCCTATTTTGAGACAAGGCAAACAAAAAGGAAGAGTAACCTACTTTTGCTTTGCTTTATCCGATTTTCCAAAATAGCAGAGAGGAGGGCAAGTGAGTTTTTTTTAATCTCTCTATGTATTCGCTGACATATTGCTTAGGGGGGAAAGAAAAAAAAGCTAGATTATAAAATCATCTCCAGGCTGCATTTTAGAGGAACATTATTATGTCTTTCACATTTATCAGAGTAATATATATGTGTGTGTGTGTGTGTATGTGTCTATTGTAATTATAAATATATTGTAAAAATCTCAGCCTCACAGCTGGCAAAGCTGGCTCGGGTACCAGAAACAGTGGCTGCAGCGTCCCTGCTCCCTGCTGAACCGCAGCGAAGGTAGCTCACCGCCTCCAGCTTCGAGTGCGGTCATGGGCAACGGCTGGGTGCTCAGCGGGGCAACGCCGGCATTCCTTCCACTGAAATGGGAATTGTGCGGCCAAATCCTTTACACAAAACAGGGAATTATCATCTTCCACTTTAATTGGAAAAAGACGTAAATATTGCGTAATTTCTAAGTATCAAATACATGAGGATGGGATAGAGAATCCAGGAACCTCCTTACTTCACTGGCAGGCTGAACTTCTGATAAGTCATGTATGAGTTAATAATAATATAGAACACTTTACATTCAAAGTGTATCAAATAACAGTTTAATAAAGTGATCAACAAACAGACTTGATGTAATTTCATTTTTCAGAATTCTCACAAAATAAATTACTGTTGTAGTGGTGGTCCTTTATTGTGCTTATTCTTGCAGTTAGTTGTCAGCTCTCAAAGACAAGGACAAGAAAAGTCAATTTTCTATAGACATTTTATTGATGAACAATTTTTTCTTCTTTTGTATAACATACTTTTTACACAGTAAAATAAGGAAATTTTTACTCCATAAATAACAAAAATTAGCCCTTATATCTCAATCCAGTTGAACTCTATGTAAAATAGTTTGTTCTATATTTACATTCCGTACCAAAATAGGAAACACATGTTCAAGGTCGGCCAGTTCTCTCAAAACAGTTGTTTTATCTCCAAGGTAAGGTTCACATTAAAAAGGCAACATTCACACTTTGGAAGTCTGGTAGTGTAAGTTCACATTATTTAATGTACAAATAGACCCAAATCCTGAAGAGCGACACATTCGGCCAAGCAAAAGCTGGTTGTTAAATCTTGCAGGGGAAAGACTTGACCTGCTCAGCTGGCTGAAAGTCACTCCGAGGAAATGTGGGAAAGAAAGGACATATGCCTCCCTCTCTACTGAAATATATTCAAGCAGAAAGATTTGCAGGACAGGAAGATTTAAAAACAAATTTCCCTTGTAAGGGATTGTGGATATGTCAGCTCTTAAATGACATCAGTCTTCCTAATTTACTAGTGCTCAGCAGAAAGAATGAGTTGCATTGGACTGACAGTCAATTAATGGGGGTCAAAATTCTCTTTTGGTAATTAACCTACATCCAAGGCCATGACAGTCTCCCAAGACCTCAACTCATTTCAAGAGGAATGAATTTCCTACTTTTCAGGGTAATTCTACTTGCTGCATACTCCAGCCAAAAGCTATCCTTCCTCCTTATAATTATTTGAAACACTAGAAAAATGTATTCCTGAAGTATGACTTGCCTCAACTGCTAATTGAAATGCTATAGATTTGAACTACCGGGGTAAAAAAAAGACCACAAGACTAACTTACTTCCATAAGCAAACATGCTTAATTTAAAAAATTAAGTATATCATGCGGACATGATATACTGAAAATGTTTCTGCTACAGACAAGCTAACTCATTTATCTCTTTGCACTATTTCCAGGGCTCCTGCTGGTCTACTCTGGTGAAAACAAAGGCTTATTTGGGCTATACTTCAAAATTTTCACATGTAAAAGATGCAATAGGATGGACTTGCCACAATATGGTCAGGACACCTAAAGTAGCTGCCTGCAAACTTTGTACTTGTTTAAAACCAATACCAACTTTTACGCAGGAAACTACACTTAAGGCTACGTAACTGATTGGTTTAAGCTACAATTTTAGCTGTATTGTACACTCAGAAATGGCTTATGCTTCCTACTGTATTTATTTTGCTCTTAAAAACCTGAGACATGTTTTTACTTAATTCATCTTAAGATTTGGAAGTTCACAGCAGGCTAGAAGCTAAAGTCAAAGACAAACAGAACTGAGGTAGTCAGTTTTACTCAAATATTCTTTTTGACAGTCACCAATTCATTCTCACTTTAAATTGAACTTGACACATTTCTTGGCCATTCCAATACAGCTACAGCTGCTAACGCACTGACAGGATACAACATGTTGGATTTTGCCTACTAAAGTACCTTCCCCCCCGCAACTCCCCAAAGTCACGTCCAGTTCTGCAGTTCACAGCCAGTTGAAGGGCTGCACATCAAAGAAATTACGACTGAAATCTCAGATTATTAAGGCAGTAATAGTTTTACTTCACTGGATTCACTGATGCAGCTACTCAGCAGGTACCCGTGAATCTGACCACAAGAGCTCTGACAGGCAGACAGATTTTTCCCTGTAGGTACAATGCAATACAGCCTCTTTCTTTAATTAATGCATACAATTCAAAAGTAGGTAAGCATTGACTTTTTAAGCCATCTTTCAGTTAATTCTCAGGAAGAGAGAATAAAAGAAGAAAAGCCCTCAAGATAAACAACTGTGTAGAAGATAAAAATATTCACTTAAATATGACAAATTTCACACTTACACAGACAGGAGACTAGCATATCAAATACCAAGCACAATAAATTAACACCAGTAAAAAAGTTTGACAGTTATAAAGTTAACCAGAAAGTTCAGACAGTGCAAATATCTCACAGTAAGAAAGATTTCTTTTCAAGTATCAAAAGCATTGTTGTTGAGTGATACCATTTAAACTGTATTATTGCACAACAGACAAAATACAATATCAACCTCTGGGACCCAAGATGTATTCTCAAACCTTTATGTTTTCAGGAATAAATTTACACCTACTGTTGACTGTGCATATATTAAAATAATCAGCGTTCACTTACTAATCTGAGTGTTTCTTAATTCAAACTTGTACACATTTCAAGCATTTGATTCCTAATTTGTATTGCTTCTCAGAAACACCTGTTTAAGGCTAGCCTAGGCCTTGTATAATTCAAAGCAAACTTAACCTGCAGTTAAGAAGGGGAACTAGCCCAGTGCAAGGTATTCTCTCAACTGTGATGCCTTCAGACGGTTTTAGGTTGCAGCTCATTTACCTCAGCAGTGTCATAAGAGTTTCTTTAAATTAAAATAAAACAAGTCCAGTAGGCACAAAGATTTTCTTACAATTACAATAGAAGTCCTATTATTAAACAAGTTTAATTGTAGCTAAATAAATTTTACTCCATACCCCTTCCATCCTCCTACCTTTCATTTTAGCAAGGGATCTAGTCACTGACAATTCTAACATCACAGCACACTTAAGAAGCAGAGTAACATCATCTTTCTCCCTATATTTGTATTTTTTTAGTGCACTGGGCACACCTGCTCCCTCAAGTTTAATACTTTTCCAGGAATGAAAACTATCCTAACCAGACAGACAATGGAATGGACCACATAAAAGTTTCTTTTACTCCAAAAAGGATTATTTGTAACACATTATATAGTCAGAAACAAATAAAAACATCCTTACAAGTGTCCTATAGAGCAGCTGTCCTTAGCAAGACAAATTTTGCTCATTTTCTTCCTCATGTCTTGTCCATCAAGTGATTAATTTTGTACCAAGGTGTGCCCTCATGTGGTTCAAAATGTCTGATTCTCTAACTTATTACAAATACTCAAATAATCCATAGTATTTGGACTAAGATTAGACTTTTCTTTACACATTCAATATAGTTTTTGGTCTAGAGAAGTCAATATGGTCCTGCAAGCTGTCATCGCTACTGGTTTGCCCTTCAACAAAAAGTAAGAACAGCTGCATTTAGGTTCATACTATTTAAAAAAAAATAATGCCATTATTTAAGAAACAAACCAACAAAATTAAAAATAATCAGAAAACCTATCGCAATTTTACAGACTGGGTATCAGTACTGAAATGCATTTGCCTAGCAAATTGCTCTGAGAATATTCAAACATTTGATGTATTAATTTTCACAGTAGAACTGGCACATGCTAAATGAGAATGGGATTTCTAGACAGTTGTTTTGGTCACCAGTGTGAAATTCCACTTTGTGCACATAGGAAGGTTTAAGCAAACCCCAAGAATTAGCCCCTTTACCACAAACTAGTATGACTTCTGAGAAGCCTCCAAGCTGCAGAATCCAGTTGTGGAGACAACTGCCAACCACTGGTCTATCCCATTCAATTATTTCTTCCCCCCATAAATTGTAAGAATTGACAAAACAAACAAAAAAATTCCCACACCTGTTTAGGCCTGCGTTATGAGCAGTAATGACAACTGATTTTTACATGGCTTTTGACTAAACCACTGAGGTATATTTCCAGTTTGAGGATGCTTTGCTACCAGTCACGCAGAAGACATAACATAAAACACAACCTTCAGTTCTATTACAGAAGAGTTCTCATTTCAAATCTTGACCAAGTTGCCAGGTAGTCTAACACAGTTGCCATAGTGGATCTTGTTACTGCGTCAGAAAAATCAAAGGTTGCAATTCAGGAAAATACTGGCACTTATTGAGATGACAAGGTAAATATTCCTCCTCTCAAACTGCTTTTGTCAGTACCTCCCCGACTACTGTCTGCACCGATACTTGCCAGGAGAGATGAGGTTCAGCAGAAGACAGCTGCCTGCAGAGACAAAAAACTCAACGCTCCACAATAAGGAGTGCAACATGATGGTACATCATTCTGGAACATCTTCTTGCCCCGTGCTTAACTCTATGCGCAGAGAAATAATCCTGTTAGCAGGGGAATTAAGTTAGCCATCAATAGCCAAAGGGTTACAACCAGGCTAGATGAGCAGGAGCATAAGTCTAAAATAAAAAACAAAACACCATAAAGCTTATAAATTTTGTATTTAAAGAGAAGCTAAAATAACAAATAGAACACTAAAAAAACACCAAAGAGCAAAAACATATTTGCAGTAGTCTGCACTGATTTATTCTAGCTTTCAAGGCTAGGAATTCAAACCAACCAAGTAACATGATTATTCGTTTTATAAATAAATAATTTTCTGCATTACTTCACTAATAGCAATTAGGAGAACAAATGAGAAAAATTTATCAGTATTGCAAGAAAAGAACAGGAAGTTCCCTATGACATGACTGGGGAGAAGCAGCATTTCAAAACCAAAGACTCTTAAAAGACTGTTTTATGTCTACTTTTGATCTGTATGGCTGTAAGTCATATAAAAACCCAAGCCACAAAACACCAAGCTGGAGAGGAAAGGGGGAAAAAAAAAAAAAAAAAAAAAAAAAAAAAAGGGGAGGGCAGGGGGACACAACACCAAACCCAATACATGAGTCAGGGAGTTTGTCCATATGGTATGGTAGGTAATCACACAGCCAGGAGGCTTAAGAAAACCACAAACAAATATAAACTTGCACAGACAAAAAACTTTTTAAATACACACACACACACACGTGTGTGCGTGTGTGAGAAACATCAAGCATGAATTCAAATAGATGCTAGAAGATGCGAATCTCCTAGGTTACAGCCTTCTTGTGCTAAAATCTAACTTACAGGAGTCATTCCACCAACAATTGAAAGGTTGCCATCTCAGAGACAAAACTATTTGAAATGGTACAAGTAAACCCAACTGCACCACTTTGAAAAAGAATCAAGCGTGTAAGTAAACAAAACAGGTTTATTTTTTCCTTGAAAACTGCAGTAGAGACAGCACATCCAACAATTAAAGAATTAGTTAAAGGCTTAAAAACAAGCCACTAGTGCAAAATAATGTAAAGACTGTTCTCTTTCATCAATTGGCTGTTTAAAAAGCCACCTGTTCTTGACAAAACATTAACTGGTAGTCAGTAAATTAGGCTTTTTTCCCTCCCTCAAAAAGCAAACTGACACCTATCTTTCATGTTCTGGATTACAGCATTAGCATTGTCAATGGGAATTTATACAAGCGAGAACTCACTTTCCACCAAGGTGATAATTTTGGAGGTTATAAAAATGATACAGCCTTCAAAACACAGACCAGGTTTTCTGGTAAGGTGCTAAGGCTAAAGCTAGATTTCTGGGACCATTACCAGAAGGAAACATGACATGAACTAGTTATATTTCAGACACATTTCTCCTATGTTAGCCACTATCCTGATCCTGGAAACAAAAGCATGACTGCACAGCAAAAAGCAGGGCACCTTTGCCACCTTCCTTTAACTCTTATGCCTAGGATCTTAGAATAGCCAGGCTATGGCTCTCCTTTCCAGTTCCCTAACAGTCAGAGCCAACACAAACCTTTAGAATTTTCAAAGGTTAATATTAAAGTTTCACTTCAGCAAATCATAAAGCAACTTACCAATTGGTGCAGCTCTTGTTAAGTTAGAAGCTGGAGGATCCCGCTCCGGGGGACAGGAGTCACAGAAGTCCAAACAGGCTGGGCAAATCAGATTCCCAACATGCATCCAACCATTCATCTGAATGCTCACAGTTAATACCTGACCTGAGCGGCTGCACAAGTATGCAGTGTCCTTGACCCAAACATGCAGCCCTTGTGGAGAACAAGAAACCTTAAAATAAAAGAATAAAAGTCAACTCTGTGTTACGATTTATCAGAAACGTGTTTTGGGGGTTGGAGGCTCTTTCAATAAGTAAATACTATATTCAGTAAATGCCTGGTATTCAGCAAACACCAATAAACATCTGGTATCATAAATTAACTGCAAGTATTTTAATGCACTCAGAGAAACTATTTGGTTCAAGAATGCTTTAAAGCACTGACTGTACTCTTTTTGTGCAATTATACAGATCATCAACTGAGAACGAGTAAAATTCGGCTTCTGCTAATGACTACTTTTTTAGAGTTCTGCTGCTGTTGGAAGTGACTCCTTTAGTGAGATAGTCTTGAAGAGAAGGATAATGAAAAAATAAGTGACATGTGCATAGTGCTTTCCACCTTTGAAAAACCAGAGTGACTAATTAACATTAAGCTTCAACAACAGAAGATTCCAACATAAGTATTCCTACTTAGCTGTGGAGAAAGTGTTACAGGGATAAGACAGACGAAGTCCCTAGGAAGACTGGAAGTAACACACAAGGCATCCCAGTGGTCACACACTTAACTTGATGCGTGACCTAAACTACAGGCTTACGGTTGGAAGATATTTATTTTCAAAGCACGTCATATAATCTAGTGATTTAATTCAGAGAAGATCATACACAGTGTTGTCGTGGTTTAACCCCAGCCAGCAACTAAGCACCATGCAGCCTCTTGCTCACTTCCCCCCCACCCAGTGGGACAGGAGACAGAATTGGGGGGAAAAAAAGTAAAACTCATGGGTTGAGATAAAGACAGTTTAATAGGAAAGAAAGAAAATAAAAAGGAAAGAAAAGAAAAGGAAGAAAATAATAATGATAATAATAATAAAATGACAATAATAGTAATAAAAGAATTGGAATATACAAAACAAGTGATCCACAATGCAATTGCTCACCACTCACCGACCGATGCCCAGTTAGTTCCTGAGCAGCGATCCCTGTCCTGGCCAACTCCCCCCAGTGTATATACTGGGCATGACGTCACATGGTCTGGAATACCCCTTTGGCCAGTTTGGGTCAGCTGTCCTGGCTCTGTCCCCTCCCAACTTCTTGTGCCCCTCCAGCCTTCTTGCTGGCTGGGCATGAGAAGCTGAAAAATCCTTGACTTAGTCTAAACACTACTCAGCAACAACTGAAAACATCAGTGTGTTATCAACATTCTTCTCATACTGAACCCAAAACATAGCACTATACCAGCTACTAGAAAGAAAATTAACTCTATCCCAGCCGAAACCAGGAGAGTATCCACCTCTTATTCTATACCATTTACATCATGCTCAGGTCCCATACTTTCCAATACATCCTAATTAATCACCATCACCTCTCCTGTCCTATATATATACACACACACACACACACACACACAGAGATATCATTCACTTAGTCTACAGGCCATCCCTATGAAATGTCCGTTGAGTTCATTTAGTCCATGACTTTGGGCTCCATCTGTCATACCAGTCTTTCTGGCAGGAGGGATGGTGCAAAGTCCACTCACTTGGCAGAGCAGGATTGGGCTTCGGTAGGGTGTGGCGAGTGGGTAGACATTGGACACAGCAGGAGGATGGTGTGTAGTGTTGGACTGTTGCATGCTGGAGTCAGTTCTGGTTCCATCACTACTGCACTTCACTCAATCACTTCATTTTATCAAAGTTTATTCTTCCTTAATCTAAGTGAGTCTTACTGTAATACCATCGCTACAGCATATAAAAATTATAGTAATGATGACATACAGTGGCAGGGTTATATAGCAATTGACATCATACAATTTAATTTATTGGCTAGTCTCACCTAAAAATCAAATCCCGTTGAGGCATACATCGGACTTCCTCGTCCTTTCACATCACCCACCAAGTGCACCCAGGTCCTTGAGCAAAAGCAATCCCACAAATGGGTCTGCCTTTGCCTGAGGCAGGAGTAACACAGACTGTCTTCTCTAACATGTTTGGTTTGGGGTTTTTTTTTTTTTTTTTTTTTGTTTTTTTTTTTTTTTTTTTTATGTGCACTACAGGGACTTTATCCCCTTCTCCAGTACGTAAAAGTTCTGATTGGGCAGGGCCAGCCCAATTGGCAGATCCTCTGGTGTTGACTAACCAGGGGGCTTTTGCTACATGTATATCCCAATGTTTGAAGGTTCCACCACCCCTTGCTCTCAATGTAGTCTTTAACTGCCCATTGTATTGTTTGATTTTGCCGGAGGCTGGTGCACGATAGGGGATGTGATATGCCATGCTCTTTGGCCCAGGTGTCCCTGAGGCTGTTTCGGAAATGAGTCCTGTTGTCCGACTCAATTTTTTCTGGGGTACCTTGTCACCATAAGACTTGCTTTTCAAGGCCCAGGATGGTGTTCCAGGCGGTGGCATGGGGCACAGGATGTTTTTTCAGCCATCCGGTTGCTTCCACCATTGTAAGCACATGGCACTTGCATTGGTGGGTTTGTGGGAATGTGATACAGTTAATCTGCCAGGCCCCCCCATATTTATATTTCAGCCATTGCCCTCCATACCACAGGGGCTTTAACCACTTGGCTTGCTTAATCACAGCACACGTTTCACATTCATGGATAACTTGTGCAATAGTATCCATGGTCAAGTCCACCCCTCCATCACAAGCCCATCTATATGTTGCATCTCTTCCCTAATGGCCTGAGGTGTCATGGGCCCACCAAGCCATAAATAGCTCACCCTTATGTTGCCAGTCCAGCTCCACCTGAGCCACTTCAGTCTTGGCAGCCTGATCCACCTGCTTGTTGTTTTGGTGCTCTTCAGTGACCTGACTCTTGGGTACGTGAGCATCTACGTGATGTACTTTTACAGCCAGATTCTCTAGCCAGGACACAATATCTTGCCACAGTGCGGCAGCCCAGCCGGATTTACCTCTGCGCTGCCAGTTGCTCTGCTTCCATTGCTGTAACCACCCCTACAGGGCATTTGCCACCATCCATCACTGGCCACTTTTCTCATTCAGCAATGTCTAACACTAGCTGGATGGCTTTCACCTCTGCAAACTGACTCGATTCACCTTCTCCTTCAGCAGTTTCTGCAACTTGTCATATAGGACTCCATACAGCAGCCTTCCACCTCCGATGCTTTCCCACAATATGACAAGACCCCATCAATAAACAGGGCATACTGTCTCTCATTTTCTGGCAGTTTATTATACAGTGGGGCCTCTTCAGCATGCACCACCTCCTACTCTGGCAACATTCCAAAATCTTTGCCTTCTGGCCAGGCCGTGACCACTTCCAAAATTCCTGGGTGACTGGGATTTCCTATGAGAGCTCTTTGTGCGATTAGTGCAACCCACTTACTCCACGAGACATCAGTTGCGTGATGTGTAGAGGGAATCTTTCCTTTGAACATCCAGCCCAGTGCCAGCAGTCGGGGTGCTAAGAGGAGCTGTGTTTCAGTACCAACCACTTCTGAGGCAGCTCAAACTCCTTCATATGCTACCAATATCTCTTTTTCAGTTGGAGCATAGTGAGCCTCAGATCCTCAATATCCCCTACTCCAAAACCCTAGGGGTCAGCCTCAGGTCTCCCCAGGTGCTTTCTGCCAGAGACTCCAGGTAGGGCCATTTTCCCCAGCTGTGGTATAGAGCAGATTTTTAACACCTCGTCCTGCCCAGACTGGCCAAAGGGCTACTGCATGAACAATCCCCCATTTAATTTGTTCAAAGGTTTGTTGTTGCTCAGGACCCCATTTAAAATCATTCTTCTTCCAAGTCACTTGATAGGAATGGCTTACAACCAGACTGTAATGTGAAATATGCATTCCCCAAAAACCCACAACACCTTAGAAAGCTTGTGTTTCCTTCTTACTAGTCAGTGGAGACATAGCTGTTATTTTGTTAATCACATCCATCGGGATCTGACAATATCCATCTTGCCATTTTATTCCTAAAAACTGGATCTCCTGTGCAGGTCCCTTGACCTTACTTTGTTTTATGGCAAAACCAGCTTTCAGAAGGATTTGGATTATTTTCTTCCCTTTCCCAAAAACTTCTTCTGCTGTGTTGCCCCATACAATGATGTCATCAATGTATTGCAGGTGTTGCAGAGCTTCACCCTTTTCCAGTGCAGTCTGGATTAGTCCATGCAAATGGCAGGGCTGTTTCCACCCCTGGGGCAGTCAATTCCAGGTGTACTGGATGCCCCTCCAAGTAAAAGCAAACTGTGGCCAGCACTCTGCTGCCAGAGGGATTGAGAAAAACGCATTAGTAATATCAATTGTGGCATACCACTTGGCTGCCTTTGACTTCCAGTTCATATTGAAGTTCTAGTATGTCTGGCATGGCAGCACTTCATTCAGGCCACAATAGTCAACTGTTAGTCTCCACTCTCCGTCAGACTTTCACACTGGCCATATGGGACTATTAAAGAGGGTGTGAGTTTTACTGATCACTCCTTGGCTCTCCAGTCAATGAATCAGCTTATAGATGGGAATCAGGGAGTCTCGGTTCGTGCGATATTGACGCCAGTGCACCATTGTGGTAGCAATTGGCACTTGTTCTTCAACCCTCAGCAACTCCACAATCAAAGGGTCTTGAGAGAGACCAGGCAGGGCAGACAGCTGTTTAATTTCCTCCGTCTCCAAGGCACCTATACCAAAAGCCCACCAGTACCCCTCTGGGTCCTTAAAATATCCTCTCCTCAGGTAGTCTATGCCAAGGATGCACAGAGCCTCTGGGCCAATCACAATGGGGTGTTTCTGCCACTCGTTCCCCTTTAGGCTTACACTTCAGCCTCCAAAACAGTTAACTGTTGGGATCCCTCCGTCACACCAGAAATACAGATGGGTTCTGCCCCTTTATAACTTGATGGCATTAGAGTACACCGTGCACCGGTGCCTACTAGAGCCTTGTACTCCTGTGGGTCTAATGTGCCAGGCCATCGAATCCACACAATCTAATAAACCCTGTTGTCCCTTTCCTCCCTCTGGCTGGAGGCAGAGCCCCTCTAATCCTGGTCAGAGTATTCGTCACTCACTTCTTGTAAAACTGACTTGGAAAACCCTTCAGGAGGATCAGAAGTAAGATCAGCCCTTCTACTCTGTCTGGAAACTGCAGCAGCACAGAATAATCCCCTTTTGTGGTTGTTTTTCCTCGCAACTCATATACCCATGCATCTAGGGTCAAGGTAGATTTTCCGTCCCACTTCCTCAAGTCCTCTCCATGGTCACGCAGGTAAAACCACAGGGTATCCTATGGTGTGTACCTTCTATATTCTCTCTCTTGAGAAGAGGAATGCTCACTCCTAATAGCTGAGATACTGGTCCACACTGGTGGGGAATATGACTTTTCAATCAGTTTGGTCAGTTTTTCAGACTTTTTGGACAGTTTTTCCACAGCTAAGCACAGGCTCATAGGGAGGAATAGAGATTTTCTTCATACTCCTGGAGTTGGTGAGCCATTTCATCCACCATTGGTGCCTGTTTGTCTTTCCAGATCAGTACTGGAAATGGGTTGGCATACGACAATGGTGTGCTCCATACAAACTTCTGCCACGTGTGTCGTGTGCATTGGACTTCATCTGGATCTCTGGGTAATTGCACGTTGTCTGGGTGATAAAAAAATCATCTCTAGCATGGCTAATTCCCTCAGGTACTGGATACCTCTCTCCACGGTGGTCAACTTGTCTGGTTGACATATAACGTCTTCCTTGAAGGGGTACCTTTCCTTCACTCTTGACAGGAGTTGCCTCCAGAGGCTGAGGGCTTGCGTCCCTTTTCTGATTGCCTTGCCAATGCCACCTTCCCTAGAAGGTGATCCCAGCTGCTTGGCTTCCCTACCCTCTAGTTCCAGGCTACTAGCCCCATTGTCCCAGCATCGGAGCAGCCAGGTAATAACGTGCTCACCTGGTTGACAGCTGAAATCTTTTCGCATATTCCGCAGCTCACTCAGGGATTGCGATCGGGTGATTACCTCTGGTTCTGCCTCTTCCTCCTATTCTCATGATGACCCTGGTTCATCTTCATCCCTTACTAAGCAAACTGATTTTTTAGTGTATTTCTTCTTCTGCATTTGGGCGACTGATACTGGCACAGGCTGGTTCTCTGGTTCAGCTGCAGTGCCTGTCGCAGTGGTTGCAGTAACCACCACGCCTGTCATTTTGTTGTCAGATCCAGAGACATTCTCTTCCCCTTGAGGGTACTGAATAGTGTTGAACAGGGCTCGGTAGACATGGGCCAGGCCCCAGCACATTGCAGTGATTTGTCTCTCTCTGGAATTGCCAGGGTGAGAGCATACTTTTCCCAAATACTTTACTAGTTTTTCCAGATCCTGCACTTGTTCAGGGTAAAGCTCCAAAACACTGGACGTGCCCACTGTCCTAGGTACTTGCCCATTCTATGCCACACACCCTGCCACTCATAATTATCCAGCCTCTGGGCAGATCTCTGGGTGATATTCTTAAATAGTTGTTTAACCCTAAACAAGACCTGAACCCCATTCAGGAACACACCAGTTCCTAGCAATAGGACCATGCTGGTTTCAACATCCCAAGGATATGCAAAACTTTCAAAATTCTCAAACACTATAGTAATTAGCCTGGAGGAGAAGGGGAAGGTAAAGAAAGGTGTCTTGCCCATAGATTGGCTCTCAGAGGAGAAAAGGTAAAGGGTGTAATTATTAATAGTTTCCGACAGATGGCTCCCGAAGTATAGAGGCAATGACAATGCTGAGTACAGATACCAGATTAGTCCCACAACCGATAATTTTATCATACCATAAGCCAGTGTTACATAGTACAGCAAAGCAAAAACCTTAATCCACCTCCCATGGATGATAAGCAGCAGCACAGGGACTATATACAGCAAGCAAGGTGATATATAACACAACTCTAAGAACAAGCGCCACAACTCTAAGAGCCAATAAAGCAACATTGTGACCAGCAACTATTAAACTAATGTAATGAATGCTTATAACAAATTTGTTTCAACACACTCTGGTCAGATCTGTCATTATCTCAACTCTTTGGGCCCCACATTGGATGCCAAAAAGGACACTACTTAGCAACAACTGAAAACATCAGTGTGTTATCAACATTCTTCTCATACTAAATCCAAAACATAACACTATACCAGCTACCAGAAAGAAAATCAACTCTATCCCAGCCAAAACAAGGACAAGTGTACAGGTGCAAAGTTCTAACAGTCATAGCCTACATTTTATGCCTGACTTTTCCCTTTAGTGTTATTTTAAAAAAATAAAAATAAAACCCCAACACATACTTACTTGATAACATCCACTACCCCAGTCAGGGTAACTGAGTTTCCTCCTGCACTGTTCCATGACAAAAGCAGATTTCTGAATAAGACATACAGAGTTTGGTCCATATTTCTCTGCACCATAGTTTTTGGTAGGATCTAAGGTAGAAAGAATATACTGAATTGCAACTTACTAGCAGAACAGAAAGTCCACATCAACTTAATATGCTATAATTAGTCAATGTCTCCACATGCAATTCAAGGCTTACTTTTGGAATCTTTCAGACTGTTAATCATTATATTCAAGACAGCATAATTCCCGAATTGATAAAGTGGGAAGAAACCCAAGATTAAAAAAAAAAAAAAACAAAAAAAAAAAACCAAAAACCAAGCACTTTCCATCAGAACTATGTGGATACGTTTGCCCCCAGGGAGTGCTGGCTCTGCTGGCTTGAGGGCAGAGAGTGTTTCTTTGTTTGTTTTTGAGACAACCACACAGACAGGTAATATCCTACAGCATTCTAGAGCTCTGCAATATTGAACATTCATGCACTACCCTAGGAGACATGCCCATGTTCTGGTAATTTGCAAAGCTCCTTGCCTTGAACAAAAAACCTATAAAGATGGAAAGTGGAATCATTTTTCAGAGACTCAAAAAACAACCAACCAACCCACCCCCACACTTTGTCTTATATTTGGATCATTTGGGGTCAATTTCTGTTCAGCTCTTATGCAGTTCTTGTATTAGATGTGTTTGCTTCCTACGTGTACAAGGTGGTTGTGCTGTGCTTCTCACTTCAGCCCAGCTTTTACACAGCTAGTAGTGTAAAACTAATTTCACATCCATTTAGTTTGGATGTATAGCAAGTCCATTCCAGATTAACAAAGGTAGTCTTTTAAATACCATACTGAAGTCCTGAAAACTGACCTGGTTGGTTTTCAATTATTCTACAGTCCGAGCTGCGTTGAAATTCACCACTTAAATGCCAACTGAATTCTTGACTAAAGGGACAATAGTCAGCAATTTCTACTGAGCCACCGTAATAAGGCAATTCTTCTGCTGGTACTCCATTAAGATTGTCAAAATACTAAAAAACAAAACAGGTAGTGAAGCAGTTTGTGCAAAGACAAGCATACAACTGTTTTTTAAATAGAACCAATCACTACATCTGTAAGAACATCAAATATTACTACTCAGGAATGCTATTAACAGCAACTTGCAATACCCATGAACCAGATGAGCCAGAAGTATTTAAGAATATCTAAATAAAGCAGAGAGATTCACATTTGCATGTATCATTCTCCACCCCTTTCCCTGCCCCTCCTTCACAATCATAGCATGCTCTGGGATGAAACAGAACAAATTTCTTAGCGTGCAGTGACACAAGGCAGCAGACTGGGTGAAGAAATACCTCAAACAAAACTTTCTGGGGGACTTCTGTTATACAGAAACATTTCCATCTTATATTTCGCTAGATGGCCAAGTGACATCCTTATTGTTTTATTAAGATCACAAGGCTTTTTTTCAGCTTCCAGACTCCTTACAATAAACTAAACAGATATTTTTCACAATACCTACTCGTCTCCTCATTCAGAAGAAAAAAATGAAACAAATATAATCACCTGGCTGCAAAGCACAAGAATGAAACAACTTAGTTATTTGGTAAAGTAAGATCCATTATACCTGATATTCCTGAGGTAACTGCTTTGGAAACTTCTGCAAGTTGCACACTGCTACTGCTCTTTGGTCCTGTCTGCAGGTTAACTGCAAAGGATTACTCCTCAAAGTGTCGCAGTATGGACTGATTAATTGCCTCCTCAAAGAAAAAAAAAAAAAAAAAAGAATAAAAATCACATTAGATCACTTTAACTGCTTTTCATAGTTTAACTAAGCAATCTGTCAAGACTGTCTGTTCCCACTCTCCCCCACACTCGGTCAATCACACAAAGAAGAACTGACTTCTTCTCTGGAGGCTAATTATTGTTATTTGTCTGGTTATGACCTTTCTAATTTAAAGAACATCAAGCCAGCAAACAAAGTTACAATGCACTCACCTATTTAGTTTTAATGACATTGCTTTGTAAACTTTAAAGAAAAAAACATACAAGCAAAACAGGCCCACTATGCAGCTGTGTCCTAGAAATTTATGAGCATTGTAACAAACAAACAAGGAAGGCTTTGTTTTGAAGATGCCTATCATCCCCTTCTGTTGCTTTAAGTACAATCCAGTAACGCAAAATGACACAGGCTGCATTTCCAATTAAAAGGGACAAAATAACAAAGCAAATGCTTTTAAATTAAGTCCCTCCCCTCTTCTCTAAAGCATAGCCCTCTTATAGTATAAATGCATTCTACAGCCTAAGATGTTTAGCTCTGTATTTATTGGGTGGGATGCTTCTCCTCCTAATACATTTGGTGCACTCCTTCCTAGGTGCATTCTGAAGGTTCTTAGGACAGCACTCCTTGTTAATCTGTATCTACCTCTACATCTTTTTACTGAGTTGCATTTGAAGGACAAATGTAAACAAGCAGCAGGGTTTCTTCTTTATGGTTTTTTTTTTAAACAGACTGTATTCTTACTTTTGTCTCTTTTGGTCGATCCAGAATTTACAGCTCTTCATTACAAAGTCACAGCCTTTATTGCGTCCCCAATCTAATTTCTCTGCCATGCTGTAATTTGCTTTATACCAGCTGTAAAGGTATTTTGGAATGAGAATATAGTTACTTTGAAAATTAGTGTTCTGATTAATAAAAAAGCACTTCAAAGAACTTCATACTATGCCTTAAGGTCTTCAAATGAAGAAAAAGGGAAACTGCATCCCTTTCTGCCTATAACAAAATATATTACAATTTCACTATTTTTAAAGTCACAATGAACTAAAAGAAAATTTTATTGCTTATTTGTTCAACAGCAATGCATCGTGATCTGCTAAGGAACAATGCACACAGAAAGATGACATTTTAGACAACTTATGCTTTCTATCGGCAAGAAGAGCTGAAAAAATAATCAATATGTACTGCATGCAATTGAGAGAATACCTATATTAAGAAAAAAGTAACCAGACACTACAAACAGTACTATGCATTGCAATGCATTTTTTTTTTAAGGCTAGATTAAGAATGGATGGGTTTTGAAAGAGATAAAGAAAAGTTAACAGACTAGGTATAACTCCTTGTCTAATTTAATGCTAATTATGCAGATTATCTACTGTGTTGCAGATAGATAAGCACAAGTGCATCAATTCCAAATAAAATCAAGTACAATGAAAACCAAACACAAATGAACCAAAAAACCCCCTCATTCTTATTAATTCTTACCCTGTGTCTTCCATCAATGCTAAAGTGATCCTGGAAAAGACTCGATTCTGTGTATGGGATCCAGTCATTGCTTCATTCTGAAAGGTACCAGTTACTACTAGCAAGCCACTGAAAATCATTATTGTAAGAAAATTCTTCCTATGAAAAAACATTTTATTTCCTGTCCCTTCTTACTATTGACAATCAAATCCCAACCTCTTTCATAAAAGGTATCAAAAGTGCAACTGCCTTCCCCACTCCATCCTACAAAGCTTCAGAATTCCACAAGTCAGAAACCTCATTCCAAATTCCAGCTAAACCTTTTTCATGACCAACGTGTACTCGTTTTTCTTTAGGCAAAATAAAACTCTTCCTTCTTCTAGCGTATTTATCAGTAACAATCACACCACGTCTTCTGTCTCCCTTTGGTAAGATGAAAGCCAAGCTCATTTAATTTTCTTGTGCAAGACTGATTTTTAGTTTTCCTAGAATTTCTAGTAGTCCTTTTCAGGAGCAAGGTGCACAGGACACATGACTAAAGGAACACAGCACTCCGAAGAAAGATTTATTAGGGTGGCAGTGGAATTTTCCATCTTGTTTAAAAATAAGCAAGTTCACACCAGAAGAGCAACTCCAGTCACCCTGGAGTTTCCTAATCATCTTATAAATGGCAATTGTAACACCCATGTCTTTTTCCCCACTCAGTCATTTCCAGCTGATAAACTTCAGGCTTACAGCAAAAGTCACTCACCCTTAATTACACAACTCTGAGATTTCTATTACTGAAATTCATCTCATTTCTATTATTTCTTCAAAACATGTAGTTTTCCAGCCTTCCCTCTCCACTAGCGTGGTTAGGAGGAGTTACCACCAGCAGACTTAGTAGCGCCAAATTTGCTCTCTACAGTACTTAATGAGAGTTGGATCAAAACCAAACTATACAAGTTACTTTCCAGATACAAGCTTTCTCTGGAAAGGTGGAAAGGACACCAGTAATAATCTCCTTTTTGTTAATCCTATTCAGTCCTTAGAATTATCCTCATTCTAATGGCAGTCTTTCCAGTTGGCTTTAAACTACTGTTCCACACCAAAGGTTACTGAAAAGCAGGAAAAGCTAAAAATTTTGGTCTCAAGAAATACGCATTTTTCAAGATTACTTCCACAAACAGGTCTGTCCTGAAGCATTTCCGTTCTTGCTTACCTCACTGCATACAACAATAACTAGAAAACGTATCTCTGCCAAAAATATCACCAAACACAAAGCTATAAATAAAAATAGGCTTAAATGCCAGGAGGGAAATAAGTGTTTCCTTGATCAGATGAGGTTCTGGAATAGAGATGGCAAAAGCTAACCCCAGGGCACATGAATAAAGGTGAAGTCAAGATAATTAACTGACAGAATGATTAAATATTTGATGTATAAGAGGCAGATGGTAACAAAGCTGAATTGACTCAAAGGAATACCCCCTTTCCCCTAAAAAGGCAGCATAACTTCTCAAAAGGAGAAAAGCCTGACAAAAGTAAGAGAAATTTAGTTTTTTTAGTAATCAGCTTATCTCAAACTCATACTCTGAGACTTAGCAATAAGGTAAAGAGATTTATCTAGAAATTGGACATTTAAGCATTTGTAGTTTAGTACTGTTTGTGATATATTTCAGTGAGGTTTGATACACGTGCATTTTCAAGGCTCCAGTAGGTACCACCATAAACCTAAAAATAAAGGCGGGGGAGCAGACATTCCCACATGCCCCTCCATTCCTAATATCAGCACTAACCTCCAACAATCTCTTCTCCCAGTGATTGAGCTCAGTACCCATGCCACCTTGATTTTCAAGCTCCATTCCCTCTAGAATTGGACAATTAAAATGTTTTCGAGCTTCTTCCTAGAAAGAAAACATTTCAACAAAACTCTCAAAATATTGAGACAGATACCCATATGCAGTCCTAATGTTCTAGAATTATCTTTTAAAATTATTTCAGCATTTCTTCTTCTACCGTCTTGTTTTCCTCCAAATGTAAAACACTTCTACTAGGAGGCTGACTAAGACAGCAAGTACCCTGACACCAAGCCTAACAATCTGTCTACTTATCTCCTGGAAATAAATGACGTAAGTTTACAAGAATAAAAAAGCAACAGAATTAGCTGAGAATAGCATGTACACACTAAAGACCATATAAAAAACAAAACAAAACAAAACACCCCACACAATGCAGGAGCACTACAACCCTGCCTCTGTCAAACATTTCAGAGAAAAAACACTTTTTTTATTAGGAAGCTGTATGTGTCAACTAGTTTTGCATGGGGAAGTATTTTCTGCAAAATATTTCAAAATCTTAAGAGGCATCACAGCAATGCTGTGGTCTCATGGCCAGGAGCCCAGCCTTTCCCAATGTGGCACACTACCCAGGAGCACCTTTAATGCTCTGAACAGTTTGACCAGCATGGCCAATTTTCAAAACAGGGATAATTAAGCCAAGTTTGCTTTATATACTGTGTTAGATTTAAAACAAACAAAAATATTATTTGTGGCCAAATATGATTAACACTGTACCTCATTTCCAATATCAATTTATTACACTTAAGCATATGTTCTGTTGGGGGCAGCGGGGAGAGTCAGAGGCGTGGGAAGCAAGAAAGATTTCCAAGAATACTTGGGGAATTTCTTTTTAAACATGACAAAGTGTTAACTGCATTATTTTGTAATCAATAAAATTAGAAAAAGATTAAAACAGTGCTTTTAAAGAGAAAAGTAGAAAATAGGATGAGCTTATAAATGAGAAAAGCAGTGACAATGCTATCTGTTAAGGCAACAGGAATACTAGGTGTCTAAGTCTGCAGGAGAATATCTGAAGAGTAGGATTAAGGAATCTGTTCAACATCAGTTTTGCTTACCCTTTTATAGTTTACTTCCCAGTCCCTTCATTGTCTCTTACTATGTCAATTTATTTATTTCATACTGTCTGTCAACCATTTTCCACTTTATTTCAGATACACCCTCTCAGCCCATTATACAGTCTCAGTCATGTAGATTTTGGGCCATACTTTCAGGAAAAGGGTATTAAATGTTAGGTTATTACTTCTTAAAGAATAATAAACATTTATGACTGGAGAATGTGATGGTAACCTTGGCATAAAAAGTTCAAAAGTTTAAGTTAATCCGCACTTACAACTACACGAGGTGTTATCAGAAGATGAACAGCATGGCGCAGCATTTTGCCACCACGTACGTCCCATAACCTCACTGCTTTATGAACGACTTTATTGCTCCACTGATACAAACCTAGACTGCAAGTAGAATGTTTTGGTTACAAATCTCTCCCACAAATACACACTACTGCGCAAAGATTTATTTCTGTAAGAAACAGAATCATGAATAACCTCTATACTTCCTCATGCTTTCTTTAGTTTAAACTTATTATGCAACATTTCTCCTTTGTAAGATACGTGCTTATTATATACGTAACTCTGATTTAATAAGCCAAAGTAAGATTATTAAAAAGAGGTCTGTAGACTCAAGACATATTTTCTACACTAACCGAAAGTGTAAGAAATTAAATAAAAATCCTCAGAATTGCTATTATAAAAAGGAAGGTGAACAAAACCAAAAGCTCTCTACCCTTCCACCTCCAAAAAACCCCTAGAAGAACATTTCTACAGTATCAACTAAACAAAGAAAAAAAAATGCAAACTGTTCATTCAAAAACAAGTCAGAAAAGTCACACAGCAGACTACACACATTGTCAGTTCTGGATAACTATAAACCTTGAATGATATACATCTTAAAAATGAACTGCACTGACATTAGGCAGACTACAGAAAATACAAGTCTTAATTTAGTAAGTGTTCAGTAAGCATAGAAATTTAAGCACGGGTAATTTTAACGCTTAACTTCAAGCCTCCTGATAAATGAAATGCTGCCTTAGTTTGTAATATATGTGGATAATAAAAGTGCTTAATGCCAACGTAAAGAAAGACTAAAAAAACACCACACACCAATGTTGGAACATAATAAAAGCAAAGCATTCTAATAATGGAATCAAGCTGGATTTTCAACAGGCAAGAACACATCCTAAAAAGGCAACGTGAAAACATCCTTCAATGGGAGTACTGAGAGGTCCAAAAAACTAAAATACCTTTCATTAAAAGGAGGGAGTCCATCTGCATATCTTGTTGTCAAAGGTTTTCCATCATCGTCACGATAAAACGCAAACAGTCCAGCAGAGAAACCCTTCAAGTTAAAAACCAAGCACACAGAAACCCTTGGTAAGACCTTCACATACAAAGTCAAATGCCATGAGTTATCACACCCACCACAGGTACACTGGAAGTACCACACTTAAAGGTGATTAACACACTAACTGAAGGAGGCAAAGAAAGAGCTTTCCTCCACCAAACATCCTTCTCTTGCAACAAGCTGGAGGTATGTGAGGAAGCAGGCACAAACTTCAGGGAAACACATTTTTTAACATCAACCCTCACCAGTGCATGGATGATCTCATGTTTCACTGTAGACAACATGCCAATGAATTCCTGAGCTTGCGTTGAAATCATATTTGGACACAAGTTAGCATACCCTGCTATTGGCCTGGAAGACAGTTTTAAAATTAAATTGTTTTCAGTAAAATACTAGCAAATTCAAACCATATTCACTTGACGAGGCAGAAGATTTAAAAGAAAATGGAGACTAATGTAAAAATAAGTCTTTCCAAACAACAAAAATAAGTCCTTCCCCCAATCATTTATAACTAGTCTGTTAACAATACAATGACTAGTTTACTGTTGAAATGGGGAGGAATGGGATGGGATCAATCTCTGTATTCAGTATTCTGCACAGGTGTTAGTGACAACAGTGTAACAGATCTGAATTTAGGTAAGACACTATAGAGGTACAAAGCGTCTGTTACAACGACTGCAACCAAACTAGAAACAAGAGCCACATGAATAGAGTCCATTTGCATTCTCCTTTAAATTTGTGAAAGTATGACATTCACTTCAACAGAAACCAGATCTTGAGATAAAGTTTAGGCAGTAACCATGGAGGATTAGCTTTGACTTAAATGCCTCAGCTTTGCAAGTTATGCACTATTTGACGGTTTTGTGGTTTTACGTAAATACAGTGCTTGTCTATTTCAATAATGACTTTTGCTTTGTTGTATTATGCAACAGGCAAAAAAAAAAACCTCCACATCTAAACAATTAAAAAAATCAAAAGTTTAATTTAAAAAAAGAGTTTGTAACAGAGGGAATACTTGCCTGTCCATTTCAGCTTCCAGTTGGCAGTAGGCTGCATATGCAATGATATTTTCATGGCCACACCTTTCAGTAGTGAGAGCACTAACGTAAAGTACAAAGTCAGCATCTCGAACCCCTTCTTGGTCAGGTAAGCCAGTGGGTCCACAGAGCCATTCACTGCCATTGCACACCCTGCATTGCTTTGACAATGTTCAAACAGAACAATTAATATACTTTAGCTATGACCAAAATTTTGCATGAAAAAATTAAATTAGCTTGAAGCAAAAAATAAATCCCACTGTAAGACAGCAGAAGATGACAAGAGTCCCTGTGAAGACAGTAAACAAAACCAGAGCCAAGGAATAACTTTCAAATGACTAGCTCTTTTGATTTATTAGACACCAGCAAGGTGGCAGCTTTTGGGAAAAAAAGAAATAAAAAACAAAAAACAACAAAACAAGTCTGCCAAGCTAGATATCCCGAAATTAGCACCTACAAATTAAAAAAAAAAATTTGGCTCACAGAAATATTATACATAAGTAGCAATTGCATTTCACATGTAGTCTGGTACATTTTTAATACTGTAGTTGAAACTTCAAGCCAAGAGAAAGAAAGAGATCTGCTGATCACATACTGTAGTTGAATCAAAAATTCATGCAAGAAAACAAGTTAGAAGCACTTCCTGCACCATGCTCCTGGTTCGGTGGATAACCTCTTCAAAAAAATCAAAACTTATTATTAATTCTGTGAAAATCTGACTCATTGAACAAGGTGAATAATGAAGTGACTAGCAGCAATTTAACAAGCTTTGAATCTCATCCTCTCTGTACAGTTCATTACCACACAGACTCAGAGAACAGTAAACAGTCCAGTTTTACCTGACTTTTGGTTCAACAGCATAAACTAAAGAAACTCCCACTAACCCCAGTTGTTCTATTCTGTCACTCAAACTTAGTGCTCTCCTGCAAACAGGTCACTTACACACAGTTAGCGATATTAACTTTTTTATTAATTTCCACAAACAATAACATTTCAAAGGTTAAGCAGCACTTGGATGGCTTAGCTTACCTGGAGGTGTTTCTCAGGAACTATAACCGGCCCACATCTTGTATGGCCTGCGCAGGCTGCTCGGCAGTATCTGTAAGGGTCAGCTTTCCTCCTTAAGTATTGGTTTGTTGCACACTGCCTTCAATCAAATGTGAAAGACGGTCAGCACTGTTTTATTTTTAAAAAAAAACTGTAGAATAGTCTTACAGCACCCAGCAACACTGTAATACAGGTATTTAACGTAACTTCCCTTCAGTGGTGAGAAATGTTATTTATTCTGCTCTGGAAGACACAACATTTCCAGTTGTTAATGAAGTATCCACAGGTACAAAGAGAGGTTAGGAACAGGTTCATAAATGGGGGTACATGTGAAAGGAAATAGGTGGCATGCATACCCTTTAAAATCTCTGACATAACAAATGTAGATGTTGATCATGGAAGGTTGGCAGACTTGTGTATTCTCCCTAAATAGCACCTGCTGCCACCACTGGGTCACTCATCTGATTCAGGAAGGCATTTCTTACACTCTCATTCTATTCTTATTTTAAAGACTATACAACGCAATGTTAAGTATCAAACAAAGCAAGTGATTTTCAACAAACTTTCACATACCTGCTTAGTAATATAGTACCCATGGATTTGCGCACTTGAAACGTCTTCTCCAAATAAGATATAGCTTGTGGAAAAAGTTTGTTCTGAATAGAACAAAAATAAAAAAGTCACCCAGTAGCAGTGCAGACATAACCCACCTTAAAAGCATTAACTGCCAAGTTACATGAAACTTGCTAGATGTTGCGGTATAGCAGAATAGCGGAAATCCAGACTTTCTAAGAAGTTCAATTGTTATCAAGATCTTTAGGAAATATTTTGTTTCGGTATTCCTGTGTTTTGTTATTGGAACGACAAAATGAGAAGGGAGCCAGTATTAATTTAAACGTACAGCTTCAAAGAGGCTTTAAAAACTACATACATATTGCTCACTGAAACCTTTGCAGCTTGGGACATAGCGAACACCTGTCGAACGACATTCAACAGAACATTGAAAGTATATGGAATGGAGGCATAATCTGCATACAAGGCCCTGGTTTCCTGGACTAGAGGATATGGAATTGCTGGTATTCAAAGACTTTAATTAAATTGGCCTTAAACTTGACTTCATCCGTGTAATAAAACATGCCCAAACAAAAAGGGGAAGCAAGTATGACGTACCTTTATAAGGTGTCTTTTCTCAGGTAGCAAACTATATTTAAAAGAGCAAAACAAACCAAACAGGCTTTAGTTAATAGGATTTCGATTCTCAGACACGGAGAAAAAAAAAAGCTGCCACAACGTTATACTCACTCCTCAACGCTTCTGTCGTATATAATCTTAATTCTTAGCTGTTGATCCACATTTCTCTTCAAGACGTGATTTTCCTTCAGAGGAACTTGATAGACAACCTGGCAGGGAGAGGAACAAGCCGCTGGATTAGGCGGCTCACCTGGACAGCCGCACGGGCCGGCGCTGCCGGGCCCGTCACTCCTTCCCGCCTGCGAGAGCACCTTTCCGCCTGTTTCGAAGCAAAGCCCCTTCCCGCCCTTCTCCTCACACACAGCCGCCCGCCGCCCTTACCGACGCCACGGACCACACCCGGGGGGGGGGGGGGGGGGGGGCGCGGGGCCGGACCCCGCACGGCTCGGCCCGGAGCGGCCGTGAGAGGACGGACCCAACAACGGGAGCGGGAAACGGAGGACCGCTCGCCCCCCAAAACCCCCGGGGCCGCCCGAGGAACCCCCGCGTCGGCCCCACCTCCTCGCTGCCGGGCACGCGGTGCTGACAGGACGAGGAAGAGGCGGGAGAAAGGCCGGCGGTGCGGCCGCAGCCCAGCAGCAGCGCGGCGGTAAAAGCGGCGAGCAGCGGCCGGTAACGCCGGTAAGGCCAGAGGCGCCCGCCGCCCGGCTCGGCGGCCATCTTCCACTTCCCTTCCGCCGCGTCGCCATGGAGGCAGCGCCGTTGGTAGCGGCCCTCGCCAATAGGAGAGCGAGGAGCGCGGGAGAGGGTGGGGCGGAGGCGACGGGCGCTCTGATTGGGCGCGGCTCACGGAGGGGCGGGGCAGGGGGCGAGGAGGTGAGGTGAAGGTGAGGGAGGGCGCGCGGAGGCGCGCGCGGCGGTAAGCGCGCCCGCGCGCCGCAGCGCAACGAAGCGCCGTGCAGCGCAGCGCGGTGCAACGCAGTGCAGTGCAGTGCAGCGCAATGCAATGCAATGCAATGCAATGCAATGCAATGCAACGCAACGCAACGCAACGCAATGCAAGGCAACGCAACGCAACGCAACGCAATGCAAGGCAGTGCAGTGCAATGCAATGCGGTGCAGCATTCTGCAGGGCAGCAATGCAGCGTAACGCAACGCTTGCAGGGGCAACGCAGTGCTGTGCAGTTGAGCCTTCTGCACAGCGGTGCAGGGCAAGACTGCGGTGCGCGCAGGGAGCGCAGTGCAGAGCGACGCAGTACTGCGTGGAGCAATGCAGTGCGTATGGGTCAATGCAGCGCTGTGCCAACAACGCAGTGGGTGCAGCGCGGCACAGCACTGTGCAGAGAAACGCAGTGCGTGCAGGGCAACGCAGCACTGTGCAGTGCGTGCAGTGCTGGGCAGCAGACTGCAGCGTGGTGGGGAGCAGCGCAGCGCTGTGCAGAGCAACGCAGGGTGATGCAGCGCCGCGTGGTGCGATGCAGCGCAGCGCAAGCCAGTCAGATGCAGTGGGCGGTGCGGCGCAATCCATGTAAGTGCGGCGCAGCGTGGTGCAATCCAGTTAGGTCCCCGCAGTGCGATGGGGAGCTCTGCATCACATTGCTGCCCGAGGTTCAGCGCACCCCACAGGGCTCTGGTTGCCTTGCCGCTATTAAAGCCAGTTTTGGGTTGGGGTGCCAGATCCCCAGCTCGGCGAGGTCCCTCATTCTGTCCCCGAGACCGAGCTCCTTGTCCCTGGGAGTCCTGCACCTTGGTGAGTTTGCTCCAGGCTGCGAGCCTGAAATCCTACTGCCTAAGAAGCAAAGGTCCTTCTGCGGCCAGCCTGCTGCAGCCAGCCCATCCCACTGCTCGAGTCCAGGGCTGGGATTTCATTTTTTCACATGTAACATGGCCTTTTTGCAGCTTCTCAGTCCACAAACACTGTACAACACCGTATCCCCAAGTTTCTAGTATGGAAACTAGTAAAGAAACTTCTACCACCACCACCGGGGATAAAAATTGTCTGGGTTGTTGTAGTGCTCCGTCTTGCAGCTCAGAAAAGCACCCAAAAAAAGCATATAAGCAAGAAAAGCATCCTCACCTTTTCACAGGGAGCAAAATCTAGTAAAGCAGGAGTGGGTTAAACTCTGTTTTACTTTAAATGGGAATTCAAGCAGGACATTAATCTGAAGTGTTGCATGGGCATCTGCTGTGAAAAGCAGAAATTTTTTGTATTGCCACCTGCCACCTAGAGCTACCGTAAGCACTTTTCCCCTTTGCAGGCACTGAGAACATTGCAGCAGGGTTTTAAAACATCCTGGCAGCTATTTGCACCACATGTCTCCTTTGGACTAAGGCAGAGTAATTTCATCGGTCTCCTTTGGATTAAGGCAGAGTAATTTCACCTGTATGCACATTCATTCTGTATGCACAGATCTGTCACTCAGACAACAGAAGAAAACAATTTCGTCTTCTAAGCCTTTTCAAGCTTCTCACTACTTGTAGCATCACTGTAACATAAAGATATTCAAATGTAAAGCAACACTTCTACTTGAAGTGTGTTCCTTTGTATAAATGACTCAGTAATACAATGTAGCTGTTTGAAACCACTTTTATTAAAACCAGCATATATGGCCTTTGGCAGTTTTAAGATTATCACTACAATTGAATATGCAGCTAGCAAAGACGTACAAATGCCATTATTTACTTGCTTTACAGAACTTCAAAAATTTTCAGATGTTTTAAGCATAGTAACTAACTTTCTCCAAATTGGTAATTCTACAGAAGTGTTAATGTTTTGGTACTGACCAGAAGAAATTAAAAGTCCCTCTTTACCATCTTGAAAATTGCAGAAGCAATGACTTTGGAAGTGGAAATTGGATGTACGTAATGCAGGGAACCACAGAGAATGCCCCTCAGAAACAGGTACAAATACAGAAATTTATACCTAGGGACTAACAAAGTATGCCACAACAGCATAAGGGGGGGGGTGAAAGAAGGAATGCAAAGTGTATGTTCGGCATCGGATTTTTTTCTTCAGGACTCTTTAGCACCAACAAGGGTGAGTGGATGCCTAAGAATGACTGAAAACTCTGCTGGTGAGCAAGGTTATTCCCCCAACATGGAGTATTTTAAATAAATCCTCACAGGCAGCCAGCACCTTGGTGCTTTATGGCGAATACTGGAAATGGGAAGGTGCATAGGTGCACTGAGCTACCCTACACCTCTTACTTCAGGCTGCAGGTGAGGCAGAGCAGCTCCCGCTCCTACCAGTCCCCTGTGCCTTGCGTAGGAAGGGGTCAGGACTGTTGTCACAGTCCTTGCCTACACCTTTGCATAACTGAATTTGAAATGTGAGTATCGAAATAGCACGTTCTAAAATATTTGCTTATTCTGGCCTCATTGTATTGACAGTTTGAAGACATGTGTCGTGGTTTCAGCCCAGCCGGTAACAAAGGACCACACAGCCGCTCGCTTGCTCCTCCCGTCGGCCTCCGTTGGGATAGGGAGGAGACAGAGGAGAGAAAAGGGAAAAACCTGGAACCTCGAGGGTTGAGATAAGGGCAGTTTACTGGGACAACACACAAAAAAAGAGAAGTTACAACAACAACAACGGTACTAATGAAAGAATATACAAAAAGAGTGATGCACAGTGCAACTGCTCACCACCCAGAACCCGATGCTCCGCCACTTCCCCCACCGAAAGTCGAGAGAGCTCCCCCCAGCCTGCTCCCCATTTATATACCGAGCATGATGGCACATGGTATGGAATAGCTCCTTGGCTAGTTCAGGTCAGCTGCCCTGGCTGTGCCCCCCCTCCCCCACCCCCCCAGGTTCCTGTAAAAATTAACTCTATCCCAGCTGAACCCAGGACAACATGTAAACCCATGGATAGAAAAACACTTAAAGAAACCTAGATGGAAACAAGAATCAAGAATGGTGCTCTTGATTCCCACAAGTAAAAGGCACTAAAATTTTCCAGACTATTAAGAATATTCTATTTTCTGAAAGTAATAAGGTATTCAGGATATGCCTGAATGTCATTAAATATGACAAACATTGTTGGATTATTCACATTATCAACCACACTGTCATACAGATCAGTAGGATCTGCTGGGTTTTTTGGTGGAGGAGTGATTAGTCCTTTGCTCCCAGCACAGTACTGCCCAGTGAGGACCCGAGCCAAGTACATGTATCTTCTGCCATTCATATCTGGTCTGGAATAAGTATCCTGAGCAGAATAACTTGCATCAACAGCAAAGTAGGTTCCATTTCCAATGGTTGCAGCTGTTTGGAAAGACAATGTTTTCAAATATAATTAGTGTTCACATTCCCATAAGAATCTCTAAAGCTCTCCCCTTTTTTTTTCTACTCTGCAGAAGTCATAAATTTGGTTAGAGTTTAAACAGCAAATTCTAGTAACAATCCTTTGTATCAGAATCAAGTATGAATCCACTTAGATGTCAGATAAGCATCAACACCCAGGTTTTGACTGCCCTTTCCTAGGGGGGAAAGGGTTCCTCTCTCTGTTTAGCCTTGTTGCTTAGCCCGCAATCCATCAAATTGCAAATCTTCAGAGCCTTTTCAACTTAAAATGGCTATACAATTATAATTACAGTTTTCTAGTTGCACTTCACAGCAAGTTAGAGAAATCATGTTTCTTTGTCTGAGACAGATTTCTTTTTTCTGACATTGGCAGAAAGCTGTTCAAGCCAGATGGGTCCTTCCTATCTGGCTGCTCTGATTTTTGGATATTTTTGCACGGCTACCCAGCCTGACAGAAGGGAAGCGTGCCTCTCCTATCGTAACTCGTGGCTGAGATGGAGAGGTGGATGTCAATACTCACAGGCAGAGAGAGGACATGGGGATCTAGGGCTCTTGCTTCCCAAGTAAATCCAACGTCCTGGCACTACCAAAGAGCAGGAATGCATAACTACATCTCCTCTGGTCATGTTTTAAGAAGAAATGGTGGCTGTCATGTCTATCTGTGCACAGCCTGATACATTTTGTGTATGTTGGGCTTCATTTTCTCAAGAAAACATCAGCATAAGTACCTCTAGAGGATCCAGACAGAGAAATGTCTGCTTTTTGGATCCAGACCACACTGAAGTGTCAACTAGAGCTGCGTTAAGCTCTCTGGGTCTCTCAAGATCAAGTCAGTCCTAGGCATGTACAATTGTGTCTTAAGGAAGAAAACATTAAGAACAGAAAGTAAGGACTTTTGAAGTAGGTTTGCAGGACCTTTAAGAGCGACTGGCACCTCAATGCAGCCCAAGTTCCACTTCTTTGGATCCTGTCCTTCATCTTTGAATGCTACCAAATAACAAGCCTAACATGACTGTACTAGAGGAACTGGACAAAGCAGTCTCTGAACCAATGCAGAAAGTCTTTCTGCTAAATATTTAACAGTTGTCCCTAACAACCATTAAAGGGGAAGAATTAATTCATGAATTTCAACTGATTTCATGTGCATAAAAATGGTAGGGGAGCATGATCTTCTGCTTGCTTGTGCTGTCCTTATCTTTGGAGGAAACAGGAGAAGTATCTGCACCTCTACTTTCCTACCTGCCTTTATCTAAGAAAAGAGGAGAATACCAGCAGCTAGTGGTTAGCATCTCAACTGAGGATGCTGAACAGAAGTCCTTGTTCCTTTCTGTAGGCAGATCATACAAAACATTTCTAAAAAGCTGCCCAGGCTTGCTTTCAGAGTAGGTGAGCTTTTTCTGATACCCTCTAGATGGTGGCATTCATCAACAAGGGATTAACAGAACAGGTTAATTCCTCTGTCCATACAGATTATGCTCTGGAGTTGTTTATTATTTTGTTCTCCAACTTCATTCAGCCTTCACATTGTACTGACAGTACTATAACATTGACATTCCCTAGCACCTCATACATGTCTAGGAAATTAACTGCTTTGGAAAATGACTCACCATTCTTTCCAGCAAACCCACGATTGAATCCATTGTAGTTGATTGTGCTCAATGAGGATGCAGCTGTGCCGTGAAAAAGCAACTTCTCATTATTTTGATTTTTGTTCTTTGTACAGAGAGAGATATTTTTTATCTGGTATGTCTGCCAGAGGAAGGGATTTTGTATTCTTTCAATCTGCAAAGTTACAAAATACAACTATATTTATACTGGTAGGGACCAATATTTATCATGGCAGGAAATCATTAAACCAAACCAAACAGAAAGAATGACAGTAATTTTCACTATACCCTGTTAATGTGTGGTATTCAGTTCCCCAACCCAAACGAGAGCCTCCTGAAAAATCAGAAACCAAAGTAGCTTACAAGAGGTTTTCAAGCTTTGTAATTTTTGGCATACATTTGTCTTGCATAGTATACCAGGTACACAGGCAATCATGGTAGCTGTGCCTTGTCATTTTTAGAAA
This sequence comes from Aquila chrysaetos chrysaetos, assembly GCF_900496995.4. Lineage (NCBI taxonomy): Eukaryota > Metazoa > Chordata > Aves > Accipitriformes > Accipitridae > Aquila > Aquila chrysaetos. Next base: position 43,104,978 of record NC_044009.1, read on the forward strand.
TAGGCTGTTGTACCACTGCTAGAGGCAATGATGTAAGATGCCTTCTGCACATCCTAATAATTTTTACTGATGATTTTCTCATTAAAGGGTAGACTGTAGCAATAGCATTACTTTGAACTTAAGTTTCTCTTCTAGACCTCAGCTTGGAAGTCAAGATTTCTTACTTTACTGAGTAGCTTAGCAACCCATAAGAAGTTCCTATATAAAAATAAATCGGTGAGAGGATGGATCTTGCTGGCTCCCTGTGCCAACAATGTGATTATAGCTCAGGGGGAAACAGTGTATCTGTGTCAAAGTATAATCTTAAAGGCATTGCTGTAACAGCTTTCCATTTTCAATGGAAAAAGACTTCAAGTCATTACCTGATTTTTTCTATTGTATAATACTATTTTGTTCTATTTGTGTCTTAGTGACCATGGTCATTGAATCTCATGATGGAAGAAAATTTTTCAAACACATATTCTCACTCTTAATTTCATCGTATTTTCTCCTATTTATCATGCCTCCTGATTCTGAATAATTCCATCTTCTCCCTGGCAATTAAATCTCTGCACACTTTCACTCTGTTGCAGACTTTTCAACAAGCAGGATCAAATCATGACACTTTGGTTAAAACCAAACAGTCTAGCCTGAAAGGCTCTGGGACTGACAGGGAAGAAGTGGTAAAATAGTAAAAAGCTTTATGGCCAGTCTGCAAGGACTTTGTATTTTCCTTTGTATTCTGAATGCGTTTGCTCATGCTTCCATTTCAATATAGAATTTCCCAATGGGAAATACCACATTAACTAGTGAGTACCACATTAGTTGGACACAGAGTCAGCCTGAAGACTAATAATGCAAAACCAGTTGCATTATTAGAAGGCAGAAATGGAAGGGCAACTCTTAGGAAATCTGATTTGATTTATATCCACCCTGTACAGCGCTGGGGCGACTGACATATGAAAGGTGTATTAGGTTGCAGACACCTTACAAACAAATATTTAGGAAGTGTATTAATGTTTTCAGCCCCCCAAAATCATTTTTTTACCCCTCGTAGGATTTCACCTTCTCTATGACAAAGCTAGGACAGGTTTTCTTGAACTTCTTCTGAACTTCCAGATATTCCTGACGTGATGGCTTGAGATTCACCAGTTTGACCCGTTCCTTTTGCATGTCCTCCCACTGCACAGGGAGCTCTATTGACTGCTTATCTGCAAAACAGAGATTGCATTAGTATCACAGATATCTAACTCAGTTTTGTAGGCACGTCTTACAAACCAACCACATATAGAGGGCTGAGAGGACAGTACCTTATGCAATACTTTATTCGAAGAATACGCTCTCTCTTCAATACATCACTGGCTCTGTAATGCACTGTTAAGACTTTACATTTTCTCTAGTCTAATTATCCCTATACTAATATCTAACTAAAAACAAGTTTGAAAACCACGGAAGAATTTTATGCATTCTTCATACACCACTTCCTTTGTCAAAATTAAGCATGAAGTCTATGCTCACTAGTCACACACGTAGAGATAATATTTGTATTTAAAATAGATGTTCTGATTTCAGTCATACCTGCCACGAATTATGAAACTAAAACTGCTGCCTATGGCATGCCCAGAGGCGAAAAAAGATGAAAAAGGAAAACAAAGGAAAAAAAGCTATGGAATAGCTTACTTCTTTTGAATACCTGAATTTGCATTTATCAGAATTATCATTCAATAATCACTATTAAAGACTTTTATTAGCAAAGCTGTAATTTACCTTCATTCTTTGGCACACGTTGAATGTATATAGTTTTTCCTTGGTCATCATTAGCCTGTAGAGTATTCAGATCCACCTTGTAGTTGTTGTTGTTAATTTTGACAGTAAGATGTGGTTTTTTAGCTATTTTGGCATCCTCCAGCTGCATATTTGTCAGTTTATCAAAAGCAACAAAGCTGTCATTGCTTCCTGGATACCTCCATTCTACCAAGTTATAAACAAGTTCTGCCTTGGATTGTTCTTCTTCAGTATCCTTAATTTTTTGGATCATTTTTTGAACCTCCACAGAAACAAAACAGACATCCCTACTAATACCAGAAATTTTAATGCAAGGTGGGGAAAGTTTATTTTCAAGCTGAATGGTAACATGCTTTCTTCTCTGGAGATCTGCCAAAGTGTCAATTTGCCTCTCATCAAAATTTTCAATTAGCTCATCTGAAATAATGTTTTCAAACTGTTCCTTTAAAATTAAGTTCTTTATCCAGGACTCAGTAGCATCCACATTTTTTTGGCTTTCTCCGCAAATTTGAAATATGGCTAAATCAACTTTCTTCTCCAAAACCATGGGCTTTTTCTTCTCAGTGGGTTGTTTTTTGCCCCAAAAAAATGCTGCAAAGAAATATATGTTGATTATTAGTTTGAAATAAAAGATCTTTAGTTTTATGTGCCCATGCACATAGAAAACCCACCTACTTACATTTAAGCAGAGACATCCACGAATCTCTTGTGGATGAATCTGAATCTTCTCTTTTCTTCATGCTTAGGTAAAAGTCGTTAAGCATCTTTATCTGGAAGATGACGATTTTAATTTTTTTCAAATGCTGCACTGATCTTTTGCTTGCAAATTCCACTATAGCATCCAACATGTCATCAGCTACCTTTGCTGGACTCTGTCCTGCTCGACCTAAACAAAAATAAAAGGCATGTATCAGTGAACAGTACTTAAATCAAGGCAGCATCCAGAAAACAGAGACCACGTCCCCAGCTCATACAGACTGGTGTCCCTCTCTCCTCCCCCATTATGCTTTCTGGCCAAAGCCCCAGGCTTAACCTCAGCTTTACACCTAAGCCTGTGAGCTCCAGGAGCTGACACCCTACACAGAGCTGGGAAGCCCTTCTGCAGTTCACCCCCGTTTACCTGGAGGCTCCAACAAGCACTTCAGCCTTAGCATCCCCCTGATATTTTTAAATCCTCACATCACTAAATCTATCCCCGTGTTTATAGCAAGTACCAAAGTAAAACCAAATCAAAATCAGCAGAGGATTTTGAGACAAGCCTGCAGCGTATTTCAACATATGAACAGGAACACCAAGCTCAAAACAACTGCTCTCATTCCCCTACAACAAGCTTGAAGTGCAACCTAAAGCTTATCCCGCAACGTTGGTGGGAGCCCTGCCAATTTCAGCCACGGCATCCCTTGGACAGCCATCGTGACACCAGCACGCAGATGATGTTGGCAGTCCATGGGACCTGCCATAACTATCACTGTGGAGTCCAAACACTGACCCACACCACCAGCTCCTACCCTAACCTGGCATGCTGAGCAAGGACCAGCTCACAACTTCTTTTTCCAGTCAAGGGGAGCCTTGGTCTGAGAAGCATACCCTGCTTTCTTCAAGCCCCGCTCCCCAAGCTAACCAGAAGCTTAAGCCAAATAAACTAGCCTGCCTCTAGCCCTCCACTGGAGCAGGTAGACTGAAACAAGACCTATAAAAAGTGTAAACTGCAGGTATTCTGTAGCCAGCCCACAATTTCCATAGTCAGCCAGGCAACGTTTCGGTCTCAGGACAACTCCAGCTTTCTTCACCTACAAACTCCAACCCCAGCCCTTCTGTGTGGCTGAAATCCCAAAGCAAAGTCTATGGGAAGTTTGAAGAAAGGTGCAGGGTGGCTAGCTGAGATACACAGTCTGTTTTGGGGCAGAATGTCTTTTATGGAGCAATATCTTTTCTTTAGGTGTTCTTGCTCAATCAATATTGACTGTAATATTTATACTTTAAAAAAAGCAGCATTTTTGAAGTGTGCAGATGGTGTTTGAACTGACTACAACGAACTTTCACAAAACACAGTTTACAGAGTTTCTTGTACAAGTCTACTGTTACCCATATCAGAGGTATTAACTTTGTTCCAGTTTCTGGACTACCCCCATCACAGCCCTCATCGCTTCCTCAAGAAAACACAAACCTGTTCCAATTGCTGGGAAGGCAACAGATTGGTACATCCTTAGCTCACACTCATTAAGCACTTTGGAAACCTGACTCTTCACGTTGTTGTCGTGAATCAAGTGGATGATTTTGCTGCACAACAGTTTTCCACCTTGTGTAGTAATAAAGCCATTTTGACACTGCCCAGCTGGAAGACAGAAGATAAATACGGAGACATAACATTTTCAAAGTGCGTATCTCTTCTGGGAAGACAGCTAGTTATACTGATGCTAGAAGAGAAGTGGAAAGAAATCCACTGTGAGCTATATTATCCTGGGTTTAGTTGATTCTGGTTTTCTCTGTAAATATTCTGATTGCAGAACTTCTTTAAGAAAGTAATTAAAGTAATTGTGTGTTTTCTAATTTCCCAAGATCTCTGTTACAAAGTAGTTCCCTATTAAGCACAACTTAAGAATTTATGTTGAATTTAAATACAGCTCACTTTTATTTAAAAGCATGCCAACAGAATGTTCACAATTCAATTATATGAGAAATCCTTTCTTATGCCACTTAGTCCTTGAAAGCTCAAACTCTTATTCTGCAGAAGAGCTGAATGGTTAAAATAGTATCATTAAGATAATGACCAACTGATCTAAGAACTGTGGTACGGAATCTTTAAAAAGATGTTTGTGTTTTTTCAGAGCACTCATGTTTGATTACAAACACCTCAAAATGGGAGTCATATTGTGAGGATGAATGGACTGATGAATAGAGTTACATACCACTTCACTGGTCACAAAGGTAACAACTGATTGTAAGATGCTCTGAATGCGCTGAGATCAGGCTGATAAATGGGGAGAGCCTGCAGAGCCAAAGGCTAGGAAAAATATCTGGGAAACTCCATCTTGAAAGTTAACTTCTGGACTCAGAGCAGGAACTTTTTGTTTATGCAACCAGAACATGTTCCCTTCTGTGCTTGTAGAGGCCAGCCACAGGGAGTTGGGATTTTACCACTCTACTGTCTGGAAGAATGCAGACTACAGAAGAACTCATGATCAAGCTGATAAGCAGAGTTACATTATTTCAATAAAAAATAATTATGTATTTGTGAATACAAGCCCAGATTTGCTATTAGCTTTTAAAAGCCAGTCCTACACATGCTTACACCAAAAGACAGTCTTGCACCACTTTGCTCAGTTTCAAAACCTCAGCTCTCTTGTAGCTGACAAAAGATGAGCTTAAAAATTATGCTGAAGTCAATGGGGCTATTTCTGTTCTTAAGTCAGGAACACGCTTGAGTAATTTCAGGGGTAAAAAACTTAAATTACTTTAATTTCCCAGCACTTATTAGCATCAGAAAACTGTATCCACTTTCTGCTCAGTTGTGAAAAGAAAAATTCTCAAAGTAGGTGTCAACAACAACAGGACTTTTCAAAATTCCTAAAAGTGAAAGCTATTTTTTCCGATAAAATAATTATACCATCAGAGCAGAGAATTATAAAACAACTTTAAGTTTTCAGAGAGAACAAAAAAAAAAAAAAAATTAATCCAACAAAATAGTATGCTTTAACATACCATATTGAGCACATTCTGCTTCTACCTGGGAACCAGCAGCATCCATAATTGCTTTGAAGACCCCTTAAATTACACAAGAAAAGCATATGCATTCATTAAGTCAGCTTAGCTGTTTCTACTCAAAACTCTACCCAACTTCTGTACTCTACAAATACCCCAAATTCTTAAATGGCAGGATCCCACAAAGTGCAAAACCTTGCCAGTTCCCCTAAGTGCCCTCCATGACACACTGCACTGGCTGCAAAGAGAACACTGCCTTCATTATTGATTAGAAATCATTAAGAATAACTTCCTATTTCATCGTTTCACCAGCCAGTAGTATGCCCCTCACCAAACCCTCCAATTGCTTTGAATTATATCATTTGATATCGTTCATGCTTGCAATTCACAATGTCACCAAAGAATCCTCTGCTTCTTACAGGTCAATTTACTTAACCAGGGCTTTGGCTTGCAGTGAAACATACTAGGACAAGAGCAGTTTTTCAAAGTTTTTGATCTAAAAATTTCCTTTTATTTAAACATTTTTGGTTTTAAATAAGAAAAAATCTGGTCAGATGCCTTGTCTTTGGGTAGTTTGGAAAGTAAATGGAATATTCAGATCTGTAAAAAAACTGGTTAAGATCTGTTTCCTGACTAATCACAACTCTCTCTCATCTGAAAAATACTTCATAAAAGTTTCACATATGGACAACTCTTACCCTTCCTCCTTCTAAAACTAGCCCAAACTTATCACTAAAGAAATACATATTCAATACAATACCTGATGTGGCATCAAATGTTGGGTTTGATATGTTTACAATAACCTCTGTATCTTCCTTGGTAATATCTCCACTAATTACTTGAAGTGTAATGGAACCAATCTGCATCTCATGAACTCCCAATACTTCAGTTGAAACAGGCTTAATGAAACCTGCAAGGAAAATAAAAATACCTTAAAACACTTCTCCTCTAGTTTGGGGTATTATTCTTTTACACTGATGGGAACTTCAACTTATCCTTTTAAGGAATATGCTCTAGATCAGTTTAATGGACCTAGAGAGTCTCTGCCTTTCTCTCCACTCCATTTCTGAAATCAGGAAGGCGCAGTATTCTTCCCAATTAAATACTGTGAAAGTGAAACCACTTCTATTCCCGTAAATACCCACAATATAAATTCAGAAAGGACTCTTGGGGTTATCTGATCTGACCAGCTCTGCAATGGAGTTTTCTGAATTAACTCTTACAAGAAATGGAGTATCCAGCTTAAGAACTGCCAGTAACGGAGATCCCATCACACCACATTTGTAAGTTATTTCATCTTTACCCTCACAGATATAAAACTGTTCCTTACTTCTAGTTGAAACTTAACGAATTCATATTTTATCTGCACACTCTTAACCTCCTCTCTGATACTCACAGCAACTGAGAAGAAAGAGCTATATATTCTTATGAATAAGCCTCCGCTGTTGATGCAGTTCACTCGTATGTTTTTGCTATTGTATCACACTACTGTCAATTAATAAATGGGAAAGGAATTATCCATTCAGTATAACTCTATATTAAAGATTAAAGGTACAGAAATACATGTTATTTATGGCTTGTTTGGCAAAGTGATAGCAAGTTCTTATACCCTTTGAGTAGGACAAATGAACAGTTTTCCTACCAGGGTATCCTCTTCCATGTGTTAAGACTGGCCTCACTAAGAGATGAGCATGCCCTCAACAAAAGAAATTGCTCTTTAAGATTTTTTACAAGTGGAGTTTAAGAATGCCAGTCCATTAGGAGGCAAAAAATGCTCTGTATCTTGATGACATTGTCTGTTTCCTGATATGTATAAAACCACTTTACAGTATTTACATTCTCCCGTGTCCCACCTCCTGCCCCTATACAACTTACTTGACCATGGTGCTGCAGCATTGCAACTTTCAGCTACCCTATGTTCTAGTTCAATGGTAAAAGCCTAAGAAGAGAAAAAAGGTACCAAAGATAGTATTTCACAGTTTATATACTGAATATTTCTATAATTAACATTAACAGTCATGTAGCTCTTGCTGAGCCATCTGATGCATTTTACAGTTGTGTTTAGGTATCATTAATAACAGTGGAAGACTCAGTGTGGACAGTGTGGTAATAGTAATAGATACTGTCTTTGCATTGCTGGAACTCCTCTGTCAAAAGATGAGTGAGCATCTACAGGTGTTTAGAGTGCCAGCAGGGAGGCCAATTTTGTCTGCAGCTTGTGCTTGCTGAGTTCATATTTCAGAGACACTGAATGAGACGCAGGAGAGACATCCCACTGTCACCAGCCCACAGCAATAAAAAAGTGCTAAATTATTCCTTTAAGAAAGCAATATAACTAAAATATATTGTTAAGGTGTAACTAGAACAGTATGTAACATAGATGGCTTTGTCCTGAGAACTACCTGAATGTTATCCGTATCTTTTGGATTCAAGAGAAAATGAACTTCCTGGAGAGTCTTCCGAGCATGACTACTACTGAACTTGAATACCACATCAAACATTAACTTAGAAACAACAGTTTTAGGAAATCCAAATCCTCCAGTTCCAATAGCTGGGAAAGTGATCGATTTCAGTCCAAATTCTTCAGTTTTCTTCAAGCAGAAATTGATTATGTCTTCTAGTGTCTGTAATACACAGCAAAGATTCTTTTTTTTTTTTAATAAAAAAAAAAAAAAAGGCATCATTTATTATTAGTTCCATAGAGACTATGCTGGTATGAGAAAAAGCTCTCAGTGCATGAAGGCATCTTTAAGGTGACTCTAACAGAAGTAAACAGAGTAGAGTCACCTAAACTAACTATTTTACATTCTGAAACTTCAGGATAGGATCCCAAATAAATCTGTTTTCAAAATCTTTTTTTTTTTTTTTAAATAATTAGAATGTACCTTCAGGGTCTGTCCTTTTCCTCCATCCCACGCGGGAAGTATAGCATGAAGCACGGACTTGCAGGCCAGAGAACATCCACTGGTGCAGACCACACTGCCTTGACCAGCAACCTGTCTTTGCTTTTCATTGTCAAACTCTACTTGGAGCTCTGGCCCAGCCTTTTCCAGCAAGGCTTTGCAAAGAGGCCCCACACCAAACTTCAGATCTGTGCCAACACTGTTGACGACAACATCCGTCTGCAACAAAATTCCAACAAAAATACCTGTAGCCAGACTTCAAGTAAAAATATGCATCGAGACTAATAGCAGTACCAAAGCAATGCACAGCAGGAAAACCAAGATGCCAGTGGAGAAATAACCCACTTTTCAGCACAGCTTCTGCATACTGAGTATTCCCGGACATGTAGGAAACCTACAGTAGGCAGCATCAGACCCACTGTGAGTACCAACACCACAGGTATCTGCGTTCGAGCAGGTCAGTCATTCACCCATCCATCCATCCATCCATCCAGGCAGAGCTGTCAAGCCCTGGGTGGAGGTAAGGCTGTGACTCACCTCGTCCCGAGCAGATGCCAATGTCTGGGCAGGTGAAATAAACCCAACCTCTGCTGTCTGCCTCATCCCGTCTCCCCAGACCCAGCCTTTCCTACATTTCCTTGTGAAGAACTGCTGCAGTATTGCTCGTTCTTCTCTAGCATCATCACAGGATGCAAAATATAAGTATTGTATAAGGTACACATAATGTAGAAAGTTCAATGTCCCTTTCCTCCTTTCCACTGAAGTGGGATTGTCTACACCTTATCAGAAAAGCAGCACCTCATGCACCAAAATGAGATGAAGGGAGGTTGCTGTGCTCTCATGAAGTAAAACAGGCAAAGCCCTCAAGTCTGGTGGTTGCTTTGCTTTTTTTCCTCTGGAGATGTTTTAATTACAAAGTATTTTAAATGTGTGTCATGCTGAGGTTTTTTTACATTTAGTATTGCTCTTTTATCGGAAGAGCCTTTTACAGGCGCCAAAATGACAACCGAAGCAATAATATTGAAACAACAGGACAATAATAATAATTTAGGGAGATCCTAAACTCCCAAAGTATAACGGTCAGGGGCTATTTTCAATAGGGACATTTATTCAAGATGCACTTTGCATGACCGAAGAAAAAAACATAAAGGGAAAGAAACTACGTCAGAGGTGTAAATTGACTTTTGATGGTCTAGATGAGTAGTAGTTAAACTGTTTGTTAGCAAAAAGAATGAAAAAAGAAAATGGGCGGGCAGGGAAGTAGAATCAGGTCTAGACTTCAGCAAAACAATCTAAGCATGCACTCTTCTATGGGGTCACTTTTCTAGAGCCCAGTAACTTCTTCATAGACTGTGTCTATAAACCCATCCAAAGAGAAGGGAACTAAAAAAATAAGTTATGTCCTCCCTGTTAGCATGACTCACAACAGCAGCCCAGACACGTGCTGATTTCCCATAATATCCAACCTAGATAGCTACAGATCTTATAAATACTTTTAGAAAGTATTTTAATATTTCTCTTTTAGAAAAAAAAGCAAACTGTCTTACATGTTGACCTTAGATCTGGAGAACAAATAAAACCTAGCTGGGAATGAAACATCCCAAAATTCACAGCTGCCACTAGGAACAGCTGCAGAATGACAGACCCCAACCTGAAATCCATTAGTATTCCAAGCTTGCATCCTTGTTTAGCTAGCACATAGCTGTTGTTTCCTTACATAGCAATTGCCTTGTAAAACAATATAACCTACTGTCCTTCCTTTTCTGTTTAAAGAAGATCTTCACATCAAGTTAGAGAGGAAGCGGAAAATTAAAGACCTACCGTGGCTTCCTGAACGTTTTTCTCCTCTACTCGGATGTGAAGTCCTTCATTTGTTGTAACCATGCGCAGATCATCTCTAGCCATCTGCAGATCCTCTTTTCTCTTCTCCTTCTGGCTTTCTCTCTGCTTACGGTTTTCCGAGCGCGGCAGCAGTATTGGGGAGGATGATTTAGCTGTAAACATTTTTTTTACTGCCTCACTCAGCAGCTGAACTGTTTCTTCCACATCATCCACAAGATGAACCTCCTTCAAGCTGCTGTCCCCCATGGATTCTTCCAAGGTCTCCTTGATGGAGGATACAATCAAATATGTACACTCTTCCAGTGGGAAGCCAAAAATCCCTCCGCTTACAGCAGGCAGAGCTATAGAACGATGATTGTATGTTTCGGCTAGTTGCAGACTTTTCTTCACTGTCTTTCTTAACAAGTACGCGCACTTTTCTGCTTCATCCTTCCTCCACCTGGGCCCAACAGCATGAATGACGTTCTTGCAGGGGAGTCTCCCAGCGCTCGTGATAACTGCGCAGCCAGGCTGCAAACTCCCGTTCTTACTCACCAGCTCGTTGCACTCCTGTTGCAGCTCTGGACCAGCCGCTTTTAGCAGTGCCTCAGCAAGGCCACCGATGTGTTTTAAGTCTTCATTAGATGCATTTACCACAACATCAACAGGGTAATTACACAAGTTACCTTTATACACTGCTACTACAACTCCATGTGGCAGCATTTTCTTGTAGTAGAGCTTTCTTTTCCCTTTATCACCAACTTTTTCTCCCTTCTGTTGTTGTTCTTCTTCTTCCAGCCTAATCAAACAGCTAAATTTCTGCTTTGCCTCAAAAACATAGGAATTTTTCCTCTCAGTGAAGAACTCTTTGGCTCCTGGTTTATCAATTGGCACATTTTTTGAGTAAAGGGATGAGAGAATTTTTTCAAACGTGGTGACTGCTTTTGGCACTTCCGCTCTTGGTCCGCTCAGGGAAATACATGGTGTCTTGGTGTCAAAATGTACTGTCACACATTTCTTCTTCAATTCAAGATAAACACTGGTTTTTTCCTGCTCTACAAACTGCACTACCACCGCTGACTTAGCTGGGATTACTTTTTCCATGTGTGTGTTTCTATCTATGAAATCATTAAGTTTCTGATAAACTTCTGTTACGGTCTTAGAAAAGCCAGCAATAATCACTTTATTTTCTTTTCCAACAGGTTCATCAATGACTAGAGTTTCCTGGGAAGAATTGTACTTCTCACGCAAGGAGGCAAGAAGAGTCCTCCACTGCTCCTTTTTAATGACCTCACCATCCTCCACGTTGATACACTCGTATCCTAAGTCTGTCTTTATTTGCTTCTCTGCTTCTAAAAGATCTTTGGGAGCATCTCCAAATAGCAACACAGCATCATCCTCAAGCTCATAAAAAGTATTGATTTTTTTCCTTGTAAATAATGCCTCTGACATTGTTTTATTATCTACACGCTGTAGATAGTAGAAAACATGGGGATCGATGGTAACTGATGTATATGGCATATTCAATACCTTTTCCAGTAAGTCAGCTTTGATTTTATATACTTCCGCAGGTAATCCACATAACTGAACAGTTTTTTTTGTGTCATCATAAAGTATCTTTAAGCACGGATATTCTTTGTGAATATTCTCTTCTAGCCCAGCATTGTGCAGAACGGCATACTTCCCTGGGATCACCGACACCGAAATCTCTATGCTTTGTTTCTCCCTTTCACTTTGCTTCATGGCTTTTTCCATGCATTCCCTCACTTCCTTCTCTGCACTGTCTACTGCTCCTCTATTGCCTGCAATCACCACCATCTCCTCAGAAATATCAGTTATGATCAAAGCATCATCTTTCACCAATCTGTTTTTCATGTCTTCCCAATCCGCTGAATTTACTTTACATTTTATAGCTATGTAACGTGCCATGATACGTGAGAACTCTGTAGAAGCATCTTGCTTCCATGTCTTGATCAACTTAATCATTGGCTTTTTCTGCTCGGAAAGAGATGACGATGGGCACAACATAATTTCTGGGTGCGCACAGTCTGTCTGGGGCCATTTTAGCTCACAATGGCAAATTGCCATTTCCTGGTTTATGTCTTGGATCAGTTTAGCATGCCTTTGTAAAAACTGCCAGACATATGGATCTAGTGGCACTCCAACGGGGTCTGGCATCTTGATAGTTGGTCTTTCTTCTCCGTAAAGAGCTGTTCCCAGGGAGTAGTAATATGGATGCACAGAAATCGGTGTCTGTTCCATTAAATGCTGCTTTTCCAAGACTGTGTTTAGGTCTAAAAGTTAGCGCACATACATACAAACACACATATATCATTAACTTCAAATCAAGCAAATTACTCTGTTCTTAGAACTATTACATTGAATAAAGATTATTATTTTTTTCCATTTGAAAGAGCTATTTTTATGTCTTTCCCATTTCCAAACCACTCTGTAGGGGACAAGATAAGAGGCTTGGCTACAACTAGTTTGGTAAATATGCTTGTGGCTGTATTTACCTGTACAGCTACACCTTGCTCTCATTTCCTAAGGAAACCCCACCACAGAGCAGGGCCATATCAATGTACTACTATGAAATGCTCCTTACTCTCAACTAAAAATAAAACTCTTTGTGCCAGTGCATTTTTACTTTTTTTTTTTTTGCCATTTCTGTTGGAATGGACAAAGGAATTATAATGTTGGCAGGGACTTAAAACCACATTACAATGATCCAAATTACATACTAACTTAATGTACAAAATATTCTTAAGGAAATTCTGAGAGTCAGAAGAAAAACAATCACCTGGCAGATATCTTTAATTAAAAGTAAAGGAATTTACTAAGCCAAGAGTCTCCTAACACAGAGATATTTACCAGAGGTTGTGCTGGCACAAAAACGAGACAGTGATTCAACACAAGGAATAGTAACAAGATCGTTCTTTAGCTCTATTCTTCCCTGATAATTAAGGTATTTGATCTCAATTAGTTTCTGAAAGCTAACTGTGAAAACTGAAGTCATTGACAGATCCTGCTTCCCCTACCTGCAAGTACAATTAATGTTGTATTGCACATAAAAACCTCTGTAAATGGGTAAAAAACATCAGTGGGAACAATCCATGCACAAAGCAGGTATTAAAATAACCTGTGGTAACATAAAAAACCAGAGAGATTCTGAAACCCTACACATGCAGCAGTATTTCTAAATGCAGAGCATTTCCCAGGAACAGGGCAGTGTATGCTGGCTTTAGCGACAGCAAGCCAGGCTTCTCCTAATGCCCAAATTTGTGGTAATTTTCTTTCAGATCCTTTGCCTGGGAGCACTTTGGTCAGGCAAAGGACAGTGTTACCTTTGTGATCACAGAAAGTAATGATGGCTGAGTTCTCCTCAGGGAAGAGCTGGACGTCTGACACGGGCCCCCCTCCATTCCGTGCATTCTCAAAGTAAACCGTGATGTAGTCTGTGGAAACGCTGGCTGGTATGTTTTCAGCCTTGACGCTCTGGGTCAATTCAAGAAGCCTGGCAGTTATTTTGAATTCTTTAACTCTTTTGTTTTGTGAACATTTTTTGACAAATTCTTCAGTATCTATAAACAGAAAAGCAGTATGAACTGACTGTGTTTTCCCGCACTGTTATCAGACCCAGCTATCACTTCTGGCAAAGAAACGAGCTGAGTCTACTTCTCCCTGTATTTGGAGCAAAACTGTCTTTAATGCCAAATAACTCTGTGTTGTAACAAAAAAGGGGAAATTCACACAGCCGTGTTACTCTCTGCTATTCACTACCGCTATGTCTCTGTTCCCCTCTTATTCACCTCTTGTATAAACTAAGCACTTCTCACTGTTCCACCATCTCCTCAAACGGAGACTTCATATACTTCAATGATTTGCAGAACTCATCTCCACACTCAGTCTGCTTCTAATTTTTGTCCATCTAACCCAAAATAAGATAGAGACAATGAAACATTCTCGTCCAATTTCAATTAATGAAGATGCCAAAATTTTCTTTTTTCAGTGTAACATTTGCATCACAGGCAGCTGTATATGAGACTTACATCTTTCTTGAGAGACTACAGTCCAGGTACTTTTTTAAAACTGTCTGAATCTCTAACAGCAGAAGAATCAAGCTCTGAAAGCTATTACTCATACATATACATGGAAATGAATGATGGTGTTCATTCTGTCTTACCAATACTTTTTATAAAGGTAGCTACAGCAACATTTATTTCAGGTATCACTTCCACAGTGAAGTCATCATCTACTGCCAGGCCGCTGATGTTCTCCAATAGCATACGTAAGCATTTTGGACTGCAACCTTGTATGTTTTCAAACACCACTGAAGGTGAGGTCTCTGCGGACTTTTCTGTGATGCTCTCCGCAGAGCCAGCTGCCTTCTGGAGTTCACTGTTCGGAACAAAACTCTCTGCTTTCTGCAAGGCTTCTGCATCATCTTCAACAGAAAGAGAAATAAGCCACATGACAGATTGGTACACATTTCCTGGAATAAACAAATTTTGCTTACCCTTTCTCTCCTTTTCTTTCCCAAGAAAAGAGATCATATAACCAATCAAATACTGCAGAATACCCCAGGACATTTTGGGATCCAAAACAGCCCAGATGCGATATTCTGCGGGGCTGCAGGTAGCTTTTTTTGGTGGCACAAAAACAGCCATGACTAAACAAGTCCAAGGTCACTGGTATGTCTCCAGGTCAGAGACATAAATAAAATAAAATAAAATCCATTGAGATAATTGGGTATATCTGCTCAGGCGTTGGTAACAGTTGTGAGAGACCCTGCAGCCTCTGCATTGGTTTCTTGGCCCGGGTGCGGGCATAACAAGCCCGAGCATAGCTTGGGACATCCGCAGGCACCATAGGCCACCAATAGCTCTGCATGACTCGATGCAAAGCCTCCCGATGACCACTGTGCCCGGCCATCAGGGCGGCATGACAACACCGAAGGACCCATGTGCACAGAAGGCTGGCAGGGATGCAACGAACTTTTGTGGATAGAAAATATAACAGGGGTGCCCACCAAGCACCCCAGAAGTCCAGCAGCTTCCGGAGGAAGGCAGGTCTCCAGCTTTGCAGACAGATGAGGGTGAAGGCGGGAGAGAACCTCTGAAGGGGAACAACGTGCTCCTTCGCATGCCTGAGTGCACTAGAAGTGTCACCTGGGTATGCGGTGACACAACTGTCCAACATGTCACAGAAAACGGCGGTCACAGAGCGCTGCAGGGTGGCGGGGGACTGCCAAAGGCCACAGGGCATCCCAGGGTGCTCAAGATGGCCATACTGGCAAACAAAGGCAGCTCTCCACTCCTTCCCCAACAAACACAAGCAGGAGCACAAGCCCCTCTCGGTTTGGTAAACCAGCACATCCCTGCACCATGGCGGGGAGATGAGCACCGAGTGAAACCCTGGTGCTCACCTGGTGCCCTCAGCATAAGCCTGCAGGGCCAACATCTCTGGCCGTGGCAGAGGACACATATGACGGAGGGGAGGGTTGCTTGGTGGAGCAGTTGTACACCTGACCGGAGGCATGGGGCTGGGGGTAAGGTCGCTGCTTGGTTTTGCTCAAGAACACCCCAAAAACCCTAAATCCTGGGGTAGCACCCAACAAGGTGGCCATGGGGGGCAGCCCCAAGGAGACAGAGATGTGGGGTGGGAAGGCTGGAGAAGGCAGCAGCGTAAACAGGCTGGCTCTGTCCGCTCACCAGGTTTCCAAGGTCTCCTGAGGTGCAACAACAACTGATATCAAACCCATAACATTTACAGAACACAGCTGCCTTCGAAGGCATACCAGCGTAAGCACAACAAGAGGAAAATAAAAGAAATAACTGCAGAAGCAATAGCTCTACAGATGCTAGTTATTAATTCCTAGATTGCCAACAGTAATGATCTGCTCCACTATGTCCAATGAAGCAAGTACAAAAAAGCCAAACCCGAAAGCCAGGCTGACCCAAGTGTCGTGGTTTAACCCCAGCCAGCAACTAAGCACCACGTAGCCACTCACTCACTTCCCCCCGACCCAGCAGGACAGGGGAGAGAATCGGAAGGAAAAAGGTAAGACTCGTGGGTTGAGATAAGAACAGTCTAATAGAACAGAAAGGAAGAAACTAATAATGATGATAATAATAAAATGGCAATAATAATAAAAGGATTGAAATATACAAAACAAGTGATGCACAGTGCAATCGCTCACCACTTGCTGACTGATGCCCAGTTAGTTCCTGAGCAGCGATCCCTCCCAGCCCCACTCCCCCCAGTTTATATACTGGGCATGATGCCACATGGTCTGGAATACCCCTTCGGCCAGTTTGGGGCAGCTGCCCTGGCTGTGTCCCCTCCCAACTTCTTGTGCCCCTCCAGCCTTCTTGCTGGCTGGGCACGAGAAGCTGAAAAATCCTTGACTTAGTCTAAACACTACTCAGCAACAACTGAAAACATCAGTGTGTTATCAACATTATTCTCATACTGAATCCAAGACATAACACTATACCAGCTACTAGAAAGAAAATTAACTCTATCCCAGCCAAAACCAGGACAGCAACGAAGCGATTAAGAGCAACATCTGGAGATTTTCAGGGTCCTCATTAGTATAACTAAAAAATAGTAGATGACAACTTTGAGTACCTAATTTTGAAAGAAGGAAAACCACCCAAAATGGCATCGAACAAGACTTCATACAGAAAGGAAAAGATAGGAGGGTAATTGCTGAAGAACTTTCTGATTAACTGGTCTGTCTTAGGGCTGAATATTTACTCTTCACGAATATGGGTATGTTTGGGTGTGCAGTACTGTTTTCTAGATTGCTTTCTGAATCATAAAGCTTAGCAGAATATTACTGAACAAGGACCTAACCGAAGTCACTGAGGTACTGGGGAGACACACCACTTGCACCACAGACTCTCCTAACTGTAGGGAGCGCAAAGACACCAGGCCTGGGCTTAAGACCTTCAATCTAGGTGTTTCTACGCAGATCTTATTTTAGAGCAGTTATGCAGGATAAGGGAACTTAATCCCTCTTTGGAGATGCTCCTCTGATTAAAAAGGCTATTTTATAAGCTAAAACTAGGCACATGGTCTAAGTCTGGCAAAGTGAACTCCATCCTTGGTGATCAAATCTACAGTATCCCTGGCCAGACATCTTTCCCTCTATCACCTGAGTCAGGCTGCTAAACTGAAACTTTCAGCACAACTCCCCACAGAACTGGAGCTGTGTGTGGAGACAAGCACGAACATTTTCGTTTTATGAAGAATCAGCACACAGAGCGATAGATAACATTTTACCTTTTGTTTGAAGGTTGCTTGTGGCATCCAGAGCCTATAACAAAATGAAAGCAAAATTATCAGTGACTGATTTGACACTCTCACCACTATCTCAAAGCTCTGGTTAGGATTACAATTTTTATTCACCTTTGTGGGAACTATTTTTTCTTCAAATGCCTCCTCTTCAGCAGCTAGTGCTGTTTCAGGCTCTGTGACAATCAACTTCAATTCTCCTTTTTCTCCCAAACACACCTTATGAGACTGTCTCTTAAGGACTCGTTGCTTCACTAAATAAAACCAAAAAAACCCCCAGTGACAATCCGAATAGAAAGACAACTTTAAATTACGTAGCGCTTTTCCACCACTACATTAGGACGCATATACTGCCCCACAAAATGAAAGAGCTTTAAACTCGTAACACTAACACAGCACATAAGAGGTTCTCCTCCTGAACACAAACGGAAGAACAGCAGAGGATACGATTTCTGCAGAAGAGCACCAGAGAAGCGAATCTCAGCTCCACCACACATTTTCTGGATGGTGTCCAGCGGGCAGCCCCACGCTGGGGCTGCAGCACCAGGGTCCCGGTACCAGCCCCACACCTTGCAGACCCTCCTACAGCCAGTGTTAAATGGCTTGGGGCTATATTTACTGAACTTACCAGCTGGGTGAGTCAGCAACTGGGAAGCATGATAAAGCAAGAAAAAAAAAAAAAAGTATATATATCTGTGTTTATGCACGTACATGTACACCCATGTATATGTATACATTTAATGCAACTGCAGCTAAATGCTTTCCACCTTGCTGCAAGTTTATATAAACACATGCATATTATATACATCACATTTCTAATACATATCTGTAACTACAATATATGTTAAGTTATATTAACATAAGCTTTATCATTCCAAGAGGAATCTAGAGAATACTACTGTGCACCACAATTAATATACATGTATATATACCTGGTAGGACAGAGTTATTAACTTATAGCCTGGAGTTATTCAAAATGCAGCCTAGGGGCTAGTGCTAAGGACCGAATTTAAGCATCCATATAAGCCAATACGTATTATATACTCTATATTGCGTATTACGGGACGTGCATGACCTTATGTACTCTATAGACTTGTACGTCCCATACTAGAGAGCGTATGCTACATGGTACGCAGTAATTAAGTCAGTATATATACATTTTAACCCGCAGAAAGTTTCGCCTTGCGACTCGCAACTCACAAGGCGCTGACTTCTGTAGGGAGCCCTTGCACTAAGCGGCTTCCCGCCCCTCCGCCCGGGGGGCAGGCGGGCAGCCGGCGGGCAGCCCCCGGCCGCGGCCGCCCCCCCCACCCGCCGTGCCCCCTCAGCCCTCTCCCCCGCCCCGGCCGCTCACCCTCGGGGTGGGCGAAGCAGACGAGGAGGTGCCCGGTGCCGGTGGCGGTCCGCAGCTCGCACTCGCCGCCGCCCGAGCGCTTCTGGCTCTGGAAGTAGCAGAGCAGCTTCTTCTTCAGGGCGGGCGGCGGCTCGGCGGTGCCCCAGTCGCCGCGCACCAGCAGCGGGAAGGCGCCCGGCCGCGGCCCCGCCATGGCTGCCCTCTCCCCGCTGCCTTTCGGTTTCGTTTCCCGGTGGAGCGGCCCCAGGCCTTTTCCGGCAGCCGGCGGGGGCCCGGGAGACCGCCCAGGAGGGCGAGGAGGGAGGCGGGCGGTGCGTGGTCGGGGCCCCCGCCCCCGCCCGTCTATCGCGACACACCCGCCCCAGGCGGCCGGCTGCCCGGCCCCGCGGGTCACAGCTTCGCACCTCCGCCCTTACGCTCCTCTCCCCGCCAAAGTTTCCTGTGGCACCCAGAGCTGCCTCAGGCGCTCCCTGCACGGTATAAAATGTCGGCTTCCTCCCCGTGCTGGGAGCTGGAAGCCCGCCACGCTGCCGGAGCAACAAGGTCCCCCCCGCACTCCTCCGCCTCCCCCCTTACCTTTCGGTTATAACAAACTCGGTGGGAGAAGCAGCGTCTGTCTTAGCGCCTCCACAGAGCCCCGTGCTGCTACAGGTTTCTGCTCCGTGCTTGATGCCCTAGGTGCCTGTAACGCAAGCACCGGTGAAAAAAAACACCTTGGCATTCTCCGCAGCTTCTTGTGGTGGTGGAGAAGCTGAGAACGGATGCGTTACTGTCTCCTGGAGAGAAAAGTTCAGACTGGTACAAGTGACCCATCAGCTGCAGTGAAGCACCCCAAGCCATCATCTCTGGCTCCTGTCACGTCAATGAACCAGTGACCATTGTTATTTGTGACAGAGGTTGATTAAGTTCGCTCATTTTAAAAGCAAAACTTAGGACTTTTGGCCCCCCAGCCCCTATCTTGATCTCAAGGACTAGGAACTCAACAGTCAGCACGTTTCAGCAGCTAGAAAACTGACGCAATCAAAGGCAAAGCAGCCCAAAGCGAGTGGTTCCAGCGGGAGCGATGGGGTGGGGCGTGAATGACCCGCATGATCCTTACGGCTCTACCGAGATACTTGCAGGTTCACATGATTTCACACCACCTTCCCTAGAAAACCTGTCCCTCGGCAATGTTTACCCTGCAATGATTATTGCTCGCATGGACACACCAACCCACAGTAAAACTTTGAAGTAATAGCAACCTAACTACGTAAAGCAAGTAGTGGAAGATTTTCTCTTAATCATCCAACCAAGTCAATCAAACCCGATACACCCAGAGGAGCCAAGCGTTTTTAGAACTTGGAGGTGCTGCATCACTCTGCTTTTTCACTGGAAGATCTTACGATATCTAAGGCTGTGAGAAGCATATTTTTTTATTCTGTCAACATGCTACAAAGAAGATGATGTTGCTTTGCTTCCCCTCCCCCCCCCAACATGGAACTCTGAACTTTGGCTTGTTAATGATCACGCCTTTGAGATAACCTATTTATTTAAGCCTTAACAACCCACCACACCCACCCTTCTGTGCTTTTCTTTGCTCTATTCATTTCTCCTTAAGATTACAGGAAGGTTGCTGAAGCTGGTATATGACAACAGAAACATCTTCTCAAAATTTACTTTCCTATCTCTCTTAGGCTATATATAAAGTAACTCAGGCAACTTCTATCACCTTCTATAGAACGTCTCATTAACCTGCCAGGGAGGGTTATTGTATTAAAACCAAGCAAATCCCTATTTGAGACATCAAGTTCATTGAAGTTCACTGGTTGAAAACCAATGCTAAGTGTTCGGAGAGGTTTAAACAAACACAAGCCATTAACTACAATTAGTTCCTTTATTGAAAACCACTGTTTCATAATTCACAGTGCAGACTGTCACTTGCAGAGTGTAAGAAGCCATCAGAAATGCGACATCGAGCAGTCAGTGGCTGAAAGAAGATCCCTTCCAGCCCCCCACCAGCACTCCCCACTTCCTAGCGCAACTAGGATGGCCATGAAGCTGCATGGAAAGGCTAATGCAGTACAAAGGCTTGATTGATATGTAATCTAACAGCAGTTTTCAGTAGAATATTGAGCTCAAGTGTTAAATACCTCAGCTACTCTGAGTGTAAACAAGCTATTTCAGTACTGTAAAAAATTGCCAGAGGTTGCTTAAATGTAACCAAGCTTTAAGAAATTAATTTGATAAAACTATTTCTTGTTTTCGTTGTGTATTTTGTTAAAAGTGTTTCTGTTCTACACAAAGACGGAAAGACATGCAGTCTTGGCTGCAATCAAAATGCTTATCTAGTGAAAGTGATAAGGTATTCAGGGTAAGCTTGAATGTCATTAAATATGATGAACATGGATGGCTGGCTGACATTATCAGTTGAGCTATCAAACAGATCTATAGAGTTACTGGCGTTTTTTACTGCTGGAGTAATTGATCCTTTTGTCCCCTGAGAAAATTCTCCAACAAGAACTCGAGCCAAGTACATGTACTTCTTCCCATCCGCATCTGGTTTAGAGTAGGTGTCGCTGGCAGAATAGCTGGCGTTAACAGCAAAGTACGTTCCATTTCCAAAGTTTGCAGCTGTAGTCAGAAAAACAAATGTTTGTGAGCATTTTATTAGCAGCAATCACTTGTCTGCCATCTTCAGAGCCTGTGAATCTCTTGACAATTTTGCTTTTTATTTGCAATAGGGAAATTTAACAAAACAAATAATTTTGCATACAACGCAGAACTACACAGATGCCATGGCAAATCAGTCCTAGCCCTATTCAGGAAAACAAGAGTTGTTTTGAAATTTGTATTACCGTGCATTCCAGCATAGCTCCGGTTAAATCCACAGGTGTTAATTAAGGTTAACGACTCCTTGCTTGTTCCATGAAACAGAAGCCTCTCATTATTTCTGTTGCCATTTTTGTTATCCATTTCACGCTTTTTTATTTGGTAGGCCTTCCAAAAAAATGGGTTCTGTACCCTTTCAATCTGCAAAGTTTGAAAGCAAGGCACTTTAGTTTTCTTTAGGTCGCTGTCATGAAAAACATTAGTGTATCAACAATTCAATCTGCTTCCAAGATTCTCCTCCCAGCTCCAATGCATGTATACCAGATTATGAAATAAGTTTGCCAAATCACTCCAAACTTTGGCATGACAGACAGCAGAACCCAGCCCAAAACACGACAGAAACACTCCATGGGAAACAATATAGGACAGTTTTGCAGGTTTCTGGGGCATAGATGACATGCCTCCCTGCAAAGCACACACGGCTTAAGTGAGCAAATACTGTGCTCTACTATAGCAAAACGATTTAAAGAAAGAGCACTCTCCCTTGGTGCTGAAGAAACAACTGCTTAAGAATTGTTCCAAATACCTCAACTGCAACACTAAACTGATGCTGATTAAAGTTAGTGACAGCCATAAAGACTTGTCCAACTTCAGAAATCCCAGTGGAATTTATTTTTCCATTGTTATTAGTATCCTACATCACTTATTATCAAAGTGTTTATGCTCAGAAACAATGACATGCTTTTACCTTTACGATTTTTAATGACTGACAGGTATTCAGAAACCTTTCCTGCACATCTCCATATTCTCTTGATCCTGGTTTTATTTCCACTATTTTGAGTCGCTGGTTTTGCATATCGTCCCATGTTGCAGGAAGCACTGTTGACTCTTGATCTGCAGAAAAAATATAATCAATCATATTTACCCAAATCCTCTGCTTAAAATGAAACACGCAATGCTACAAACCCTTCTAAAAGCCCATACATCTAGCTTATCACTAGCGCCTACTGGTCATTGTCAGCCAAGAGTACTGCATGGGTGTTTTACCAGAGGATTACGGTGTTGTAGTTTCTAGTTTGCCACTGCAAACACTGCAAAAATTGCCATTTTATTATTGCCATTTTATTATTTTCTTCCTTTCTGTTCTATTAAACTGTTTTTACCTCAGCCCACAAGTTTTAGTTTTTTTTCCCCGATTCTCTCCCCCATCCCACTGCGGGGGGGGTGGGGAGTGAGTGAGCAGCTGCGTGGTGCTTAGTTGCTGGCTGGGGTTAAACCACACCACCTTCCCTGCAAATCAAGTTCTCAAGGACACGGAGCAAATGCAAATTTACCGAGTAGTTAATTCTCATCAACTAGGAGACTAGGAGCAAAGCATCTGAACAAGGAAGGTTTTAAATTAAAAAGTTCAAGAATATACTCTCCATCTGAAAAGCAGAAGTCTTCCCTTTCTTCCCTTCTCTCATTTCATGTGAGGCCTGCTATCTAACTGTGTTGTCAGACAGTATCACTGACTGATGCATATGCTACAGACATCCAGCATTATAGGTTTCCTCAATTAGAAGTGACATTTTTTGGTAGGAGAACAAAAAAATAAAAAACTGAAAATATGTGCATGAGGCATTACGAAGGCACTGTGAGTTGCACAGTTACTTAAACCTGTCCACTTTCACTTTCAAGTGTTAAGTGGACAAAAAAGTTGTTCCCATTAAGATATAAAATATGCCCGTGTAAAACTGAGTCACAGCAGGACAAAGAAAAATAACACACTGGGAAAAGTCCTGTATGAATGAGTAAGAAAAAGGTAGCTCCTTATATTGTAAAGGACCAGAAGTAAATGGAAGAGGATACATCTCAAGAACAGAAATGAGCTGAGATCAGGAGTGACAACTGCTACGAACATCTAATTATTGCTAGTAAGTCTGTTAAGAACCTCAGAATGCATTACCTATATTTCCAAAAATTTTAAATAATTGCAGGATTCTTTTATTTTCATTTCCCAATTCAGCTCCTTTCTACATTCTCCAGAAATGGCCCTGCACAAAGCTCCTAACAATATTTTGCATATTCTTACCATTTCTTACTCTGACTAGCCTGGATGCAACCTGATTTTAACATGGGAACGTCAGTCTTTCAAGATGCTTTTACTTACCTTCAGATTTATCAACACGTATAATCTGTATACGTTTTCCTTGGTCATCCACAGCATATCTAGCTTCTACATTCACTGTGTATTTTTTCTCATCAATGATGACTGAAATATCTTTCTGCTTTCCCATGAAAGCATTTTCCAAGTGCATATTTGTGAGACTGTCAAAGGGCACATAGGAATCCTTTTTAAAATATTTCCACTCAATTAAGTTTTGTAAAAGTTCTGCCTTGATCTCTTCCTGTTTAGCAGCTTTTACCCTGTGGATCATTTCTTGAATAGTTGAATAAGCAATCCAAACATCTTTCTCAACACCTGAAATTTGAATAGAGGTACTATCCAAACAAAGAGCAATTTTTAATTTCTTTTGTAGGTTACATAGTTCCTCACTCTCTGCTTCACCGAAATGAAAGATAGACTCATCTATGATTTCTGTTTGAAACTGTTCCTTTAAAATCGCACTTTTCAACCAGTTTTCAGCTTCTTCCACTTTCTTTTTGTTTTCACCACAAATCTGCACAACAGCCAGGTCGATTTTCTCTTCCAAAATTGCTTTGCTTTTTTCTTTTGGGGAACGTTTCTCAGAGCTCCAGAATGCTACATTGAAATACACAAATGTTGTAATGAATATTAACCATTATCAGCTGGTGCTAAACAGATTGATCTATAACTTGTATTTAAGTGACATCTACTTACATGTTAACTTGGAAAGCAATAATTTGGCTCCTCTTTTAGCAGGACTTTCTCTTTTCTGCATGCTTGTAAGGAACACACTCAGCAGTTGTGGCTGAAAGATGACAACTTTAATAATTTTCACAGATGGAGCAGAATTACTTCTTCCAAAGTCAGTTATTGCATCTATCATGTTGTCAGCTACTACAGCTGGATCACGGCCTGCTTCACCTGAAACAAGTTATAAACATTTTGCCTTTAAAAAGCGTTAATAACTGTTACAAATGGTTAAAACATCTTTAAAAGAACAGTTATGAACTTACCCACAATCACTTGGATCATAAACAGGTCAGAAAAAACTTCAGGCTGGAAATTAGGGAAGGTTTCTACTTATCAGGAAAAGGAGGTTTGAGACCACCTTTCCAGCAAGAGAAAAACAGAAATGTACTTTTGTTGATGTGGCAGCTGATCAGGTTATGATGTAGATGATACAGCTTGGTTACCTAATAGGCCATGGGCCTGACGCTCAATGGCCCAGGGGCCCAGTTCTGGATTCTCTGACTCCAGGGATTTCTACTGAACTAACTGAAAACAGCAAGAGAAGAAAAAGGGACAATCTGGCCTTCTTAACAGGTTCACATTCCACCCGTATAACCTACTTGTCCAGCTGCTAGCTAGAGCTGCATCATCTACTGATTTCAACAATAGAGAAATAGCTCCCTGGATGTTCTTTGATGAGCTGCCCACGCAGATCAGGCTGCTGTGACAAACATTTATGGTTCTCCAGGAAGTATAGACATACCTTTGAACCCCTGTCAGCAAGGAAGCATTGGCTCTAGAGCACTCGCACTCTTTACATACTAGCTGACTGCAAGGAGTGAAGCTTTCTAGGTCTTCACAAGCTTCTAATAACAGTTTTAAAGTCTGCAGTTTTTGAATACATTTTCACCAAAGAATAACCTCTCCAGATAAATCAAACTCATCACTTGAGCCGTGAGATCAGCAGCATCACATGCACTGAACCCATTTCAAAAGGGAGACACAGACCTGTTCCAATTGCCGGGAAGGTAACAGAGGTGTACTGCTGTAATTCACACTCCTGAAGCACTTTGGAGACTAGCACCTTGATATCATCTTGGGCAACAAAATGAATTATTTTTTTGCATGGCAGGCTTCCTGCTTGGGTGGTGATATAGCTCTTGTTAGGTTGTGAGGCTGAAACATAAGTAGGAGAACGTAATCAATCAACGATTATCCACAATACAGGTGTGTACTACTCCTCATTAGGAGATAAGAAACAATGACAAATATTCCCCAGGATAAGCTTCAAGTCTCCATCCACAAACTGTGCAACCCCCTCTCTCTATTTTCACTTTCAAAGCACAAGGATTCATTTTATGTTTGTAAAATATTTGGTGCCTTTGGCGAATAAATTTGGTGTGCACCTTTATTTGTCAAGTTTGCTGTCCTGGTTTCGGCTGGGATAGAGTTAATTTTCTTTCTAGTAGCTGGTATAGTGTTAAGTTTGGGGTTCAATATGAGAAGAACGTTGATAACACACTGATGTTTTCAGTTGTTGCTAAGTAGTGTTTAGACTAAGGCAAGGATTTTTCAGCTTCTCATACCCAGCCAGCAAGAAGGCTGGAGGGGCACAAGAAGGTGGGAGGGGACACAGCCAGGATAGCTGACCCAAACTGGCCAAAGGGGTATTCCAGACCATGTGGGATCATGTCCAGTATATAAATTGGGGGGAGTGGGCCGGGGAAGGGGAGGTGGGGGTGTGGCAGTGGATTGCTGCTCAGGAACTAACTGGGCATCGGTTGGCAAGCGGTGAGCAATTGCATTGTGCATCATTTGTTTTGTATATTCCACTCCTTTTATTGTCATTTTATTATTGTTATCATCATTATTAGCTTCTTCCTTTCTGTTCTACCAAACTGTTCTTATGTCAAACCACGAGTTTCACCATCCTCCCCCCGCCCCAATTCTCTCCCCCGTCCCACTGGGTAGGGGGGAAGTGAGCAAGAGGCTGCATGGTGCTTAGTTGCTGGCTGGGGTTAAACCATGACATTTGCTCTGCAGACTTGGAGAACTTCATGCAGACTAGCACTACAGTCTGTCTTCATGCACACACAAGCATGCCGTGTACCCTCAGGCCACCAAGCCTGACTTACCCTCGTGGCCTCCATAACAGAGGTTTACCTCTTATCTACTCCACATAATTCTTTTCCTTTGGTCGGTCTTCCAAGCTGACCTCCACACCAGTGTCTTACCTACTTCCCTTATTTTGTGGGGTTTTAAACCACATACTTGTCCATCGTTACTCCCCAATTCATTATATTTGCTGTTCACTAGCTGAATTTGGTCTACAAATAAATGCCTCTTTTAAGGCAGGAACCCAACTTCACCAGTTTTCCCTCTTGGTCACAGAGAGGATGTGGTAGTAGGTTGCTGGTTAAGCCAACAGCAAAACATTTTCTCACTTGGGAGTGACAAAAGGAATTGCAGGTAGACAGTTGCTTCCAGTGGGGTATAGCTTCTCTATTAACTTTTCTGCCAAGATGATCCCTTGCTCACGGCTCTGTTCAAAGTAGACTCAATCTGTTTTTATCACAGAAAGCTTTATTGGAATAAGAGGATGCAATAATGAATAGATTTAATTCTTTACATATGCTTAGAAGCCCTCTCTTCATTACGATTTTTCCTCTTCCTTCCCTCTTTAGATGTTTTACAAATCACATGAACTGATTAAAAACTAGCTGATGTAACACAGTGCATAATACAGAAGGATGTACAGTAGGCACTGAGAAAGTATTCCAACAGATTCCCTGCCATGCATGAACACCTTCAGAAAGGAGGTCAGAAATGTTGTAACCATACCTTGTTGAGCACATTCATCTTCAACTGCTTTTCCAGCACCGTTCAGAATTGCTCTAGACACACCTTAAATGAGAACAGGCATATGAATCCACTGTTACTACTGTTAATGCCATTAAAGTCCCATCTGAGGCAGAACTGTGTACCACGTAATATCTAAAATATCTCAATCCTGGTAACAGTAAAGGTTATAACTGAAAAGCACCGTTGCCTAAATTTTAGGCTTATGCTTTTCTATTCAAAGTGATGTCTAAAGTACCTAACAAGTTTCACTGAGGTCAAAATTTCATTGAGGCTTGTCTTCCACTTTAGTCCAAGAGACGTTCTATAAAATGGCTTTATAAAACAAAACCCTAAAGTTATTGGTTTCCCCTGCTGCAAGAAAACATGCCATCCTGTAACATGGATTAACAAGCAAAAAAGTTTCAGACACTCCCTAACTGAACGTTTGTACCCTAAGCAGCAAAACAGAAGCCACACTATGAAACAAAAGGGTTTGAAACATTGGAAAACATACTTCCTACCCTCCTTATCCAGCTCTTCCAACCACACATAATACCAACTAAAATACCTGTTTTGAGGCTGAAGGTTTGGTTTGTTATGTTTACAATGACATCTGCCTCTTCCTTGGTAATATCACCTTCTGCCACCTGGAACACGATGGAGCCAATTGTCATTTCATGTACATTCTGTGCTGGGGCTGAAGAGGTACCAGAGAAAGCTGCAGGAAAGAAATACAGATGCTGAGCAGAAGGGAGCAATGAGATAAGAGATAAGGGACTTATTCCTGGGTACAACACCTACAGAGACCACAGTTTTGCTCCAGACTCAGCCTGTGAAGAGGACTGCCTGCCACGTTAACTGAAAATCATTCCTTCTCTCAGCAGTCTCTGATCAACCTTCACCTATTCCCATCATTACTATTCATGCTGAGATGGCGAAAAAACTTGTTTTGCAGCACACCTGGTATACAGACACTACTTTGTGACATTTTACTGTATAAGCCTTTGCAAAACTCCAAGGTAAGAGAGCAGCAAACTTTCCAACTCTCACTCCCTTGCTCCTCTGTCTCACAGAGTTTTCAGGCAGATTCTCTACTGCATGACAGGAACTTTTTACCTGTATGTTATTTGTAAAAACTCAATTAAGTTTTCAACATGTAACTTGTTTTCCACACTCTGCAGTTGCATTAGGCTGGATAACACCAAAGATATTTCAGTTTGGTTTTGCTATTCATGTGAACATGTAACAGATTTAACAGTATTCCATAGAGGCCACTATAAGACATATAACCAGGAACTCACCTGCCTTCCCAGGACACAGGAAGACACCAACCTGTTCACGATCTAATCAAGTACTGCACCAATAAAAGAAAAAAGCCTTACTTGTGCCCTCGGCCCACGATAGCTTCTGCTGTCCTGATTTGTAGGGGCACTATCCTGATAATGAATCTCAGGTACATTTTTTTTTTTCTTAGCACCTCCAACACTGTTTCAGACATTACAGACACTCAGCCTGAAAATACTGTATGCTGCCTTTACAGCAGCCACTTTGATTGCTACTCGGACTTTGGGAATGACATGCTCGCTGTCCTGGTTTCAGCTGGGATAGAGTTAATTTTCTTCCTAATAGCTGGTACTAGTGTTATGTCTTGGATTCAGTATGAGAAGAATGTTGATAACACACTGATGTTTTCAGTTGTTGCTAAGTAGTGTTTAGACTAAGGCAAGGATTTTTCAGCTTCTCGTGCCCAGCCAGCAAGAAGGCTGGAGGGGCACAAGAAGTTGGGAGGGGACACAGCCAGGGCAGCTGCCCCAAACTGGCCAAAGGGGTATTCCAGACCATGTGATGTCATGGCCAGTACATAAACTGGGGGAAGTTGGCCAGGGGGGATCGCTGCTCAGGAACTAACTGGGCATTGGTCAGGGAGTGGTTAGCAACTGCATCGTGCATCACTTGTTTTGCACATTTCAATCCTTTTATTATTATTGTCATTTTATTATTGTTATTGTCATTATTAGTTTCTTCCTTTCTGTTCTATTAAACTGTTCTTATCTCAACACATGAGTCTTACCTTTTTCCTTCTGATTCTCTCCACCATCCCACTGAGGGGGGGAGATTGAGTGAGCGGCTGCATGGTGCTTAGTTACCAGCTGGGATTAAACCAAGACTCTCACCAAACAAACACCTAAGTATCCATTTCAACTGTTACTTGGACTTTGGGAATTACATGTTCACCAAACGAACATCTAAACATCCATAATAAATGCATTCCCTGGAATATTTAAAATAATTTTAAAAATCCATTACGCACACAACTTCTGTGAAACAAGCTTACCTGTGCCTTGGCTAGCCTTATTTGGAGAAGTCTTCTGCACTTTAACATCTACAGTATTTCCACACCTCTTCTCAAGTTCATCTGAAAATACCTAGAGAAGAAAATTACAATCAACCCCTGTAGAAGTCTTTAGATTACACAGTAGAAATATACGTTTGAAAAGTAAAGTTAAAAAACATTTAGAAAGAGCTTAATGCAAATTACTTCATATCATTTCCCATAGTACTGATGGCAAGCATTGACACACTGTTTTTCTCAGAGAGCTAGGTTATTTAGTATGAGCAACAGACAGAAATGATAAGTAACTAAGTCAAAGCCGTAGTTACCATTCCAGAAGGATAGATTAACAGATGGCATCCTTACACTGAGAGGCTAGTTTACACTCTAAATCAAGTCCTGCAGCTAATGCCACCCTTCTCTACGCACAATAGCTCAGGCTTTAGCACAGTAGCCTTCAAGTTTGGCCTTTGAAAACGTATTAGCTACTGCACAAAATAGCAGAAGTCAACAGATGCAGAAACACTTATTTGGACATTAATTCACAGTGTGACTACTCTCTTTTGAGAGATTCATGTGTGAGATGAGTAACTTGAGCATGGATATCGAAAATTTGTGCTAATGTGATACTGAGGAATGGAGGATGTGGAATACTGATATGTTTCTACCGGAGAAGTTTACCAGCACAGCAATCCTAGCATAATTATTCTTCCCAAAAAGACACTAGCACTCCATTGAAAGCACTCCTTTTCCCAAGAGTGAAGGTATCTATGCATAAGTTGCAGCAAATTTATCTGCAGGCAAGTCCTACGTACTGAAGAATTAGGTGAGTTCATGAGATAAAGAGTAATTACACTTTCGTCTATATTGTTGCCAGGCAACATAAAAGGACAGGAAGGGAGCAGAGCTGTACAGGACAGGCAAGTGACCATGAGGGGTAGAACCAAAAAGAGAACTTTCAGTACAGACAAGAGAGACCGCCAGAAAAATTTTTCTTTAGTATGAGAACAAGCACCCTATGGATTCTTTGGAGATCATCAGATGGCCAAGTATCATGAAACAGACCCAAATAAACCAGCATATAATAGAGACAGAAAAACATGGTAACTCACCTGAATATTAGCAGTGTCTTTTGGATGCAACAGAAAGTGAACTTCCTCAAGAGAATTTACTCCATTTTTACTACTGAATTCAAACACCTTGTCAAACAGTAATTTAGCAACAACAGACCTTGGGAATCCCAAATTCCCTGTCCCAATCGCTGGGAAGGTAATTGACTTTGAAGATAGTTCCTCAGCAATCTCCAGGCATTTTGTGATGATACTGCCCAGGACCTGTAAAGCACAATGATTTTTTCAGGTACTGAAAGTAATTTTTTTTCCCAGTATGTGCAATGTAGCACTTTCCTTTTTAGCTATCTCTTGGTATTAAAATACAATAATTGCATACATCACAAGGAACATATTAGTCAACAAGGGATCAGCCACACAGTTAAAAAAGAACAGGCCAAACTCTCTCATCTTCTATGACACTGTCCCCCATTTCAAAGGAAAAGTGGCCTTAAGCCCACTACAAAGTCCAGTCAAATTAGAGTTCAGACAAATAAAAACCCTCATACCTTTCCAGATGCGTGTCTCTGGGACCATGCAGGTATGACAGCATGCAGCACAACACTGCAACCTAGATTGTAACCTTCTGTTTTGAACACAGATCCTTCCCGACGTGTTCTTCCTAGGCTTTCTTCTTTCAAGGCCATTTGAAGCATTGGCCCTGCCTTGCTTAGCAAAGCTTTAGCGAGCGGCCCTTTATCAAGCTGGAGATCTTTGGCAACACTGATGACAATAATGTCTGTCTGAAAAACACACAGGCAAAAACTCTAGCTTTTAAGTATCAAATTTAAATTTTGCACTGATTAATCAAATACAGCCTACCTGCCAATTTACAAAGTAAATTTTTGGGACAGCAATCTGAGAGTGAACAAAGTTTTGGAATAAACCAGAAGTTATGCTCAATTCTAATGCCATGAGTCTGCCCGAAGCAACACAAAATCCACGTTAACAGTGAAATTCATTTCAACCTGATGGGAGAAAGTTAAAATTCTGCATTCCTGGTCTACTCATTCTACCTCCATTTGAAAAACATTTACGCAAGTTCATTTTCCAAGCAAAGCTCACAGACAAAAACAAAAAAAAACAAAAAACAAATAAATAAATCTGTGTTCACTGAGGTAAGCAGGACCTCTCGTGTATGGCTAGTCCAGAGAAAAAGGAGAAGCTGAAGACAAACAAGACTGGAGGAAAGCTAAGGAGAAAAAAGTGAGAAAAACAGTAATTTATAAGGGAGAACAACACAAAGTGCTATGAACATTGTGTCAAGCACTATATTCAGCTTCTCAGGAAGGACCTCTATACACATTTTATGTATATGCTGCCCTGGCCAACTGGAGGAGCTGCATGCACAAGCTGTGGGAGGCATCCACTCCTGAACGGATTTGCTGGCCACTATGGAAAGGGTTCTGAAAGGAGTTGCTTTCGGTATTGGCCATCCCAGTAAAGTAGCTATCAGGCAGCTAACCACCAATTCAATACCAGAGGCAACTGTAAATCAATTAGTGAAGTTGGTTCTCCACAGAAAATGCAATAGCAACTGCGCATTTCATGCCAGTGTTTACTAATGACATAATGAATAATAGTTCCCCGGAACAATATGCTACAGATGCAGGGAGAATTAGACTGGCTGTGGGCCCAGGGCTCAGACGTGCATGTCTGTGCTGCCTCAGGACCACAGTGGATCTGGAAGCACCCAGCCACTCTCACGCGGCAGGGTACTCACGTTAACTGACACTGAGCACCCTCTTTGGCTTTTGCGCTAGTACCACACTCTTGTAATCAGGATTTCTGGGAAGGTCAATGCTGCATGCAGGTGGTTCCTGCCCAGCAAGGTAGAGTCAGGGCGGTTCGGAACCCTGAACCATTCCTACTGACCCCAGTTGCTTCTGCTATACTGCAATGCGCTGTGTGCCACAGGGATCTGCGTGCCTCTGCTTTTGTAGATGACAAAACACAATGCTGCACAGCCATCTGTATCTATCATGTAAGACAGTCATGTAATAGCAATTCTTAGTATCAGCAGTGATAGCCAATTTCAGCAACACATCAAACATGTTACATTGCTAATTACAGGTGATGGTCTAAGGTTGGTCGTTTTGGGGTTTTTTTGCGTTTTGGTTTTTTTTTTTTTTTTAAAGCAAAAAAAAAACCCAACCCAAAACACTTGATATTTTAAAGGTGTATAATGTAACACACTTACTGTAGCATCCTCAATGCTTCCTTCTTTCAGCATGATGTCAAGGCCTTCCTCAGTTGTTACCAATGGGAAGTTCTTGCTATTTTGAGAAATTTTGCTTTTCCTAGGCTGATGAACTGTACTGGTCTGATGCAGTGACCTGCAGGAAGGTGAATAATCTGAAAACACTTCTCTCAGTGCCGTGCTGAAAGCCTGAATGTTATTCAGTGCAATATCCACAAGATGAACCTCCTTCAAGCTGCTGTCCCCCATGGATTCTTCCAAGGTCTCCTTGATGGAGGATACAATCAAATATGTACACTCTTCCAGTGGGAAGCCAAAAATCCCTCCACTTATAGCAGGCAGAGCTATGGAACGATGATTAAATGTTTCAGCTAGTTGCAGACTTTTCTTCACTGTCTTTCTTAACAAGTACGCGCACTTTTCTGCTTCATCCTTCCTCCACCTGGGCCCAACAGCATGAATGACGTTCTTGCAGGGGAGTCTCCCAGCGCTCGTGATAACTGCGCAGCCAGGCTGCAAACTCCCGTTCTTACTCACCAGCTCGTTGCACTCCTGTTGCAGCTCTGGACCAGCCGCTTTTAGCAGTGCCTCAGCAAGGCCACCGATGTGTTTTAAGTCTTCATTAGATGCATTTACCACAACATCAACAGGATGAGTGCACAAGTCAGCTTTATAAACGGCTATTGTAACTCCACCTATGGTCACCTGCCTATAGGGCTTACCTATATTAGTATGTTCTTGCTGGTCTTCCAGCTGTTCTTCTGACTGCTCTTCCAGCCTGACTAGGCACTTAAACTCTTGTTTTGCACTGGCAGCAAAAAAGCGTTCTCGCTCTTTGAAATACGACTTGGCTCCTGGCTCTCTAATCACCACACGCTTATAATGCAGGCTGGACAGAATTTGCTCAACTAAGGTGACTCCCTTCAGCACTTCTCTTCTTGGCCCACTCAAGGATATAACTCCACATTTCTTCTGTGTGCTAAAGTCAACTTGCACACCTTTATTCTGTAAGTCACCCCAAACATTAATCTTCTCTTTCTCAAAAAACATTATGACAGCCATGGGCTTTCCTCCAATGACCTTTTGTACTTGCGTGTTTTCATCTATAAAGTTAAAAAGTTCCTCAAAGGCTTTTGCTACTGCTTGAGAACAACCAGCAATGATGACCTGACTCTCTGCCTGAGTGACTGTTACGGCTTCATTAGAGCAGTTTTGCTTGGTGAGCATACTCCATTCCTTCTTCTGGAGGACTGCCTCATCCTCCAAAGTAATGGTTTTGTAGCCCAGTTCCTTCTTTATTTCTTCTTCTGCTTTTAGGAGATCTTCAGGAGTGCTCCCTTTCAAGATGATAGCTTCTGTGCCAAGCTCATAAAAGGCACTAATTTGTTTTGACATAAATAGGCTCTGTGACATGGTTTCATTATCAATACGCTCTAAAAACTGGAAAATATAAGGGTGGATATTAACTGTTTTCTTTGCCATTTTGCGTATATTATCTAATATTTCCCCTTTTACTTTATAAACTTCCTCAGGCACTCCACATAGGTTAATTATCTTCTGCAAACGATCATAATTTATCTGCAGGGCTGGGAACTCTGTACAGATTTTTTCTTCAAGACCAGTAGTCTGTAAAATTGCATATTCCCCTGGACCCATTACCACCATTTCTTCAGTTCTTTGCTTTTCTCTTTCAATTTCTCTGGTTGCCTTTTCTATCAGAAACTTCAGTTCTCGTTCAACATTCTTCACAACTTCTTTTTCACCTACTAGAACAACTAAATCCTTGGAAATACATGGAATTATCAGAACTTCATCGTGGCTGAAGCTGTTCCTAATGGCTTCCCACACCTCTGCGCTTACTTGACATGTAATTGCTTTGTACTTCGATATGCTATGTGAAAATGCTGTGGAAACATTTTCATTCCATGTCTTGATCAACCGAGATACCAATCTCTTCTGCGCAGACAAAGTAGCTGAAGGATGCAAAGTAACTTTTGGGTCTGCACAGTGGGGTTCAGGCCATGTTAGCACACAATTACACTTTGCCATTTCACAAGTTACTGCCTCAATTAGCCTAGTATTTCTCTGCAGGTAACACCAGATATACAAATCCAGAGGCACTGTAATTGGATCTGGCTGCTTTATTTGTGGCCCACCCTTTCCATACAGAGCTGTTCCCAGCGAGATGTAGTAAGGATAGACAGAGATTGGCGTTTTGTTGAGTGAATGCTGCTTTGCCAAGATATTGCTTACATCTAAAATGAACAAACAAAAACCCAAACAATTAATGCTAGCACTTACAACCAAAGATTTTCTGTTTTTGTTTTTTTCTTTTAAAACTTTGTTTTCTACATAATACTGTTTGTTATGTCCAAGCACAGTTTTACACAGATTTTCCCCACTTCCCAGATACAAATAATTCCAAATTATTGAAGAGTTGCTGGTTTTAAATGCCAAAAATTAAGTTAGAGAGAGACAGTTAAGAACCAACACTGTCCACCTCCAGGAGGAGGTATGCACAGCGCTGTCGCTGCCCCCACTTCTGTTATATGCTGTACTTGAAGTGCCCAACTCAGTAGTTGTCTGGGCTATTACTCAGCGGTATCAAGTCACAGCTCCCTCGTTTCCCCCCAAAAGAGCATCTATTTTCTTCAACTTCCCTTCAGCTCTACCCTTTGCTGCAATGCCTCCAGCTTTCCCCTTGTCCTCCACCTTCTACAGATGCTCAGCACCTGCTCTCCAGCCAAAAAGCTGTCCAAGAAACTGTCCTCAGGCGAGCCAGACAGCGCACATTGCCATGGGGCAGCTGGTGGTGAAGGCGGGGGGGGACAGGCAGAGAAGTCTCCTGCGCTATGTGGGGCTGTGCTTTCTCTATTAAGCTCAAACTGTAACCTGAACTGTAAGATCAAGGCCTGGGTGAAATAAACTGTGCATAAAAAGGAAAAAATTCTATGCCTCATGCCCAGCTGGTCCAAAACTTAAGCTTGCACTCCAGTTAGCAGAGACCTGCTGACAAAGCACCAGATCTGCTGTGTCATGGTGGCAAAGTAGGCATTTCTCTAGAAAATCCACATTTTGACCTTTAAGTGAAAGGGTCTCAAAGAAATAAGGGCTTCTTATTTCTGCATTACCTTTATGGTCATCGAATGTAATGATAGCTGCATCTTCATCAGGCAGCTGCTGAACATTCACCACTTGCGCACCTCCGTTCTTCTTATTTTCAAAGTAGACGGTTATATAGTCACTGGGTGTGTTAGGTGGTATATTTTCAGCCCTAATGCTTTTTGTTAGCTCAAGGCACCGTGCAGTAATATTTTGTTGCTTTGCTCTGTGGTTTTCATTAAGCTTTTTAGCAAATTCTCCTGTGGCTAGAAAGAGAAGGAAGAAAAAAAAAAAAAAAAAAAAAAAAAACCAACACCAAACCCAAGATCAAATTAGTAGCTTGCTTTTCTACTACGATGTTAGCAGACTATCGCTGTGTACACTGACCAAAGCACTGAATTACAAAGCATCTACCAACTCAGAGGTGCCCACACAGCTACTTCTTTCCACATATTCAGTATCTATCAACTAGTATTCACCAACCACATGGCTGATCACAGTTGTTGACTACAACTACCATAGCCAGAATTTGTCACTAATTTTCCTACTGAGTAGCACTGGGTCTCTTTAATCCCAAAAGAGAATAAGATCGGGTTCATTTTGGGGCTATGGCTTTATACACAACTCATCAGACATAAGTCAACCATTCAAATTTGGATTCTTATAGTTTTACGATAAACACATTCTATTTTGGGCTATTTTTTCCCCCTGTTATCATCACAGTAAAAGACAGTCAAGTCACTTTTATGTCTGTCAGGCAAACACACAATTAAGTTTTTTGAGCATCTTACTTCCTAAAGGCTACACCAAAAATCTGTGGCTGTACTACAATATGAGAGGCAAATAATTTCTGACTTCTAAAGCAGAAAACCCTACACCTTCTCAGAGACAAAAAACTTCTTTGGTTGAGTTATACCAAGGACTAATTCCTTCACAACTTCAAGATTTCTGAGCAACTTCATTCTTACTTACTACCAGTAATATAACTATTCCCACAAAGTTGATTCAAAGTGGCATATAACTTGTTTTCACCATGTTCTACCTTCTAAAGAGATGTACAATTCTTCCACACAGAAGACAGAATTCTCTATTCTTTCCTGCCCCACCTCTTCACCCAGAATCAAGCACACGTAAAATCACCTTGTCCCTAAAAGGACTCAAGTGCAGCAGCACTCAAAGAATCCTGGAACCAGTTCACCACTGTCAGTTTAATTTAGTTCTCCTGGTAATGTGGTGCTGTTATCTCTACAACATCACCTATGGCATTGGCTTACGTTGTTTCTGAATCTGGTCTTATCATACCATTTACTGTTGCCCATGTCCTGGGATGGAATTTGTTAATAATATCAACCATAAGTCAACCAGGAAGTCCCCCCAACCTCTCACTGGTGAGAAGTAGGAGCGGACAACTCTCCATCACCTGGAAGGTGCCTTTGTCATCAATCACTAATAAGGCAGAAGAGAAAGCGTATGGTATCAAACACACTCAAAAAACCACAGTGGGCACACAGTAGCTGAACAACTAGTTGGTACTGCAGCATCAGGCAAAGCATATGGTGTTAATTCCATGCTTCACATAACTGACAGCTGGCACTCTGCATAAAGACGGCTGGACTTGCCCCAGCATCCCAGGGTCCTTCCAGCCCAGTATCCTGTCTCCAGCAGTGGGCACAGGAGGCATCTAGAGAACAGCTGAAAGAAGATGCTGCTGCCCTAATCCTCTCCCGGCCTCCAATCTATTACAGTAGATTTCCCAAGCCTGATGCAGTCTGTTTAATAACCTAAAAAGCTCTGTTCCACATACTTGTTCAATTTTCCCTCAAATCCATACAAACTTACTACACATGTAACACCTTTTGGCAAGGAGTGCCTTTATCATCGATCTGTTCTAAGACCAAGTACATCCTTTTGTTGCTTGTATAAAGTTATAGTTTGGTTTTAGTCCTGCCTGTTCTGTTTATTATCCAAATCAGAGCTAGCCCTCTTCAGACTTACACTAGCCTCTATACCTTACAGATAAAAGGTATGTCATTAACTTTAGTAGAGTAAATCCTCATTTAAAATGACACAATATCAGATTAAACCTATGACAGAAAAGATTCATTTCGTGCTTAGTCTCCCTCACACGCACATAAGTAGCTAATAAGAAAGATCCGCAACTCTGACTCCTTCTTACCAGTATTTCCAGTAAAAGTAACTACAGCAGCACATATTTCGGGTATCATTTCCACACTGAAGTCACCATCATCTTCTGACAAGCCACTGATGTTCTCTACCAGCATAATTAACATGCAGTCTTTTACTGTTTCCCGCACATTTTCAAGCACAACTCTGGTGGAGGACAATGATCCT
Source organism: Aquila chrysaetos chrysaetos (assembly GCF_900496995.4). Classification (NCBI taxonomy): domain Eukaryota; kingdom Metazoa; phylum Chordata; class Aves; order Accipitriformes; family Accipitridae; genus Aquila; species Aquila chrysaetos. Next base: position 43,143,425 of record NC_044009.1, read on the forward strand.
TGAGAGTCCTCCACTTGGCACGGCTCCTGGAGAGTCTCCACTTGCCATGGCTTCACAAACAGATCAATTTTCTTCACTGAGTGATGTTTCCTCTGCAAAACTTCTTGGGCATCTAGTTCCACAGGAAAACAAAGACGTGATCTTCTCTTCCCCTCCCACCACAGCAGAGCAACATATTAAATTACACTCTACTTTAAAAGTCTGGCCAGCCATATTTTCTCGTATCACAGAAGAAACAGGAATAAGACAAAACTACATCAAAAGTTGGGTCAGGATAAAAGCTGCTCTATGATCTAGATGTCCCCAGCCTCCCCGGGGCGGGGGGGTGGGAAGTTACTTTTTGAAGTGCTACCTCCTTTCTACTGCCCTCAACTGCAAGAAACTGTTCTCCAGATTAGTAACATCTAATAAATAGCAAATAAAGAAAGGGTTTTCCATCCTACTTGTGTATCTAACAAATATTTAACTATTAACTGTTTAACTATATTTGACTATATTAAATATTTAACTGTTTCTCCTGCATAAACAGTTTCCTCTTTTTGCATATATCCTTCACATACTAGCAAGTAGCCAACAGCACTTTAGTGTGGAGAAAAACTACAGAAAAATTGAGGCTACTTTAAAATCATGTTCTCCACAGAGGCACAAACAAATACATAATATTTACTACCTCTTTTCCTCCCAAACTCCAAAACCCTGGCATTTTAAATGAATATGAAAAAAAAATACAACAAAATAATATTTACCCATGACCTGCAGTTAATAGTGTACTATGCTTTATCCAGTCTCCTGAACTAGAATTAAAGCTTACTTATTCTGCAGTGCTCCTGATGTAATTTCTGCTGCCTTATTCTCTGTAAGCCTTGATCAAGCATTTGGGACAGGTCTAGAGAACCACTTCTTTCCCTGTGGGTTATTATAAACACTGCCAGAAACCCACATCTGCATTGGATAGACAGACACTTTTGCTCCTTTTGCATCCTGTCACTCTTTGGGAATAATACACCATTTCTGCTGAAGCAAGGCCCACAAAGAGATCCAGCACCAGCAAAGGCCCATTTTTCAGAGGGAGCTTTAGTAATATAACACCCATAAGATACGATCATACCCTCCTCATCCTGAAAGGTGATGATCATTTGCTGATCCTTTTTGATGTAGGACTCGATGGCCCCCCCGCCGGACTTCTTCTTATTTTCAAAGTACATTTCCACAATCTCATCTTCTATGTCCTCCCCAGAAGCAGTGGTTACTACTATGACAGATTTCCTAGACGTTGCTTTTTCCACTTCCAATTTCTCACGTGATTCTGAAATAAAAGATAGCACCCTAATGCCTTAGGCGAAAGTTAAGAAAAAACCCAAGCTTATTATCTTCCAAGCTTTCACACCACTTTTTGTTCAGATCACAGATAAGATCAGGGAAAAGAACAGGCAAATAAACAGTAATTCAGGTGCTTGGGGTTTTTTCCACAACAGCCTTTAAATCCCAAACAAGCTGAGCGTATCACTAGCGTGAGCTGCCATATCAACAGGCGAAGAGAAAAGGCTTCCATTCATCACCAGGCAAGAACAGCAGAAGTAATGGCTATGACAGCTTCTTCACAAATCCACGATTAGGGGAACCATTGTTCTTCTGCCTGTGCACCCTCTCCATTTATAGTTAGAGCCATTGCTGTGGGTCACCACGGGTCTACACATGCTGGCTGCCACAGGACCTCAAGTATACCTGGGGTACACAGCTACTGATGTTCTACCACAGGTCATCCCAGTGGGGCTGCTGGCAGCTGGTAAGGTCTGGGTGGGGACAGCCCTACCCAGAACAAAGGTCGGCATCCACTGCATACTCTCCCTAAGGAACTGACCTGTCTGAGGCAGCCAGTGAAGTGGGGAGTTTCCTAAAGGGACTCATACAAAGAAAAAAAATATTTATTTATTTTAGCCTGAGATCATGATTTCTACACTACATTAGACAAACACCGCAAGCCACCCAGGTGACCAAGGCACCACTGCAGCATAAAGGTCAATGAAAACCAAAGAAGCAAGAATACACTGGTCTCTGCTTGCTAAGTGGCATGCTTACCTGTCTTCTCCTGCTGAGTGCACACAGAAGTCTCCTTATTCTGGCAGGTGGGAAGAGACACCTGGGGTTCATTAACTAGAGATAAATGGCAATGACTTCTCAGTTACTGGGTACTTCAAGAAGAAAAAGGTCACACTTTTGTAGAGCCAGGAGCTAACACAGCTTGAATTTAGTTTCATTTGACACTGCCAGAATCAGAGACTCCCATATATTCCTTTTTTTAAACCATATATTGAATGTGGTTACAGAAACACTCTTTAAGCTCAAGAAGCTGCAGGCACAATGTTAAAAAACAAACCAGCATGTAGTCACACTGCATGAACCACTGCGAGCGGGCCCTCCCATGCACTACAGCACTATGCTGAGAGAAAAACCGTGCTGTCAAACAAGGGATCTGTTGAGGACACCCCTCCTCTGGAGGGAAGCACCTTTAGAAAGCAGGCACCTCCGCAAAAGCATTTATCGTGACGTATTCCGACTCTGCACGACATCTCTAGTTCAAAACAATAAGGAACACAGCTAAATTAGAAAATGAAAGATACCGGTAACGTCAGACTGCTTTTCTAGTCTGTGCCCTCATTCTTCACCTGTGTGCCACCCTCATTTGCACAAATAAGTAAATTACATGTAAAGATAAGCGGGCTACGTATGATTAGCAAACTCTGGCCCGCAGGGAGCACACATGCGATGTGAGCCGGAACCGCAACAAAAACCACACAGAAAGTTGGTTTGTTCAGTTTTTATGCACGCCTTGGAGTTTACTTGAGGGCTGTGCTTTACGAAGTGAATTAATTTTGTGGTTTAGAAAATGAAGGAGAGTGCCGGAGGAGGGGAAAAAGGAAGAGCACAGCTCAACGCCAGCCTGGACAAGCACTCGACGAGCAGACGGCTCGGTCACCGGTTTCGGTCACCGGTTCCTGCCACCTCCCCGCGGCCCTTCCCCGGCTCCTCCCCGGGCCAGCGCCCGGAGCCCCGGCCCCGCAGGGCCGAGGCGAGCGCTTAAGCCCCGCACCGCGCCTCACGCAGACCCTACCTGGCGCCTCGGCCCCGCCGGCCGGTCCCACCTCCTGGAAGCGGAGCGAGAGGAGAGCGGTTACCCACGGCCCCGCTCGCCCGCCCCGCTCCGCGCCTCCCGCCCCGCTCCGCGCCTCCCGCCTCACCTGCGCGGGGTCGCCGTCCGCGGGCGGCTCGGTGACGAGCAGCGACAGCCGCCCTCTGGGCACCCAGTCAAGCTCGTGGACCCGCCGGTCGAGCACCCGCTGCCTCACTGCCAAAACACAGGCACCGGTGAGGAGAGGGCGGCGGCGGCGGCAGGGGTCGCCTCCCGCCTCCCGCCCCCCGCTCCGCCCGAACGGCGGGCAGCGGCCATTAGCGCCCCCTCAGCCCTCTCCCCCGCCCCGGCCGCTCACCCTCGGGGTGGGCGAAGCAGACGAGGAGGTGCCCGGTGCCGGTGGCGGTCCGCAGCTCGCACTCGCCGCCGCCCGAGCGCTTCTGGCTCTGGAAGTAGCAGAGCAGCTTCTTCTTCAGGGCGGGCGGCGGCTCGGCGGTGCCCCAGTCGCCGCGCACCAGCAGCGGGAAGGCGCCCGGCCGCGGCCCCGCCATGGCTACCTCTGCGTCCCGTGCCCCCCCGCCACACGCCGCCGCTTTCGGTTTCATTTCTTCAGCGAGGAAACCAGCGGCGCCGGGCTCCTCCCCGCGCCGGGGGCGGGCGAGCGGCCGGCCCCCCACGGGCCCGGCCGGAGGCCCCGGTCCCCCGCCGCGCCTCCTCACGGCGGGGCAGGAGGCGGCCTCTCTCGCCGCCCTCGGGAAGCACCCCGGGTTACGCGGCCGCTTTGCTCAGGGCGTCGGAAACGTAGCGTTGTGCTTCCGCGGAGTCGTACAGCGAGCCGGTTTTACAAATACAGCTGTTTCCAGTGTAGGCACTGGACAATACAGACCTCTCCCTCCCTGCACGACGCTCTCAAACCAAGTCGTGATGCAAAGTAAAATTACCCGTTGCCATCACTCTCCGTCAGATGTACTTCTACAGCTGTGCAAGATTGCCATGAGAGCGTTTTCCTCAGACCTCCCCTTGCGAAAGTTACAGCTTTCAGCTATTTCTTGCTGCGTATTTTACTAATGTGCCCATATATGAGACACTAAAATAGCAGACACATGAAAAATTTCCCCCCCCTAACTTCACTGCAAGTTCGCTGAGGAAATGGATAATAACCAAGTGTCATTAAAAATGACACGCACAGGTGGACGTCAGCTAGATATAGGTGTCAGACACGCTGCTGAGCAGACCCATGGGGTAGCCTTTGTTTCTTGGTGGGCAATTAACCTTTCATTTCTTAATGCACTGTTCTCTCAACAGTTAGCCCAGGTACATGCTCTCCTCCCTTGCTGTAACCCAAGCAAGATACCTGACTTTGATTGCAAATCAGGTAGATTTAGTCCTAAACTGTACAGCTATGATTAGAAAGTAAAGGTCTGTACAGCTGGTTATAGGACAAAGGCTTGGGAGCTTTCAGCGACAGTCAACAGGACTCTGCTGCAAAACTCAGCCTGTGAAACGTTGCCACAGGTGAGATGGGAGCCAGTGAATTATCAGATAGGGGTCTGACCAGTGAACTGGCTTATTGGGACAGAAAGTGAAAGGAGACACCAAAAGAAGTTGGGGAGATTTGATCTTCACAGCTTGTTTCAGTGTGCGGAAAAGGACGGTCATTTAGAAACAACTGGAATGTTGGTACCTTACTGCACAGAAGAGGGAGGAAACGTAAAATAGTGTTAAAATGTGAAAACAAATACAGTAAAACAAAACCACAGAAGGAAAGACGTCCCAACTCACATGGAAGCCAAACAGTGACCAATACTAAGAAATCTGAAAATCAAGGTGGTAAAGTAGTACTGCCTATTCACAATGTGGGAACCTTAAAAAAAAAAAAAAAAAAAAAAAAAAAAAAGAAGTGGCATAGGGTCCAAATCATGACGCTGCTGGGAAGATCCTAAATTTAAAAAAATGTACAACTATCCGTATCTAAAACAGGAGGAAGACCCTGAATAGAAAATGCAGAACTGAGCAGATGGTATCTTTATATTTTATTTATTAGTTATATTCGGTAGTCTAACAATTTTTCTTTAACTCACTAACAATTATGGCTGCATTAAGTGAAAGCTATGTTTCACACTACCACAGAGGTAATTAGCAGGCTATTTAGACAGTGCAGAGTAACAACAAAATATCTTTATAACACGATTTAAACCATATATAGATATGGTTTTTATACATATATACGGGAAGCAATGGGAAGAATATAGTTTTATAGTTGCAAAGCTGACTTAAAGGTTGTATTTAAGCTTAAGCATGATGGAAGGCTATCAGAGATGGCCACAGACACTGTTACTTTCCATTTGCTCCAATGTGGCTCTGAGCACTCAGCACTTTCACGGGGTTAAAAACACAGCAGCATCCATGTACCCCCTCATACATAATCCATGCTAATTTCACGTTTAAAACCCAAACCACTAATGCCATTTCTGCCCTGAAAAGGAAAAGAAGCAAAAGATGATACTATAACAGCTGCATAAAAATTTTCCAGCAGATGGGTTACATGATGCTATCCATGATGACAGACATAATAACACAAAGCTAAAGTAAGTATTTGATCGAATGGAAGCTAGTAGTGGATCTATTGGTTTTGGTGGTCAGACTGAAGACTTGTGGGAAAAAGCGCAGATCAGATTCACTGGTAAAAAAAGATACACAATTTAATACTCGACAAGTGCAACGAGTACTGATGCTGCACTCACAAGACCCAAATTCTGTAAAGGTTACTCATAGCGGGAAACATTAGTCAAGGAAGTAAATGATGTGTAAAAAAAAACATGTATTTTTTGATGAAAAAAGATTACTTTTCTTAGCTGACTGCAAAATACAAGCGACTTAAGTACAGCAGTTGAACAAAGTAACTTCTTTCTTCTTAGTGCTTAAATAGTAAATTAACTGCTACATGTTCAGTTATTACACTTAAGAGCTGGTGGTTGATAAATTTCTTTATTCAATTCCTCTTGCTTTCAATTCTGATCGAACCCGCTTCAAATAATCAGGATCAGGGTAACCAAAACTAGGAGAAGAGGAAAAGAATTTGGGGTTACTTCTGCAATGAACCACTCGACAGTTCTACAGAACCTTCTCATCAAAATCCCTTAAAACACTTTACAAATTGCATGCACTTCTTACTTTATAGAGAAAACAGACCCTATTTTGCACGTCAGAGAGGCAGTACAGACAGGGTAAATCTAAAAACTTAAGAAAAGGAGCTGCTGAATTTCGTTGTCCAAACTGACATTAAGAACTTGATTTACAAAGCTGCCTGCTGTGTCACTTGAAAATGATAGAGTGCTTGGGTATGCATCTTTCTGAAAATCAGATCCAAAGCGTATCCAAGTAAGCATTCAAAACACAAATATAATGGCACCTCCGGATTCTAAGTAGCGCATCACCAAAAGTGTGTATGAAGCAAGCGATAACTGGGGAGAGCATTTGGGCAGAGGCGGGGATAAAGTAAAACTCATACTTTTTGCTCTTTTCTGATCCTAGCCTGGGAAGGAGGATCTAGATACAAATCTTTAGAGCTTGCAGGAAGACACCTGCCCCTGAAAGGACTGTTCCAAGCATCCTTTTTGTCTCTGTAAGATTTTTTCCAGGAGCCAAACAGTTTACTGATATAATCTCTAGTTAATCATACCTTTAAGAACGGTCAATTGTATGTGCATTAAGGGGTGGAACGTAGTGATCCTGACCGGAAGACCATTATACATTGAGGAGTTAGTGATCCACGTAACAGTTAACTGGGGCAGGCTGAGGCCTGTGCCGTGCCGTGCTGTGCTGTGCTGCACCGTGCTGCACGCACGGCATGGCCTTCAGGCCTGCGTTGTGCTGTGCTCATCCCCTGGCTGCATGACAGACTCAGCCAGCTCACTCCAAGAGAGGCGCTGCAAGCAGCTCCCACTCAGTAACGGTGATTATGCCACCTGCATGTCCTTGCCTTTATCTAGAAGTGCAGCAAGTCCTCAAGAAATGCTGAATAGAGTTGTCTTCTCCTAAGAAAATCCTGTAATAGCTCGAATGACCAAAATGGGGTAACCCTTTCAATGGACGGGTTTGGCACAGCATCCTGTGCTCTGGTCAGAGGCCCACTGAATGCTGTGCAACCCGGGGTTCCTAGCATCTAAAAGGACATAACCATATCTATACTACAATCTCTTCCTTCTTGCTGTTAGCTCTAATAAGCAGAATTTCAAATCATATTTTACAGAGTCTGAGTGCTCTCTTTACTGGGGTAATGGACCAGGACCTCTTGGTGCAAAACAGCAGGTAACACAAGACTCCACGATCAGGAGTCCAACCTTAGCCGCTATCAAGAGCTTGCTGTCCTGTCCTGTACTAGAAGTAGTTTCTAATCAGAGCAGTTATTAACTGAGTAGGTGCTTTACACAACTCACTGGTGAATGAGTGGCCTGAGGAGCAACAGAAGAATAAACTCATGCTTGTTCCAAATGTCCAAATTGGTGAAGGTGATTCAAGTGTGGATCCATAGAGCATTCCACAATTGCTTTGTTAGTGACAAAATCTGAAAGCTCTAATGTGGAAAATATTCAGGGTAGCCTTCCTGACACATCTGAGTAGCAATACAATTACATAAAGAGAAGACTACTTACTTCGCAGGTCCTCCAGTTGTAGAAGTTTTGTGGTGAATATCATTCCATGTGATAACATCTTTTGCACCAGTAGTACGTGACTGCCCCACTGTAAAAATCAATTTTTGGTTAAAGGCTCTTTTGAGGAGCTGCAGAATTTCTCGCCCTTCCTTATTGTCAGGTAAATACGCTCTTCGAGAAGTTGCACAATAAGGTTTCCCTGGGTTTGGATGGTTGCCCTGTTTTGTAGAAAAACAAAACAAAACCACATTGTATATCATAAACGCTTTGAAAGCATGAAAATTACACATCCCAGCTTTCGCAATACTTTTTACCCTGTCTGATTCAGAAGGACATAGCATGACTGACGACTGATTTTGAGGTGGTTTTTCTCTCATTAGACAATTTCTTTCATATAAGTTTCATTCACATTTTCTTGTCATCACTCATGCATCCATTGTTATTTTTAAATTTGTTTTTTCCTCTTTGCTCTCCAAAATGCACATCACCCCACCCTTGACTTTTTAATTTATCCCATTTTCAGTCCTAGTGTCATGACTTTACACACATAGCATAAGCTGATTTCTATCCTGGAAAGCTTATAAGACAGTTTGCTATTCATTTTTGTCCATTGGCGTCAGCAGCTAGGAGAATGTCTCAGAGAATCCTCATCATACTCGCAAGATTTTGTTTATATGATATCACTCCATAGATTTCAGTTCAGTTACTCCCAGTGTACAAATTTGAGACAGGTAGCTCTGTCCTCGTGCATATAAAATGGAGGGCTACTATTTGACTGTTTAATTCCTACCATATTACTTTATCGCACCCAAAAATACTGAATTAAATACTTGCAGATTTGTACAGAAGAAAGAAATGTCTCTCCTGGACATGCACTAAAATGATGGAAAAATAGTTAATTTTATACTCAGTATTGGTTTTGTTGTGGGAAAAATATCTTTTATGAATCTGTAAATATACTTACGGTTTGAATACCACTGTGCATACTATAGGTAATCTCAATAGTACCACACTTGGGATAACCAGGAAGAGCCGAAGACACTGTTCTAGTTGACATTGTTCCCTCTGGTTGGTCTCCTTTCACGAGACCATAGACGGTATTACAAACAGGACAAGTTTGCTTATAAGTCATGGCCTGGTCGATGCAACTTTTGCAAAATGCATGATTACACTTTCTCAGTATTTCTTTATTATTAATTCTCTCCATGCAAATCGGACACACATCTTTGTCTTCTTCTGTCTTTGCCTTAGACTGTTCTTTAGAAGAAAGATCATTCTTTTGCCTGCTGTTGTCTTTCTTCTCAGATGCTCCTGTAGCTTCTTGATAGCTGAGATCAGAGGACAGTGGTGTCCTATTTTTAGTTTGTGTTGAGTCTTCAGTGATAAGGTTCATAATGTGCTTTTCAGCGGCATAAAGATATTTTGGTAAACCACTTAAGATGAATTTGTCTTCCTTCTTCGTGAGTTTTACATGCAGATCTTCTAATAGTTTTCCATCAAGTAGCATATTTAATCTTTCATTCTGATCTTTTGAAAGCTTCAAGCTGATCAGTTTTTCTCTTAGCATTGCAAAGGCACTCTGAAATGCATTGATGAAACTTTCAGCAGCATGTGAAGACATATCAGAAGTTTTGATCCTAGGCCTAAACATTATAACCATCTTCTGGCCATGTGAACTGTCTTTCTTTTCTATTACTGTATCAAATTTGTCTTTAATGTCTTCAATTTCTTTGCTTAATATTGTTTCCAGCAGTTTATAAACAGAAGCATCAACTTCAATTCCATTCCTGTATTTGTACCATTCAGATGATATTTTCATATTCTTTTCAGCTTGACTGTTCTCACCTTCCTCTGCTAGAAATTTTTTGGCAGCTAAAATCTCACTGGCTGGACCACGGAGTAGCAACTGATTCCCTTCCTCTTTGGCAAGAAGATTATTATACCTAGCATTTAATTTTGTTATTGTCTCATTTAATGTGTAACTGTTTGTTACGGGAATTTTTTCCTGTTTCAGATCTTCTACACTTTTCTGAAAAGTTCTGATAAAAAAGTCATTAGCTCTTTGTATTGATGGAGGACTTTTATCAGAAGTGAAGCATACTGATGTGGTTCCATTGTTATGATCTTTACTTCTTATACACACTCCAAAATGTTCATGTAGTACTTTGATTTGTTCTTTGCAGGCATGACTGAAATATTCATAGAGAGCTGACGGAACTGTAAGCTCATGCATTTCTTCAGTATTCAGACCACTTTCATCTTTCAAACCATTCTTACTTTCAGAATGTGAAAAATCATGGTTTGGGTCATTGCCTGCAAGGATATCCTTAAAGTAGCGATAAGCTTTTTCAATATCTGTAAAATCTCCTGTCAGTTTCTCAGAGCCATCAACATCAGGATTTCCTTCTCTTTTTAAATTTGGACATATAATGGTAATTTTTTCTCTTTGCTGTTCAGTGAACATACTGGTATTCAAAGTTGCAGATACTGTAAGAAAGATCTGAAAAGAAGACAAGAAGATATCAATATTTGTTTTTCCTGAGGTTCTCTGCTTGCTGCTTTTATATTTTGAGTATTTGTACATCTCAGTAGGGCCAGAGTACTACAGACACATTTGCACACAGTGTTTCTTTATGTCGTGTATACTGACATTCCACACATGTAAGTAAAGCAATCTGCTTCTAAGAAGCGAAAATGAAATTTGTTAATGTCATCAGCATTGCAGGAACAAAGACAGTAATTTTGCTACTTAGTTTGAGACTGTGACTAGTACCCTCTGCTTCTGACCTCTGGTAACATGGTTAGCATAACTAACGCCATTTTATAAGGCAAACGGCCATTCTCTGTGACTGAGCTGCTCACGTATTAGTCCCTTTTCCCCTCATTATCAGGCCCTGAAGGTCCTGTGCACCAAGTAGATGAAGCAAACAGATTTCTTCTTCCCCTCCCTATCATCCTCAAGGTTCCTGGGCACCAGGCCAACTACTCCCCTCCTTAACGGCCTTGAAGGTCCCAGGCACCCTGCCAACCAGGTGGTGATGACCCCATCACAGAACAGGGAAGCTTAACAGCATGCGGAGTGCTGTCTACAAAATCAAGCAGTTACAAGTCCTAAGTGGGAACCTGGACTGCATCCGCTGCTGGACAGCGAGACCCGTGATCCCTCGGTGGCCGGGGACACCTCCACCATCCTCTGAGGACTGAGTGAATGACTCACATTCTTTTATGTGTTTTTCAAGTTTAGATTATGATTGTTATATTGATACAGCAAGCCAAGTCTTAAGATTTGACGTGATCTGCAGAAGGTCCAGGTGATTAGAAACCATAAACTAAGCTGTGCTATAAAATTCAGTGCTATGCTGTCCTGGTTTTGGCTGGGACAGAGTTAATTTTCTTTCTAGTAGCTGGTATAGTGCTGTTTCAGGTTCAGTATGAAAAGAATGCAGATAACACACTGACGTTTTCAGTTGTCCCTAAGTAGTGTTTAGACTAAGTCAAGGATTTTTCAGCTTCTCATGCTCAGCCAGCAAGAAGGCTGGAGGGGCACAAGAAGTTGGGAGGGCACACAGCCAGGGCAGCTGCCCCAAACTGGCCAAAGGGGTATTCCATACCATGTGACGTCATGCCCAGTATATAAACTGGGGGGAGTGGGGCTGGGAGGGACTGCCACTCAGGAACTAACTGTGCATCACATGGTGAGTGGTGAGCAATTGCATTGTGCATCACTTGTTTTGTATATTTCAATCCTTTTATTATTATTGTCAACTTATTATTGTTATTATTATCATTATTAGTTTCTTCCTTTCTGTTCTATTAAACTGTTCTTATCTCAACCCACGAGTTTTACCTTTTTTCCCCGATTCTCTCCCCCATCCCACTGGGTAGGGGGGGATTGAGTGAGTGGCTGCGTGGTGCTTAGTTACAGTCTGGGGTTAAACCACGACAAACGCTACTTATAAAATTGTACTACACTGGTTCTGCTTGTAGAAATCCTGTGCTGTTCTGATCATTAATTCTATGCTATGATAATCATAAAATCCTGTTTAAAAAAAATAAAGCTTTAATTGTAACTACAACTTAGTGTCATCATCATTCTGCCAAGGATCCCCAAAAGAACCTGTCTGTCCCCTTACTGTCGGGTGACTGAGACACAACATGTTTTAACAGCACATATAAATGATATTACATTGCTCTTTAATTAGACTTTCTAGTTTTCTCTTACTATCTTCCCTTAAAAAAATGCCAAAAGTCATGCTTTAGCAACTCAGGGTTAAGGTAGAAAAGAGGATTCTGGAAAATGGTAACAAATATGTTCACATCTCTACTTTGCACAGGCAGAAGGATAAGGAAATTTGCAGTATAGCGCTACAGATGGCAGATAACCACTACGTTAGCACATGCTATACCTCAAAAGCTACATCTATGCTACTATGCAAAACAGGGTAAACCCTCTGGGCCAGATACCAGTGTCTTGGTAGAGCCACATCCACATCACGTAACACATAGCCTGGCTCTTCCCCATGTCCCTAACACACAGCTGATCTTTTCTTTTCTGCATATCTTTTAGTTCAAAGTGTCTGAAATAATGTTTGCTGTGCTACATCCCATCAGAGCAGATTTTTTTAACACTGAGGTAAGGGATGGAAGTAGTCAGGGCTGTTTGAAGGTGCAAAACATGCTGAAGTAGTGTTAGAGGTTTGCGTAGCAGGAAGGGATGCAAATCTCATACAGTTCTTCCACCTTTTGGGAGCAGTCCTTGGTGTATACTATCCCCCGAAACCTGCCAGGGTGCCTCTTTGGGGAGTAGTGGGTGGCATGTGCCAAAGCCATGCTGGAGAACGTGCTGCCTGTTAACATATGTGGATGACCTGTGTGGTCCAGCGCTCAAAAGTCGCTCCTTGCCCCCATTTTTTTGACTAAGACAATGTAACTGACATTTGCTTGGCATGAAATATTGGGGCGCAACACAAAGCAATGCAAAGGACTCGTGGAACGAAAAGCGAGGCAGGTTGTGCAGTAACTGCTTGTTACTTCTCTTCCCGATGTACCTTTTTGGTAAGGACTTCTCTTGCCGTGTCTCCGTGGCCTTTGGCCGCCTGCTGCTCCTGCTGAGGTGGGGAAGAGCTGGAAGGGACGGGGTAGCTGGGGGAGGCCTGCTCTGTGAACTGGCTCTTGCTCAGGTCCCCTTCTCCCGGCTGGATGACTATCTTCAGGCGTCTGGCACCGATTTCCAAGACGTGATCCGTGCGGGATTCCACGCTCTTCTTATCTGCAGTAACGTGGGGACAGGCAGGTAAGTCCGATAAGGTTACCTGAAAACTTGATGGCTACAAGCGGCCGCAGAGACCACCTGCCCATTGCCTGCCCGACCACTGCGCAGGGGAGGAAGATGGTGCCCTGGGCGGCCATTTGCCGCCCCCTCACAGGGCTGCGGGACCCGCGTGCGAACAGCCCCCCCCCCTCCCCGCCCCGGGCACCTGGGGCTCAACCGCCCCCTCATCCCCTCAGTGCCGGCGGCGGGGGCACGCCGAGCCGCGGGCCCCGCCGCCCGCAGAGCCGCACCGCCCGCCCGCCCCAGCCCCTCTCCCCCGAGCCCGTACCTCGCTCCTGCTGGAACTGCACCCAGTAGGTGCCGGGCTCGGGGCCCACCCGCACCTCGCACTCGCCGCCCCCCGACCGCTTCCCTGACTGGAAGTAGCTCTGGAGCTTGAGCATCGGCTTCTCGCCGGCGTCGGGCGCGGGGCAGAGCCGCACCAGCACCGGCGCCGCCGCCATGATGCCTGCCTGTGCCCGCTTTCGCTTTCGTTTCCCGCTCGGGGCCGCGGGTCCCCGCCCCGGTCCCTGCTCCAGCCTCCGGCGCTGAAGGGGAGACGGCCGCGCCTCGCCGCTCCGGTTAATGGGGATCTTTCAGGTAAGAGAGCGGGGCGGAGGCGGAGGGGAGAGCCCGGGGGGCCGCGGCTGGCCCTCCGCTGGGCAGCAGCTCCCTCACGGGACCGGGGAGCTGCGGCTGGAAGTGCCCCAGCGCGACGGGACGGGCCGGGCTCTGCGGGGCTTCGCGCACCCCGCGGCCAAGGGGCTTTAGGCGCCGGGGAGAGACAAAAGTGCTGTTCTCTGAGGTAAAGCCTCCCGCCCTCTCACCACCCGCAGGTCAGCCGGAGCTAGAGGAAGCTGTGGGTAACTTCACCCGCGGTGGTCCGGTGGCTGCAATTTCAGCTCCGAGTAGCGTTTTAAATATCAGGAAACTTCCTACAAATTTGGGGGAAGGCGGTGCCGCCTGTTTCGCTTGCAACAGAACTGCTCCTGTAGGAGCGCGGCCCGTCAGGTAGTAACGCGTGTGTATTTTCTCTTTCCCGTTTTTTTTACAATAGAGTTACAGTCCAGGGACCTTGGAAGAGAAGAGCGGTTTAGGTAAGCCTCTCATCTAGCCATCTGCAAAGTGTATTCCTGTATTTAAGATGAAAATTGCCAGCTGCAGCCAGCAAACTGGAAAACATCAGTGTGGAATAGCCAAAAGCAACACGAAATGTGTCAATTAGACACGGTTATGAATCAACATTATTATTCATTACTTCCACAGGATTTGCTTGCATTTCTCTTTTAAAAGTAAGAGCTCAGAGGTGTTTTGATGAATCAGTGTGTATACTTTATAAGTGCAAAATGTTAGACTCTCTTTTTTTTAGAAGCAGGTAGCATACCCTGGAGGAAAATTTGATTAAACTCATACAAATTGATTTACACTAATTAACATAACTACTGCATATAGTACTGCTGACATCTGCCAGGAGAGGGCTGTATAGCCATAATGATAACATACAAACTGTCCCACTCTTTACCATTATTTTTGCTCCCTAAAAAAAGTAGTTTAAAAAGCACTTCTGAATTCATAAGTTCTGTACAAAGAAAGAACTTGCTTGTGGGCTTTAAGTGCAGACCAAAGAAGGGCCACAGAGTCAAAGACAAAGCTTATCATGAGATCTCTGTGGCACAATTAAATGAACACATCGGCAAGTGTTCCTCTGCTGATATGGCTGTGAGTCACTGACTCTGCAAAGGCTTGGGGTACTCACCCTTGGACCTTGCTGGAAATCAGTAACAAAATACTAAGAACGCCCTGGAGAGGGCAGAGGCAGGCTTCAGCCCTCTCAGCAAAACAAGCTCAGAGAGGGAGAAGTGGTGTTTTCTGCCTTTACAAGCATTTTGAAGCCCTGATTATGGCATGGCTTTTCACATTTGCTTTCTCAGCTGGAGTTTTAGTGGCAAATGCAGCACACCATCATGGTGGCACTGCAGCCAGCATCTGTTTCAAAGACATTCCTCTCACACTTGTCAGCTCCTTTTTGCTCCTTCTCACCATTTATTCTCAGCCCATTCAGCTGTGCTGCTGCACCAGTCTTTGAGGTTAGTGCTCTAAATCAAATTAAGTTTTGTGGTGTGGTTTTGTGGGTTTTTTTTAATTCAGTTTATGTCATTGATTCATTTAAGAATATGTCCCCAACAATGGTTGTGCCAGTCTAATGGTGGGGAAAATAAACAGTAGGAAAGAGAAAGAAAGAACAAGTAGCAGGAGGAGACACATCTTAACCAAGCTTCCTCCTCAGGTAAACAGCAAAACAAACCCAAACCCTCAAGTCACTACAGGCACAGTGATACTGTTATTGTCATCTTTTAGTGCCTTTCTTTGCTTAGTTGGGCTTTCTAAGCCTATGAAAAGGGGAGAGAGAAGATCAGACTATGCCAAAAAATATTGGTACGTAATGACAGTAGGATAAAATTGAGAGGTATAAACCACACTTCTATATAAAAAGCAATGTTTTGACAGTAGTATGTTGGATTTCACTTTATATTATTCTGTATCCTAGGGCCAAGCATGGTAATGGATGAGGACAGCTTGATGATCCCCATCAATAAAGATGCCTATGAAGTTCTTGAGAAAAGAAAGGACTGTCTAAGTAATCTCATTTACAGAAAGTTTGCTTGTACATTGACCTTCAAAAGTACAAAATGCACTGCTGAAGTATACAGGAAAAAACTAAAGCAGGGAATTGACATTTGTGTTTGTAAGGATGATCTCACAAGACACAAGGCTGATGCTTTGGTCAATGCAGCCAATGAATGGCTAGATCATGGAGGAGGCCTTGCTTTAGCCCTTGTGAATGCTGGAGGGCCAGAAATACAAGAGGAAAGCAATCTTCATATTCAAAGGCATGGGAAACTCACAGCTGGCAAAATAGCTGTGACAGGTGGAGGGAAGCTTCCTTGTAAGAAGATAATTCATGCAGTTGGTCCAAGGTGGACTATTTATGAAAAGGAAAGGTGTTGTGACCTACTTCAGGAAGCTATTGTGAATGTTCTGAAGTACGTTAGTGCTCCAGAAAACACTATAAAGTCTGTGGCTATCCCAGCAGTCAGTTCAGGTATTTTTGGCTTCCCGCTCCATTTGTGTGCTCAAGTGATTGTAATGGCCATAAGGGAATTTGTTGAGGCAAGTCCACCAAGCTGTCTCAGGGAAATCCGCCTAGTGAACATTTATGAGCCTACAGTCGCAGAAATGAAGAAGGCCTGTGAAGAGATTCTGGGTGATACCAGTTCACTTCAGGAAACACTTTCAGTTACACCAAGCCAGCCTTCAGCTTTCATCAAATATGAAGGCATTCGCTTGCGCCTCGTAAGAGGACTCCTTGAAGAGCAGAAGGTAAGTGTGTCCCGTAATATGTTGGACACGGAGTTGCCTCCAACTCTTTGCAGGATTTGGAGCCCAAGAGTTCACATGTTGTATCGGTCCACTAACTAGTTATCTTCTCTGCCTGATAAGAATTTACAAATGGTAAATAAATTATAGTGGTAAGGAGTTGGGTTTTTTTCTAAATGGGTATTAAATCTTAGAATGTTTTTATTTCTTTTTTGTATACATTCTGTTATGGTATAATAGGAAGCAGGTACAGATTGGATGATTAATAATAATATATCCCTATGTTAATGTTTATCTTCTTAAAACATCATGGGAGTTCACATTTTGTCATGCATTCCCTATAAGTCTACTCTTATTTTTTGCCTTGCTTTTTTTCGTATAATTTATGTTCTCGTAGATACCACTACTGGAGTTACTCAGCAAACACTGAAACAGCTGAAAATAACTTATAGAGACAATGTGCACCTTACCTTTAAACAGTGCATCATTTAAATTGATTCATTTAACTTTTTAGCTAGAAAATCTGGTGCAAAATATATGAGCTTAGTCATAGGAATCCAACAGAGCTCTTGGACTGGAAGCTACATCACAGGAATGGCATTTGCTTTTAGCAAATACTGTATCTTAAAAAAAGTCTTAACTTTTAAAGGAGTATCTTAATTGAACAGGAGTTCCATTTTTTTTCACCTGAGAGCAAAGGATCACAAAGTTGACATTGTGGGGAATTTTATTAACCAATTCTACAGCACTGAAAGATACCACATGCTTTCAAGACTATGAGCAGAATATGCTCCAAAGTCTTGTATCTTTAGATAATCTTCAGCAATTTAAGTTAGAACAATTACTGCTGTTATCAGCATTCTGTAAACAAGTGTTTTGCATTTTACATATTTAATTTGAAATACAGAAGACCTACTACAGGAATCTGCTGTTTCCACTGGGAATTGGAGGCAACCATAGCTTTGCAGTCCCCCTGTGTGCACTAACCCCATTAGTTAGGTGATGAGCGCTTGCTACCCTAACATGGGGAGCATCTGTGTGGGCTGCGATAGCAGACATAGCCATAGTTCTCTCCTGCTCATTGATAATTGGCTGCAGAATTGCATTTGATAAGACGCCTATGTGTCAGTTCTATAGTTGTGGTAATAATTCTGTTGAATACACCCTGATGACTTGAACAGGTCTTATGCATGCTGTTGGTTTCTGAAAAAAATGAGTGCATCTACTGCAACTAGAAGGTGCATACTTTGATGCATTCCAGCACTGCCCTTAGTAGTAAGTAGTAAGAGAATCTTTCAAACAGCTGATCTGCTGCAGTCAAAAGAATTGTTCCTAGAAAGAGTGCTCTCTATAGTAGCAAAGCTTGCAAATAGTAAACCTGAAGTATACTGAAACTTTGCACTCTTTTCTTTCAGACTACAGTTATCATTAATTCTGTGTCTGTGAATGGCGAGCCTTACACTCCAGTTTCAAGAGGACTGCTGCAAAAAGCGGGTTCAGCTCTTCAATATGAACTTACGTCTCGTCTTAGACATTCTTTTTCTTACGAGGAAGTCATAATAACAAAAGGGTATAATCTGCCCTGTGAGTTTGTACTGCACATTGTATGGCCGCAATACAGCCACAGGGTGTTACTGTGTGAGGTGATGATCAGTTAAATTGGATTATAATTGATTTTCATGTTGAGTGATGTGAGGATTAAAACACTTGTTTTTCCTGCAGGCATTCAAAGCTGCAGTGACAAGATGCCTGCATTACTTTTGGGACTGGCCACCTCTCTCAGTTTCTTTTCCAGCAAATGAGATTTGGTTGTTAAAGCTGCCTGTTGATATAGTGGCAGAGATCATGATTGAAGCAGTTTTAAATTTTGCCAGCGCATACCCTGGGAAGAAGTTAGAAGTGCAGTTTGTCTTTTGCCCAGATGACCAGAATGCCTATGAGGTAACAAATTTGTTAACTACCAATAAGGAAAACCCAAGTCTGTAAAAATATTCCCACAGATGACTACAAATTAAGATAATCTGAATTCTGTACTACTTATAACATTTGTGAGCAGCAGGTCCCTTTATGAAACTATTTGTCTTATTAAGTCTCATTAACAGTTTTTTTTACAAATCTCTGTTTTCACTAAACCAGAAGTCTTCACCCTGTGGTCTGATAATAAGGGGAGGGAGCTCTGAAATTCTCATGATGGTCAGCAAATTTGTAAGAAAGAGTCTACTCTTAACTCATTAGGGAATAAACTTACTCCTCCTCAGAAAATTTCTTTAACCAGTTTTTTTTTTTTGTATGAAGTTCCTAGGGCAAAATACTATCAACACATTATATGACCTAACATGATAGAAGGGTTGCAAGCAGACAGTGGATAATTTCAACTGCAGTGTGCCATTTTCCACCTTTCGAATATTTGGCTGATGTGATTAATACACAACTATTTTGGATAGCCATCTATTACAAAAGTACAGAGTTTGCTTTTGTTCCCATTAACTTCGACCATCCATTCTTTCAACGGGTACAAGAACTAGGTGGAGGGGGGTTGGAACTAGATGATCTTTAAGGTCCCTTCCAACCCAAACCATTCTATGGTCCTAAGATCAGATCCATGTTCTGTAACAGTCCCAGAAACTCTGAAGGAAGCTGTATAACACCTATGTGCTCATCACTTAATCCCTTGATAATCAGGGCACAGCAGAAACTCTTTTTGCTGAAAAAAGAAGGAAAGGCAATTTGCCAGATGCCAAATCCACTGCCTAGCAGAGCAGCGCTTCTCAGAGGCTTTCCATGCGTGATCATGAAGAGGAGCTTTGGGGTAAAGGCAGGGGAGTAGTCTGGGTTTTAAAACTGAGTAAGGATTCATCAGCATTAAACTGCAAGCAATGAATACCTTTATCTGCTGTGGCTCTATGAGTTCCGGATATGCCACAACCACAAAGACGTGGTAAAGGTGCCATTCAGCGTGTAAGGTATCTTACCTTAGGAGATGTAGAACACAAATGCACTTGATATTGTCAGGAATAAAATTTCGGGAAAAGTTGACAAATGTCAGCTGTTGACGATTTCAGAATTTGGGTGGGGGGGTGGTAACTACAGCTGTAAACTGCTTATCTAACAGAGTTTTGAAGAGACAAATTGCTTATTTGACAACAGAGATTGCAAACTGCTCCTAAACTTTTCTCTTTCAAGGTTTTCCAGAGAAAATTTTATTCAGCAGCACACAAACTGGAAAAAAAGCAGTATTACAACAGAAGTGATCATTTGAGTAAGTAATGAACAGAAGGGGCATTTCAAGTAAATGAGCACTCCAGATTTGAGAATCTGAAATCACATCCCTTTAAAAAAAACTTATTATTTGTGTCTTCGGGAAAGGGGGAGGGAAAAATGTGTGAGTGCTTTGCATTTTTACATTAATAGGAATGGAACCGGGCAGTCCCTTGTAAGATTTTTTTCAAACATAAAAATCGTCAGTCCCTAACTTGTTGAAAGTTATTTAGTAGAAGGCAAATGAACTGCAGGGGGGTGGGGGGGGGGTGGTCCTGGAAACCTTACCTTCTGGTATCTAATTTCTTTTTTCTGAGCATACCAGAAGAGTAGCATGTTGCCTTGCACTGTACATCTTGGATTACATGTAGGAATTTGTGACAGCACTTCAAAGCCCTTCACTCTTCCAATGCACTTGTATTAAAAAAAAAAACAACCAACCAAAAAAAAACTTTCTTCTAGGTACAGAGTCAGGCAGTCAAAGCGTAAAAGAGACTGCAAATAATGAACCAGCTATTGAACTTAAAGGGAACTCACGTACGGCATTGGAAGCAGCAGAATCATGGATCAAAAGCGTGGTACAAATTCAGGAAAGTCACAATGCTATTATTGAAAACAACTACATTTTTAGCCTCGGTAAAAATGAGTTTGCAGAACTATCTCGAGAGCAGCATTCTAGTGTATGTATATGGGAAGAAGTGAGAGATGGAAAAGCAAGACTGGAATTTCAGGGCCCTCCTGATGCTGTGACTGATGCAGTGCTCACAGCTGAAAAACTACTGCTTCGTGTGCAAGAGAAGATTACAGACAAACAAGAGGAACTGCTGTACTTAATGGGTATGTAAAGTAAATAAGTGACTAATTAAATGAACAAGTGCCTAAATAAGGTCAAGTATGAAGCAATATATATCTATGTATTGCTAAGAGTGGACAGAATTGCATTCAGTTCACACACATACTGAGCATTGCTTTAATTACCAATATTACTGTCCTTTTATCATATGAGCCCCTGAAAGACCATTTGTTAGCTTTGGTTACTCACTTGGCAATATTCCCAGCAGAGCACAGTTTATACAGGGGTTGGCTGTTTTTGTACAGCCAGCTCCAGTACAGCTTAAAATTAAAGCCTGGCCACTGGAGACTTAGAAAATTTGCACTTAATTAACATATACCTTTGCTGAGCTCTTTTGCTAACTACAGCTGGACCACTGTTGCAGGACCCACCAATGGACTTGTTCTGCAGAGTCCTTGACTTTCATTAAGAGTTGATAGAACTAGTGGCATTACAAAAGCTACTGAGTGATCAACTTTTCCTTGTGTTTGTATAGTCGTTCAATATAGATACCGTTATATGAAAGTTGGGCTGTGAAGAGATGTAATGGAGAAGATAAATTGCTTTTCTTTGGTTCCCTCTCTGTCTGGTTTTCTTTAATAAATGTAGAAAAAATTAATAATCAGTCCCTCTGAATATTAGCCTCTGGCATCACTTTGGAGAATATTTAACATTCTTTCTTCTTAACTAAACTACCAAACTACAGTATTGGATCCCTCCTCCTTGCCTTTGCTTCAGTTATTATGATATATGAAAATTTTACTCCCTTATTTGTATCCAGGCCAACCAGAAGCAGGTCAGCTTTCAGAAGGACACCTTCACAAGACAAATACTACTAAACGTGTTGAGATTTCACTGGTGGAGTCACACCTTCAGGAGTTTAAAGACAGACAGAAACAGTTTGAAAAAGCTGGGCTTCATGTTCTCAAGGTAAAGAGGGTATTCATGGAAAAGCTAAATCTCAGCTGATACAGTTGAACATGTTTAACATGCTTAAAAAACTCAGATAAACTACTTCAATATATTGCTTTTAAAAATTAAGATCAAATCAGCCTAATCCTTAAAACAGATGTAGTCTTTAAAATACTTTTTATTAGGAGTAAACATAATCACTCAAATAATCACTCAAAAAGTGTGGTTAAATTCTGAGAAGTCCTTTAACTGTACTGTATATTCTGTCTCTTATTTCATGCTTCAAATGTTCCTTTATAGGACTCTAGAAAAATATGAGATTGGTACGTTAGAATGAGTACAATATTCCAGGACACTAATGCAGTGTCTCTGTCGTCTTCTTGTGAGCTTGACACCAAAAATTAGCAACTGAATTTGTCAGAGTTATGATCTGATTAGTAGCGTGTTGAAGCTGGGATCTTGCTTGGATATCAGTGCTTTACGGAATGGGAGGAGGATGAGGCTGTGTAACACAGAGAAATACAGAAGTTTGTAAACAGGGATTTGTGTGCCTAGTAGTAAGAGCAGGTAACTGGAAACCAGACTGCCACGTGCCAAACTGCCTTTCATACAAGAAAGGTATTTAACTTTGAAATAATAGCAAATACCAATCAGATGACAGCAAGTGCTTCTTGATATGCAGAACTGAAGACTTTGTCGAGTCTCAATGCAAAAGCTACATCAGAATTTGAAAGAATACTGCACTGAGGATCGGTCATAGCTCAGTTAAATTACTTTTACAAGAGCAGAAGCTTGATCATGCTTCAGCACCTGCTTGTTTTTATCTAAGCAGTCAGAAGTCTGGCATGAGCAGGTTGCTAGAGAAGAGGCCTTGCAGGCCCCTGGTACTGACTTTTGCCATAGCAACTGTGACTAGCCCACTGGTAGAGTCAGGTATGCCAGCGAGAGCTGCCGAGTAGCCAATTTGCCTGAAGTTCTGTGTGGTGTTATGCTGCATGCAGCCATGCTTTTGAGAGACAAGCTAACGTAAAGCCCCTCTTATCTGTAGACCTTTTTTTGCCTTGAGAGCTGTAAAATTTTGATCAATCAAGAGCTGAGGTTCTCCATGCCTTACAGGACACTTTCAGTTCTTTACAAGATTAAGCCGTAAGCACCCACACAGCTTATTCTCACATACATATAGTTGATACTCAATCTGTTCAGCACAACTCAAGTACTGGAAATCAGTACACTAGGATATATTCCCACTGATTTCAATGAGAGGCATGGGATAGTGGTATGGTTCTTTTCCTGTGGATCAGTTGCACACTTCAGATACCTTAACCACTACACGGTCAATGCATATAAGCTGAATCAAATGTTCTTGCATTGAAGAACATAGCCATAACAAGAGCACCCATGGACTTCATGGATGTTGGTCTCCATTTGCTTATACTACGCTATTATTTATGTTACAGATTGAAAAGATACATAATCCTCTTTTATCTGCTGCATTCCAACAAATGAAAAAAAAAATAGAGGAAAACCAAGGTACCTCCAAAATAACCCACAAGTTGTACCAGCATGTTCCTGCTCAGTTCTGTAGCTCAGTGTGCCAAACTGGATTTCACAGGATGTATTCTCCACCAACAGGTAATAACTTGCTTTGGCATCTTTAATCAAAATGAACAGTGACTGACTGCTAAAGTTGGATTAAAATCAGAAAAAAATGGCATTCCTAAACAAGAACTGTTTCCTACCCACATTTAGAGTCACATGATCTTACTTTTTTTATCTACAGTAAGATTTTCCTGTTTTTCCTTCCTGATACCATAGTCAGTAAGGCTCTGGGAGGATAAGCCTGGATACCTAGCCTAGCCCAGACACTATTGACAGCATTGTTAATATACACTCAATGCCATGTCCAAGTTTGACTTTCTTTAAAGAGTGATGCAACAAAATAAATGTCCTTATTCACTTGCTGCGAACATTTGTTCAGCAGCTTGATGCTTTAAAGCGTGTTCAAAGGAATTGCAGAATAATTGAGGCTGGAAGGTACTTCTAACTACTAAACTCCTGCTGAAATCAGGTGCAATCAAAGACAGCAGATAATCTGAGCAGGCTGCCATTCAAACTATAGTAGACTTAGCAAGAAAGTTGTGGTGTCTATGGAATATTGTAGTAGACAGATATTTTCAGAAATTGAAAGAATAAGCATTTAGTGCTTCATCCTGCAATAGGGGAAGGGCATGATGTTTTGCTTGTCAAACGCAGAGCCGGGATTTCAGGCAATAAACTGTTCAAAAAGTGGAGATTTGCCTTTCCTTGTCTATGCAATGTACATGGCCCATTTTCACACTTTCAAAGTAATAAAAAGGATGATGGTCTGATTTAATTTCTTTGCACTTTTCCATGATACTGTAATAGCATTTTATGCAGCATTCTCCTTGTAAATCTCAAAGCTTTTTTTTGTAGTTTGCATTACTAAAATCTTATGTTCTTTGGTGCTTGTCAGAGTCCTAGTACATGATAACTGAAGTGTTTACATAAATACATTATACCTTGATGTTTCTATCACTGGATTAACAGTTAAATCTGAACGGTCACCACTGCAGTAGCAGTAAAATCAGAATGGCCATCAGCTGTCATTGCTTATGATTTCAATGGGAGGTCAGTGCTAGCATTAGAGCCACTTAGTGCAAATTTACTTCCAAAAGGATGGCATGCATTGAGCAGCAACATAAAACGTCATATTGAATCAAGAAGCAGTCTCTTAGTACTACCACCCCAAAAGAACCAATTGTTAAAGGCTTTTTTTTTTCTTCTAAATATTTTTCTTTCTTTTTCCAGAACAAAAATATGGAGCTGGCATCTATTTTAAAAGGAACCCAAAAAGCCTAATCAAGGGTAAAGATACGTGGGAAATAGACTCTAAAATGTATGTGTTTGAGGCTGATGTATTAACAGGCTTATACACTGAAGGCAAGCCATCTTATATTATGCCACCGGCAGTGGAGCGGGATGCCATTAAGGTATATGACAGCTTAGTAGATGATGTAAACAATCCTGACACCTTTGTCATTTGCAACAGTGTTGGGGCCCTTCCACAATATTTGTTGACTTGTTCCCCTCTGAGGAAACCAGCAGCATGCTGAGTGAGAATTAATCAGAACTGTAGCTATTGTGAAGACCCCCTCAGAACAAAGCCTAGTACTTAGATTTTAGGAGGATGCTCTACCTAGTAACTTGCTGTGATCAAAGTGCCTTGTGCAAAGTGCTCTGAAATATCCATGAACAAAAAAATTAAGTCAGTACCTTAAGGAGATTAGAACAAAATTATCTGTGAATGGAAACAGAAGGGAAAGCATCACAAAATACAGTTTAACATTTATCTGGTCATGTACTTTATGCCTAAAGTGTTCTGAGCATGGGACTATAAACTTGATGTTTGCTTAGGTTGGCATTCTTCCATTACGTTTTCTTAATCTGAGATATTGCATATGTTAATGAAGCCCAAGAAATCTTTTTTGTGCCTTTGATTAAATTTTCTTTTGACTTAAATAGCTTTCACCTGATATATTCACCTATTTCCCACGTAGGGACATGCTATTAAATACACACAGTTACGACAAATGTGAGGCAATACTTCATGATTTCTAATAGTAGTTGCTGTTACAGTTTTTATTGGTTAAGATATTCAAAGCATTGTAGATACATGTATTCAAAATAAAAAGCATGAATGACACTATCAGCTAACCTGTTGTTTTTCAATATAGTCTTAAGAACATGACTTGGACTGTATTTGAGCTTCAGATTTCGCAGATGTGTTCAGTCTCTTTGAAAGGGTACAAAATAGTAGGGAACTGGTTCAAGCTACAGCTTGAAATTGCTCTTCAATTAATCTACATTTACCAATATCTTTTAAAGATTACAGTGTCAGCCTTGTAGCTAGGTATTGCCACGTTGCTTCTGTAGTGACCTGAAGCCAGTAAATGGAAAAGCTTAAGAGCCATTATGCTCATTTCAATGTAAAAGGGGATTCAGTCCAGCTCTCAGGTACTTTGAAACTTTCTGTACTAAAGCCTGAAAGTATTTCTGATGTTAGCAGGGTTTAAAACAGATCTACTGCCCCGAACTAAAAGCTACTAGCAGATTTGTCCAATCTGAAGCATTTAAAACTACCAGTTATGGTCCTAACTAAACATCCAAATGGCTTATAACAGTGCTGTAATACAGAAATAAAGGCTCATCTGTCAATATCAGGTCTGCTGCTAGGCTGAAAAGTCACCTATGGTTAAAACTGTACTTATCTGGCGAGAAAAGGGCTTGCATAAAACTATTAAAAAACCAACAACATTGCCATCTGAAAAGCATTTCATCCATATGTAAAGCACTGTGCTAATGGAGAGCAGCCTGAACCCTAAACCATACATGAAATTAGTGTTTAATAAAACTTTTCAGAATAATTTGTTAATGAGTTCCCAGCACATTTGTACTGTACCTGCAACTCCCAAGATAGTAGTCATAGTGCTAGGAACCACTCACAAGTCCAAAACAAATTAAGTTATAAAAGTCTAATTCTGAACTCTAAGTGAGGTTGCAAGTGGAAATTGTTTTTTTAACCATTGCAAAACAGACTTCTAAATGAAAATATTAATATTTTGTTTGGGTTTTTAAAATTATTTTTAAGATTAGCTATGTCTACATTGTTGCAAAAGGGTAGCTTTTGTAGTGTGTGAGCCTTATATGCTCTAGTGTAATGTTAAATGAGCAAACCCCCCTGTGAACTTGTAAGAACCATCCAACACAAGTCTCATTCTCACAGAAATCCCAAAGTTGCTTTTAGATAGTATGCTGGAAGTTTGACAACAGAATTAGTCTATACCTATTTTAACTTTTCCATTTATGCAACCAGTTCTTCTCCTCTATTTCTGTCCCATTTTTCCTCATGTTTCTTGATTCACGCACTACTGTCAGGAAGATACACAAATGTAGATTTAAGGTTTGTTAGACGGCATTGAACAAGAATAAGTTCTCATTCCAGCTTGCTTCAAGACGTTTCATTTTCTAAAGGAGTTTCATGGCAGGATTTTTTTTTTCCTGTTTCCTCTTTTGAAAAAACTCAGTACAGAGTTTCTGACCCAGTGCAACAACTTCTAACAAGCATCAGTTTTCAGAAAACGTTAAGGAATTTTTTTTTTGGCACAATGTAACATCATTTCTCCTACTTGGAATAAAGAACAGTTTTCATAATGCAGTGTTATTTTAAACTGTTACACAAGTACTGGTAACAATGTATTTCATTAATAACTGTTTAATGAACTTTGTAACTCTTCTTGACTGCATCTGAAAATGTTGGTAGTCAGTTTAATAGAAAAAATAACTACTGAGAAAACTTTTAACAGCTTACTTGAGTGCCCAGCACATGCTTCCTCCTCCCTCCACATACACCTGCAGTTTATAAGAATTCAGTCTTACTGCATATTTATCTTCCATTTTATTATAGCAAGATTTTTCCTAGTATATAATTTCTACTTAAGTTCAACAGTGTCCTCTGCACTTAGTGACACAATATATATTCTATATATATATATATATATATATATAGTTTTTTAAAAACTGGTAATGTAAGAAGTTGTATATAATTATTTTCATCTGGTCCTCAAAAAGAATAATTTCATATACAGATAAACCCAGCACAAACTAGATGTACCAAGTAGTACATATTAAAATAATTACCACAGTAATTGAAAATTTCTGAACTTAGTCCTACAATAATCAGTTAACTAGAGGCTACTCCACAGCCTCTGGGATTTCTCTGTCATCCACAATAAGGGTATGAATAATTCCTTCCTTTCGTTTTCCACTACTGACAGCCTTAATGCAACAGCTGTGATCACCAACACTGAAGTGAGTTTCAGTCCCATCTTCTACAAATTCACCCTGGGAGAAAGGAGATAAGAATAAAAACAGACATGTGCTATTTTAGTAAAGTAAAAGCTTGAGTGCATCAGACTGTTTTCAAGGTCAAGATCACTTGTAAATCCCACAATTAGAGCAGCTGCAGGTACCTGCAACAAATACAGCGCAAATGCTGAACGAAGCTGCAGAATCTCAGATAGGACTTTGTCAAGATACCCACAAACCTTTAAGTGGACATTAGATGACAATAAAAATTTCACATAATCAGAAATGGTAAAGTTGGAGTGTGTGAATTAATATCATAGATCCATGTGAGTAAAACAAAAATAGAAAAGATAGTTTCCTTCCAAGTTGTGCAGTACAGCCAATAAGTACCACACAAACCTATGCTGAAGTGGCAGTAAAACATGAAGTATTTAGTGGTGCCTTTTACAGCAGGATGAAGAGATCCCTGAATTGAGTATAACAGTTGTGTATTTTGGATACACAGCTCCTGCTGCAGTTATGTAATTTCCTGTTACAGATTTTGCCATGCATGGCTGTGGTTTTGTCATCATCTTTGGGAGAGTAGAAAAATCTGTGTGCTGCTCTAATGCAAGCACGGTTTGACAACTAAACCCGTACCCGTAGCTTGCAAGAATATCTTCCTAGTGCATTTACTACATTATAGAAAAGGCTGAGAACCATCAAGAGCTGAAGTTCTGATTCGCTGAGAGAGGATGTTTCTTCCACTAATTACTGGAGAAGCATTTGGTGAATCTTTTCATCCTGAAGTACAGCAAAACTGTTGGTTTTACAATTTGTACTCATCCAGGGGATTACTTGTGGCAGTAGTAATCATAGTGACAACTCTCTAGTGAGAAAGCACATCCTTCAAGGATGTGGAAGCCTACATAGTATGCATATTGAAAGCCATCATAATCTAAAAAGACACCAAATAGATTAAGCCTTCTAGCTGTCAAGCAGCTCTAAAAATTAATGCAGATGTGACAAAGACAAAAGATTTGATTTGTTCCAATGAGACTCTTAAGCCCTAAGCATTAGGGACCATCTCTAGATGGAAAAAATCACGAGTCATAACAGACAACGTGTCCAACTTCCAGTCACCGCTAACATGAGCAGGTTTGGATGAGGTGGCTCTACACTCTGCGTCAAAGTCAAGTACCTCCCTCTCCCTAGAAACTTTTCTCCCTAAAAACCCTGGACAACTGACCCAGAAGATTTATTTCGCTTGTCTAAAAAGTGTAAATAAAAGCACTGTTTACTCTTAAATAGATAGATGTTTGGCATCCTAACTGAAATACTGTCAGTTATAAAATACAGTGAAGGACATTCGGAACAGACTAGTAGCATACTGGCTGCCTGGGTGTATGCTCATACTCTGTGGTAAAGGGAGGTAACGTGCCCCTCTGTGGCTTATTTTGCTAAGCTTTGGTTATCTAGCTATAGCCTGTGAAAAGCCTTTGGAAATGATCACGTACCGCTGTTTCCATTTTTTGACCATTGCACCACACATCCATAGTGTCCTTTTCTGTGAAAGAAAAAGAAAACAAAAAGTAAAGAGAACAAGATATTTTTTTTCCCCTACAGACAAGAAGTTCTAGGAATTTTAAAAATTTACTGCTGAATTTTACTTAGTGAAAAGAAGTTCCTAATTAGCCATAGTACCTAGGCTACAGGGTTTGTTCTTACACTGGAGAGATGGGACACTGTCATCAATGGGCAAACAACTTTTGCTTTGAACATATATTTTTACCTCTCCCTAGCCCTGGCTATTAACGCTGGGTTGTTCTGAATATTGTCAGAGATATTCTGACATTCTTAAACTGAAAAACTTGAAGACAGAAAAATCAAGTAATTTCTACTAATTATTTGAGTGCTGTTCATTCAATGAAGCTCTAACATTTTTTCCAGGTCAGTTTAACTCAAAAGCAGCATTATTTAACATCCATCAAACTGTTTGTATTCTTAAAATCTCCTGGAAAACCCAAGTACCACTTTAAATATCAATGTTGGATTTTTTTCATTTAAAATAGAATATTCTTTTACTTTTCCCAGCACATCCTCTTTAAATTACTTTGCTCTAGAATTCACATTACTGACACTGTCATCCACAGGACATCAGTAGAGCGCTGAACACTGCTTGCCTTTTAAGTAAGCATAGGGAGATTAAAAGTCTGTAAGGAGACTAATCTGTTTTTGGCATTGAAATTGTCTTTCTTCCCTGCCCCCTTTCATCTTAGGGCAGTTCATTCTGTCCTGAGGCTTAAGAAGAAATCACAGCCCAAGATCTCATCTCCAGGTATAACCATACAGCAATACCTAAATGGAAGTTTTCCCACTAGATGCCACGGACAAATTCCTCAGGGGATCCCTTCCTCCCATCTGCTTGTAATGTATTTGGGAAAGGGAGGCAGAAGAGAAGAAATGTACTGCCTTGCTATTAAGAAAGTGAAAAATCATCATCTGAAGTGTTTAGATTAAAATTGTAGTTAAGAAGTGATGCAGAAAAAAGGATGCTGATTAATCTATCAAAAGTGTAGAACAGCATTGTCGTACTTCTTCAGTTAAAGACTCCTTGACTTTGGGTTATGATTTTTGGAAGGAAAGCCTGGTTAGCTGCTTAAACTTACACACACAGCAGGTTTGATCACAACATAGATTACACTTCTGTAACATGCTTCACCTGGAGAACTGTCTTGCTAGGGCAGCTCTATGGATATAGAAGCTGTAACTCCTTCCAACCTCCCCTCCCCCCCCCGTCTTTTTTTAAAACTAGATGATGCTGCTGTAGAACAGAACACTGACAGCAGGCTCACACAGGTGTAACAAGACCATTATTTTTCAGACTGCCTTTGGCATCTAATTCCAAACTTCCGGACCACCCAGTGCTAGCCACTGAACTGTGCTTTCTCTTAATTACCAGTTATTAAATGCATACAAGTTTATTCAAAGGCAGAACATGAAGTCATTCAGTGTTTACTTACCTAGAACAACTCTATAGTCTGTACCACCCAAGCTCAGTACCCAAGTGTTGGTTGTTTTTGACCTGTTCTCCATATACTTCTTGAGACTCTTTCCATTGATCTCCAAAGTATATTCATATGCAAAGCCACTGACTGCATCAATGTTGATAGTAGCTTTTGTTTTGGCTGCTCCAACAGTGAATGTTTCTTTACCCACTAATTTAAACATCCATTCTTTTCT
Source organism: Aquila chrysaetos chrysaetos (assembly GCF_900496995.4). Taxonomy (NCBI): domain Eukaryota; kingdom Metazoa; phylum Chordata; class Aves; order Accipitriformes; family Accipitridae; genus Aquila; species Aquila chrysaetos. Next base: position 43,174,009 of record NC_044009.1, read on the forward strand.
TATTTCTTCCTGTAGAATATGACAAAGACAATGGGTATTAATTGATAAACCTGAATGCATGTTTTAGTATAAAAAAATTGAACTAGGACTCGGAAAACAACTCAGTACTTAACTATTATTTCAGAATGAACGAATACATGATACTTAGTACATCTAGAGTGCCTCTGCCCAAGGACAGCAAAGCACTTCATGAATACTCACACCTTAATTGTAACTGAAAAAAAGAATGATGCAGTTCATTGAATTAGGTAAAGTTAATCAACTGAATATAGCTCACTTGCATTTATTAGTCTTTTGTTTGTTCTGCTGCCTGTTGCATGGAAGTGCACTTATATAATCTGTATCATAGTGAATTTTGAGCACATAGCAATTTCACCTTTCCATCAACATAGACAACACGTTTTCCTGAAGTGGTCCCATGTTCAAATTCAATCTTATGAACACCATCACTTAAAGCTACTTCCCAAATAGCCACCAAATCTGTCATCTTCTCTAAGTGGCTGTACCGAGACCTACGGAAACACCAACAGAGTAAATTAATTGTTGTTGAAAGAGTTCAATTACTGATGTCTATAGTTCAAAGCTTTAGCCCTTCAGGGAGAGTCACTTTTTACAAATGACGAATGAGACTTGAAAGAATAAGCTTACAGAACTGGTTATATTTTCATGTTTTTTTGAACATTCAAGTATGACAAAATATCACAAAATATAAACAGACAGTTAAACAGACTCACTTTGACAAACACCATACAAAGACATATATATCCATAACCATATATAACCTCTAAAACTTCAATTTCAGCTGGTAGTATGGTTACAAAATTATACTTTGAATTCAGATGCTCCTAGACAGTTCTGCAATTTCTTGGCAGGCATTAAAATACAGTATTTTGATTGGTCTCTGAGAAAGTGTTTTAGCCTTTTAAACTTAAAAAATAATCAGGATGACCAGTTTAGCTATTATCTGTTTTAACAGATTTGTCTGTAATCTTTCTCATAAACATTACCTACATCACTCAGAAATGCAACTGCACATACAAACACCCATGGGAGGAGATCTGGCAAGATATCCTTTCATTTAAGTAATTTTTAAAGTTTAGATACAGTCACAAGTGACCACTGGAACTGTGGATATCTTTCCATATCTGCTCATGCCACAGTTCTGATTTTTTTACCTTACTTCATCTTCACAGACAGTAATCTCCTCACGGGATGCCATAGTAACCAAAACAGCTTTTAATCCAATTAGCAGCAAGAAAAAAAAGAAAGCAGAATAGCAGCAGAGAAGTGTTGAGGCCTAAATTTTTTCTTGTTTTCTCCATTTAAGATAAAGGACATTTTTAAAAGTGTCATGCACTATCAGGCACTACAATATATGATGAAATACAAACATATTTTTTCTTCTTAGACAAAAAGGCAAAATTAGTATGTGCAATTTATCCTAACTTTACCAGCACATCATAACTTTGTCAGTTATTTGATGGAAAAATGGTTTGCCTAACTTGTCAGCAAAAGCTTAGAAACAAACAGCTTGGCCAAAGAAGGAACCAAATCCAGAGCTGCCTATCTCAGTCACAAACTATGGACTGTTGCCACCTCCAGGAAAGTGAAATAGCACAGACAACAACTTCAACCTACTCATTTTTCTAAACCACTACAGTAGTTTTCAACAATCGCATTAGCAATTCGACCAGGCAATTCAGTCATAAAGTCTATGTGAACCACAAAGAAATCACTTGTTTCTTACTTAGGACGTTTTTAGATCATGACTGTGTTTTACAACACTGCTGCTACTTTTAATTTATCGTTTTCAGTAAACAGATTAATTCATGTAAGAGCTATCTGCATCAAGTCTGTGCATATCAATTAAGCATAATTTCAGTAAATGCAGATAAGTGAATTTTTGATAAATTGTACTTTTCAGTGAAAAATGAATTAGAAGTTGTAAGTTGTAGGTTCTTCAGCATGACAGAGTGTGCATTTAAAAATTAAACCTCCTTCACTCTCTTAAGCTTCTATTTTAAAACATGCTCGAGTACACTGTTGTATTACTGTCCGTGGTTTTGTCAGTAATTGCACACATTTATGTTCATAAACTGAAAAATAAGTTTTAAAAACAGTGAAACCACTTCAAGGATCCAAGGATTTAATTCTCACAGTAGTGAGCAGTCTACACCACCTAACAGATGCCAAGGAGATTGTTTTGGTTGTTCCTAAAGTTATGGGTTGATTTCTGTAAAGGTTCACATCCCCTGGCAGACGGTGGAAGTGAGGCAGGGTGTATGTCCGCGCTTCCCCCTTCCCCTTCTCCTCAAAGGAGCAGGGGCCAGGGGCTCCTTGTCTGTGCCAGCTGATCGACACAAGAAGTGGCCTCGGGCACAAAAAGAAATGCCCGAAGAGGTGGCACCTGGAGCTCAGCTACAGCCTACCCACACAGGCCGCATCACCCCTGCTGCATGAATTTTAGCAGATAGTTTAGGATCAATGCCGAAAGGGTCAGAAAACATCCCAAAACACTCAATTTCCTTTAAAAAAAAAAAAAAAACCCACAAAAAACCAAATCACGGTAATGTGGTAATACACTTTTTTTTTTTTTTTTTTTTTTTTAAATCAAACCTGAACCCAAACTCTAGGCCAGCTGTATGTTTTCTGAAGGACAGTCGATACCATCAGAGCCCGAAGGGAAAGCCGTACGCTACCCCACGACTAGGGGATGCCTGCCGCAGAGGTAGCCCAGCCCTCAGACAGTCAGTCACTCGCTGGCTCGAATCCAAGGAAACGGATTTGTACTAACCGCCGACCCTCTCATTTCGCTGCATTTTCCGTTAATCAAGTCAGCAGCCCAAAATGAGATTTACTTCTTTATACATAAGGACTTTTTCTGAAAACTAGGATAGGATTACCGCTCTGCATCCACCTAATCCACGCCTGGTAGCACACAGCGGGGGATGGTGCGCTAGGACGTAAACGAACTCCAGAGACGGCAAATTTCTCCCCACCACCCACGTCTATTGCCAGCAAAAAAATTTTTTTTTTTTTTAATTAAATCCTGGCAGCGACATTTCTCAACCCTCCTCAGACAGCTTATTGCTGATCGCCGCGATCCTCCATACCAGCGAGAACAGGCGACTCCTCTCCGAGCCGCGGTTGCCCGAGCCTCAAGGCCCAGAGCCCCGCGGCCGGCTGGCCCGGCGGCGCCCGGGGAGGTTTCCCGGCACCTCCCGCCCCTCCTCCGGGCCGGGCCCGCGGCAACGGGCGGAAGCAGACGCCGACGGAGACGCGGTCTGCTTCCTCCTCCTCTAGCGGCCAGGCGGTCTCCAAGGAGCCCGGGGAGACGCTCCCTCAGCCCGGGCGGGCCCGGCCGTCCCGCCTAGGCGATGCATGTCGGGGCGTCCCCGGGGCGGGAAGGGAGGCCAGCTCCCAGGCGCCTTGAGGAGAGATCAGGACTCCGCGGGCGGGCGATCGGGCGAGCCCGGCCCGTCCCGGCCCCACGCCCCGCCGACTCCCGGCCCCGCTCCTACCTCCGCGGGGCTCTCCTCCCCCTCGGCTCCCCGCGCCTCAAAATGGCGGCGGGCGGCCAGCGCCGCCCCGCGGACGCCCGCCCGCCTCCCTCCTCCCCTCCCCGCCGCCGGCGGCGGGCGGGCGGGCCGGCCGTTACCCCCTGCCCCGGCCCACCGCTCTCCCGGCCGGCCCCGCGTCTTCCCGCCGCCGCCGCCGGCAGCCCCGTATGAGGCTGCGTCCCGCCGCTCGACCGCGACCTGCGGAGGCTCCGCGTCCTGGTAACCGACCCCTTTCCTCTCCCGTGTCCTGGCTGCCGTCTGCGGGCGGCGGCGCGGGGCCCGGCCCCCTTCGGCGGCGGTCCGAGAGCGGGCGTCCCTCGCCATGACAGAGGTACCGTGGTGGTCCTGAGGTGGCTGTTGTTACTGCTTGGTAGTTCAAAACAGAACAAAAAGAAAACAAACAAGCCATAAACCCCCAAAGCAGGCACCCGCCTCTTCTGAGGGCTTCTCTCGGGGCTGGGGCGGGGGGTCGAGGCCCACTGCACCCCAGGTGTGCTGGAATTACCCGAGGGCCGGGTTTTTTAAACAGGTAAATTTTACTCATTGCACGTATTTCTCCTTCTAATAGGGACCAGGAAAGCTGAGTTTTCTGTATATTGTCAAGTTTGCTTTTTCCCAACGTTTTTTGCAGATTCTATTGGAACGTCTCGCAAGCTCTCCTATAGTGGCTGGGGCTTCTTGGGGGCTTGGGGTTGGTTTCTTTTTATCTGGGGGCATTTGGTGTCCTCCACTGCCTGCCTAACAGGAAGGACAGGAGACTGTGAGCTGATCTTGAGAACCTGGGTTTCTCTCTCTTACCCTTCTCTCAGCTGCAGCAGGAGAAGGCAGAATGGGAAAACTTAAACAAGCTATTAATGCGTCATGGGTTGAAACCGGTGAGTCTTGCTGCCCCCCAAAGCTGCAGAAATATATCAGGTAAGGAGATGCTAATTTTACAAGTTTTTGTATTGGGAAATAGTAAGCCTACGTTCATAAGGCATCTCTAAAGCTGTCACTTCTAAATGGTAGCAAAGATGCGATCTTCTTCAGCTATTAAAAGCCTTTCATTATGACTTTGCTTATTTTATGTATCTCCAGATATGATTGTCTTAGACAGTCAGTCTTCCCTAGGAATAAGACTTGCATTAAAAACTCTGGTGGAAGACACCGACCGACAGCAGAAGATGATGCAGGGGCTTATGGAGGCTAATCGTCATCTTAGGTAAGACACAGTGGAAGGAACTTACCTGCTAACGCAAAGCAAAAGTGTTGTCAGTGTCCATCTCCTGCCAGGTGGAGCTCTTGTCACACCCAAGGCCTAAGACCTTTTTCCTGAGATTATTGTCCAATATGCAGCAATCTTGGCCTAGTTCCTTTTGAGCTCTTCTGTTATTTCATCTGCTGCTTCTTCCCATACCAGTGTATTTCCCCTACCTGCTGCCACAAGCTGTTATTGAGCATCATCAGATAATGTTGTCAGGCCTGTGCTTCCTTCACTGTCTTTAGTGAAATGAATTTAATTTAAATCAAGGTTTTATTTATTTTTTCCAGAGATGAGATACGACAGGAACGAGGTCGGGCCTCTCGACAAGAACAACGTGCTAATGATTTGGAAAATGTGGTGAAAAACATTAAGTCTAAAATTTGTCAGCTGGAAGATGAGACGATAGCTAAGGTTTGCCAGCAACAGAATCAAGTCAAAGAACTTCAAAAAGACCAACAAATTTCACAGGTAATTCAGATAGTGCTGTCTGAGGATTCAAACTTTTGACTGTTTTTAAAAGCTCTAAAAATATTTACATTGATCAAAATAAACGTGAGTCTTGGGTCATAGAGTTAGTACACTGTTTATAGCTAAGATTTTTCAATCCATACGGAATTTTCTAGTGATAACTTGGAAAAATATCTGTATCCTTTCTCCACTGCCTCTTCAGTATGGCTAAAACCCAAGTACTGAGCCTCCTTGGGACCAAGTGCCTACTTGGGCATGTGCAGTACAGTCTCCAGCTTGTGGGTTAGAATAATTTCATAACGCTCCCATTATCTGTTCACAGGCAAAATATCAACAGCAGCAGGAAAAGCTACAAGAACAGGAAGAGATTATTGCCCGTTTGCAGAAGGAGCTATGCAAAGTTGGGATGGAGGAGCAACGGCGTGTTGCCACTCAAAACAAAATGTTTTGTCGGTTTTGCAAAAGAGCTCCCAAGTCTCTCCTAGATCAACAGTAAGCAATTTATTATATTGGTGAATGACCTGTATCATTAAATGAAGAAAGGGATTTTAAAGTAACTGTTCTCGATATTTATATGAAAAAGAAAAAGCTGGAGACCTTAGGAGTGCAAGCTGAAATAAGAATTCTTGTAAAGGTACATCAGTACAGTAATTTTTTCTTGTACAAAAAATGTGAGCTGGATAAATCCATGGCAGAAATTAAGAAATTATCAGCCACTGCATACACTAGGTGTCAGCAAAGAGAAGGGAATGATTCGGTCTACTCTGGAACTGCAGTATCTGCTAGGGTGATCTCATCCTGGGATTCTAACATTTAAAATGTAAATTAAAAAAACAGCAAACAAAAAACCAACAAACACCACCCCCCAACCTTCCCTAATGAAAGCCTTCCAGTTTTGGAACGTGGCCTTTGCAACTGCTGACTGCAGGCTTGCTGTAAGGCTTCCCAGGTACTTCAGGGAAAGTTCTGAAAGTATTCCAAGCCTGTGTCTCTTGCAGTAAGGTCTCCATAGTTCTGCTATAATTGGAGATTTTCCAATTCTTAGGCCTCAGGTAGCCATCACTTTATTGTGCTGATGTCACCTGGTTTTCTAGGCCTGGCTAGCAATGTTTACCTGGGAAGCATTTAAAAGGAGTTGTGTGTGCGCAGCCCTTTTCTCATGCCCTCACCGTATGAGAAGAAGGATTACTGAATTTGGTTCCCTGTGCTTTCTCATCTGTCTCTCCAAAACAGATGATCTTGGAGTGCTCAAGAGGAAAGGCACTTTCTCAGCTGTTCAGTTTTTTGTGGCTCCATTTTTTTTGCAACCACTTACTTTGAAAGCACTTTTAGTTTCTTTGGAGACAGATGTTCTCGGGCTATGTGGGACCTGTGCTCTCTACCTCCCATAATGGTCGCTGAGCCCTAGCACTCAGGACTGTGCCTTGCAGTTAAGCTTGCCGGGTAAACATAGTCACAAGATGAGGAGGCTTTAGCTTTTTTCTCGTCTTGAATAATTTTGCCACTTTTAGACTAGTACAGAGTTAATGTCTCTGCTTTTCTGTTTTGGAAAACTGTGACCATGTTTGTCTGGTATGAGAGAAAACCCACTATTTGAAGCAGTCACTTCTGAAGTGTGGCGCAGTTCTGTAAGCTGGCCTGTTCCTATGGGTTGGTCACAGTATCTTTCAGGCATGATTTTTTTGGGAATATCTGAAATTCAAAATACCATTTTTCCTTTCTTCAGGTTCCTTTGTCTAATTGATTATTACGAATCTCAAATTAGTCAAATGAAAAAAGAACTAAGGTAGGTCTCATCTAATGCTTTATGGTTCTACTGTTCAAAATTTTCTTACTCTTTACTGTTCTTAAATCTTACAATGGTAAATATTCTGTGTTCCAGACGTCACTAGCATGTAAGAAACAGCAAAGGATTGTAATGGTCATGGAAGTTTGGATTCATCTGCGGAATAACTGTCAGTCAGGCTAAGCAGCTGCTCAGTCAGGAGGCCAGGACAGCTAGAAAGTTGGGGGTATTTAGATACTTGAGTGATAAGTCTTTCCTTTTTTTTTTTTTTGTTTTTTCTTTTTTTTTTTTTTTCTTCCCTTCCTCTTTTGCCATGGTTCGCAGGCAGAATTACTGCAGTAGCTGTGCTCAGGTGACTGATCTCCCTAAACAAAAGGAATACCAGCTTTTCAGCTCTATCGCTGTGCCTACATGGTGCAAAGCAACAAGCAGATACCTGAGACATTCTTATAATTTGAGATTATTATCTTGAAAACTGAAATGGGATTTGCTTGTACTGGAATTTCTCTTGAGGATAAGTGCACTTAATTAGTATATGAAACAGCTTCCCAGAAATAATGGAGAAGAGCAGAGGATCTTAGGGCAGAATTTCTATTCTATTTACTTTGCAGTTTATGGAAACATTATTATCATGCATAACTGCTAACTAAACCAACTTAGGTCTTTGAGGTAATCGAATTACAGTAAGCTGAAACAATTTATTTTTCCCAATAGGCAATATAAAAAAGATGAAGACCAGGTACAAAGAGAAGTAAAAAGCAAGGAAGAATTCTTAAATCTAGATGCTACTCCTAATTATAGAGCACTGCTCACGGTATGGAACTGCTAAGAATAACTCAGTGCAGATCTCTAAATGGTAACCCTTCAGGAGCCACGTAGAAACATATATGTGTTTGATTTCTATCCCCTTGTTCTTAACATGACTTCTTAACGTGTAAACTCTCTGGGCAGGGTTCACTGTCTTTATGCAAAGATTCAGTACTATGTTGTGAGTTGTCTTTGCTGGGGACTGCATAGACCTCCTTAATCACAGCTTCTCCACCTGTGGTCTAATGCAGCAGGCTCTTGATCTTTGTCTACTAATTCCTCATCCACGCTGTCTTGCTATATAGGCAAATGGGAACCCTTCTTAACACGTACATACTTTAAAGTGTTCAAGCTTGTTGATGATGGAATGAGTGAAATAAAAGAAATAACACAGTCTATGTTGCAGTCTTTCCAGAAACAACTCGCTGAAACAAAAGCCAGGAATGAACAGCTTTTACTTGAAAATATAAATCTCAAGAAAGATTTGGAAATAAGGTGAGAAAGGATAAGTATCATTCTTTGTAAGGGCACTTTGGTAGACTTTGCTTTACAAAGAAAGTGAAAGCACCAGCAATTGTAAAAGTATAGTATGAAATCTGCCTTTAAAAGTGATGCACAGAAGTAAGTTATGGCAGCAACAGTCAGCCTTCCTTCCCTATGCTGTTAATAACAACTGCTAATGGTTATTTTTCTGTTTACTGCTGTTGCCACATAGAAATGTTGCAGAATTTCATTTCCAGAATGATGTTGCGGCACTGGCAAAGCTTTCTTACTCCTTCGCTTGGCTGAGTTTTATAGATACCTTCAAATACAAGACATACAATGTGGTACTTTTTCTTTCTAACAGACCAACTGCACAGGAATTGAAACTTTACAAGCACCAAGTGAAGAAACTAGAGAAAACTTTAAAGAAAACTATCCAGTAAGTATATTTCTTCAGTAACTTGCATGAATCCTCCGAACTTCTTAAGGCAAAGCTACATTACAGGTTGCAGAGTATATAGTAGCTTACAAACCATGTACCTTATCACTGTTCCTCGGAGCCTGGTTTTGGGCAGCAAATGCTACGCTATCTCTGAAGACACCCTGTGAATCTCTGAAATGATGGCATGGTCTCCAAATGGGGGCATAGCAGTGTGTCTTTTTTATTTCATTTTGTCTTTCTGGATTTGATTTGAGTGCTATCGCAGGCAACATGGACAGGACCAAACTGTGGTGTTTGCTGCTTCCGTGAGCATAAAGGAAGCTACTGGTTACATTACGGGTTTATGAATGAGAAAGTATGAGTTGGCAAAATGTTGAAGCTACTGAAGTTATGTCCCTATTATTCTTAGAAATTGACTTACGTTTTTTTTCTGAAACATTGCTAAGAAAATACATTGAATGTATTAGAGATTCAGTATTGACAAAGTGTTTTTATCTGTAATTTCACTTCATCATTTGTGCATGTGTATACTGAATGCTAAATATTTTATAGCCTGAGAAAGACATCACTTAAACTTTAAAAATGTTCAGTTCTTCATTCTACCTTGTGTATATTTAAATGGTCTTTTCTCTCATGCAGTGGGTATGATGTAGATGGTAGTTTTAGAGAAAGTCATCTTAGATTTAACAAGAAGGGTAGCGAGCTATATATAGTAAGGCAGGAAAGATGTTCAAACAGAAGCAGATAAAGACTGCGAGCATGGAATTTGACCCTTTTGAGTAAAATTCTGGATTTTAAGTCTTCAGCCATGGTAGAACTGCTGGTAACAGAGCAACTGTACATCTGGTGGTGTCCCTTCTAAATTAGCATGCAGTCTGGAATAACCTCAACCTGAAGACTTGAGATAAATTAATGATATTTACATTAGGTATTACATTCTTCATCTAGTTCAGTTTGATGGAATTCTATTGGCAGGCATCAAAAACTGGAGATTTTACTTCGTAGGTGTAAGTATATATGCTACATACCTGGTTCCTTAGTCAAGTTGAAAGTAGTATCTCCTGGTAAGGCTACTTGTGTAACCCACTGTATGTATTTGACATGTAGATCTTCGGGGAGTAGTAACGGAGAAAGAACAGAAGAAAAGAAAGAACCTGAGAGTACCGCAGGAGTAGATCAGCTGCAGGCAGTTTGCCAGCAATACTTACAAGTATGCAAATTTTATCTGTACTCTGTGTATCTAGCACTGTTACAGTGAAATATAATACATGAGTTTTGTTTAACTATGTAAACTGAAGCATGCTATTTTGAATCTAAGAGTTCATATGAAGTCCTCTACACAAGATGCGTAATGCTCTGAATTTGGCAGTTAATGTAGGCTTGTTCTTAATTGTTCTATCTTAGTGTAAACTACCTGAAATACAGCGAGGAAGCAGAGACTGGGTTGGCAAACATCGAATCAATGATTTAGCTGAAGTCTTTTCAGGACAGGGGATTTGTTAAAGGTCTTGGGCAAAACAGATCCTTATGTTACGGTTTTAAACATGCCTGAGGAGATAGTGGCTTTTATTTTTCTTTGAATAAAAAAAAAAAGCAAATATAATAAAACTTAGCAAAATGTAAACTGTGGAAGTAACAATGCCTCAAGTGGATAAATGTTAAATAACCCTCAAAGGGAAGTATAACTGCGTTACTTTTATGTATCTTCTAGCTAGTATGTTTTTAAATCTTTGAATCTATTACATATTGAATGCATCTGTAAAATTCATCGATAGTAACTTACTGGAGCTATTTATGATTTAATGTTTAGACAATCATGACAGTGGTGGAGAGGGATTTTATTATAAAATGTCATACATATTTGAGCAATAACACTTGTTATTTGGTGTTGAAGGTTTTGTCCCATATTGATTCTATTTTGCGAAGTCCAAGAGCTCCTCCATTAATATACAGGCGCAGTAAAGGGCCAGTGCAAAATTATATTAAGGAGAATGGACAGGAATGTGGATTTGAGCACCTTCCGCTTACTATAGAAATGTGGGCAGATCAGCTAATGGCCCTAAAGGTAATGCATTATTGTACTTGGCTTTACATTCCTCCTTTAATCTGCTGACCACCCCTCGGTCTCTCCCTGCATGTAGGGTTTTTTACTGCGTGTAGCTTTTGTTATTGCCTGACTTTGGTGTTAAATTCTAAAAATAATTCTGCTGTCCATTTATATAGCACTTTAAAACCATAGTAAAGTGAAAAATGTGCAGTGTGCCTACAGGCCAGAGATGTTCCTCTGTGTGTATCATCTAAATGTTTTTGTTCACTGGCTGAGTCCCTAAGAAGACACTTAAACTTTAGAGTCTGTGTACTTCACGCTTTAATGACGATGCATTCTCTTTCTTCCTTTTGTCTTGCCAGAACAGTAACTTTTTGATCTAAATACAAGTGAAGTAATTTTGTTTAAAACCAAACTCTCTGTGACCAACACTTCTTATTTTACTGAAACTATAATATATGAAGTACTTTAATTTTCAGACTATCAGTGTTCTTTTTAAATTGAAGAATGTAAGCAAGATACTGTGCTTAAATTCCATGAAAACTAAAACCTTACTGTCTCCATTACTGGAATGTTTTTGCATATGAGAAACAGAAAATCTGCTCATCTCTATAATAAAAACAACTTTTAAGAAGTTACTATAAAATAAGTTGTGTCCCCTCCCTTCTTTTAAAAGGATTTGCATAGGTCCTTGAGAAAACTGTCTCTGGAATTGGTGCCCTGCCACACTGCAGATCCACAGGATAACAGAGAATCCATACGAGTTGAAGACCTCCAGTTCATAGTAGATGCAATTTTGGAAGAAATAGAAAATAAGGAAAAGGTAATTCTTACCAGGAGTTTATAATCACAAGTTATTGTGGAATTCTTAAATGCATTCTTCACACAGTGATTAGATTTGTGCATTTGAAAGCCTTGCGGGTTTTAAGAAATAGCTGTTTGAAGACATTCAATAGTCCAAGACTATTTTAATTTAATGGATAAATTCACCTTGGGGAAGACTGCTTTAATCAAAGTCATTTGACCAACGATGAATTTGCATTGCCCTGTAGTCTCAGGTATTATCCTGTTCGGTCTGTTTCTCAGTCAGCATTGAGAATACATAAACGTACTTACTAAGCAACAGAGAAGAAAGCTTTCAAAAGAGTATTTTTGGTTTGCTGGATATTTGTGTCTGAAAATTCTCTTTAAAATATGTCTTCAGATTTAAGAATATTTGAAAGGCCGTGATTTAATAAGGGAAGTTACACCTGTTTTTCTTCATAGACTAGTTTTAAGAATGTTTCACAGTTTGAAAGAATCCTTGCTTTGTTAAGCAATAACATTGACGAATTATTCTTTCTGCTTGCTACAGAACAGCCAGACACCATCCTTACCAACCCTGTTTGCAATAGTCTCTCACTTCCAGAAGCTGTTTGATGTGAATTCTCTGAATGGCGTTTATCCACGAATGAATGAGGTTTACACAAAGCTTGGGGAAATGACCAACGCTATGAGAAATCTTCATGAGCTCCTGGAACTAGGTAAAGACTTACCACCTAGCATTTGTTCAGACCATTTCCAAAAGGAAAACATGACAAGCGAAAGGCTGATCTCTTCATAGAAAATATGTTGAGCTGCTGAGAAATGAGTAAACTAGGAATATTCTGCGAAGATAAAAATAGATTGCTGTCAAGTGGGAGTTTAAATAGCAAAACCCCATTATTTGTAAGCCTTTAGCAGTTGCTGAGGAATACCAGGGAGGCAGAAGAAAGGAATAGCAGATGAAATTGAATTTTTAATTTTTTTTTCCACAAAGCTTTGTTCCCTGTGAGCTGACTTCATAATTCTTCTTGACCATTTTTCATTCTCTACTTGAAAGATAACAAGTTTAAGAAAAAATAACTCAACCTCTGCTGTAGATTTCTACTCAGTAATTCATTCAAGTGTAATTATGTCCCGTCCTCAGGAACTTCCTTCTTACGGTGCTAAACTTAAAAATAATGAAGTTGTTGAATGACAAAAACTAAATGCCAGTACTCAGAGACATACTTAGTTACTTCCCAGTATCCATTCTCTTCTGGTTTGTCCTTCTGGAGAACAGCAGCTGCTGCTGCTCTTGGGTTTATAGGTTTGGCTGTGCTGTAGGGCGTACAGCTGGAGAGCAAGGCTCCTGGGCTACTGGGGTCTTCTGAGCCTCATTCCAGGAGGGAAACAGCCTTCCTGCCTGTAGCCAGCACAGGAGAGGAGGAAGCCTCCTGTCTCCCTAATAATCGCAAACCAATGGAGCTCAGAGGGTGCCTTCTCCAAGCCTAGTTCTTCTGAAACTGAGGGAGAAAAGGACAAGGAGCCTATTACCTTCAGTCACAGCAGTCAAAGCAGGTAAGATCCAATACCAAAACAAGTTCTGGCTGTTTAACAGAGTTTGTATTGAGCAGGTTCCTTGTTGGCCTAACCCCTATACTGTGCTTCTGCTGTGTTACAGGAACCTAATGAATAACCCTCTCTCTACGTATAATTTCAGTTGGCTGATTTCCACTGATATCGTAGGGTGCACTTTAGTACCATCTCTGCTGTGAAAATGCACAGCTCTGACAAATTTTTTTAGCCACTAAAGGATTAGTGAGAGATTCAGCATTCCTAGCTAACAGTAGTTTATTTCTGACCATAGGCACTTTGTTTTCTGTGAATGATGGAACTTTTTATGTGTGTGAATACACATAGATGTGTGAAAACTGAATAAAATCTGGGCACCTGCAAGAATTGGATTGTGTCTAAAATACTTTCCTGTTATTACTGTTACAAGAAACATGAAGTGCTTGTTTTTCTACAGACAGTTCAGCTCCACCCACTGTGGTAGTGGATACTGTTGGGAAACTGTGTGACATCATTAATGAGAACATGACGGAGCAGGTACAGCAGCTTCTGGGGACCCAAGACATCCACAGGTACGTGGGGCTGTTCCACTGGTGACCATTCCTCAAACATCAAATTTAGTAATTGAGAGAACTGACTAAAACTGCTACTGAAAGAAACTTTAATTACTTGTTACAAAGTCAGTGAGCTGTGGCAGTAAAGGAGTTACTACTATCCTACAGGAAACAGATCTTGAATACTTTCAAAAGGATAAAGCTGGCAAAGAGAAAAATTAAGGCCAGAAGTTTCCAAAACACTGTCTTGGTTCGCCTGGATAAGGTGATCAAATAAGCCTTAGCAGGATGTGTGTTTCATAAGGAGACCAAGCAAACACTGCTCGTGGGTGGGGAGGAGAAAGTGTTGCAAGGTTTCAGCTGTAATATGGAATTGTATTAGTTGCTAAGAGAAGGTATGCCGCAAGCTGCCTACAAATAGTTTGGGAACTGGACAAATCTTGTTCTACCTTCAACAGATGACAACACACACACACTTGGTAGCAGACCATAAGAGCTTTTGCTCTGCAAACATACTAAAAATTAATTGCAGCAGGCAGCAAGTCTGACACATGCTGAGTTAACAATACTAACTCCCTCAACCTTTCTGCACTCACTCACAGTTTTAACTAGAGAATAGCTGCTTATAAAACATTCCTTGCTCCATCTCTGAGGCAGTTATATCAGCCACCCTCTGGCAGTATATTTAGCATACATCGACTAATGTTCCAGTCCAAAAATTACCTTGTGCCACCTAAGGAGGAAAGGAAGGATGTATATAGGGCATGAATAGTAAAATTAGAGATTCTCTTTTGACAGCTAACACTTGTTCACTGCAGGTTTCAGAACCTGAGGAACACATTTTTGGTGTAGATGGTTTTATATACTACTAACAGTGTTTTCTCACTTGCACATTTCAGTATAATCAATAAGCTAGAAGAACATGAGTGCTTCTTTCCACCATTTCAAGCTCTCATTCAAGATTTGCTCTGTCTTCTAGGTGAGTAATATTTGCAACAGTTGTAATTATCTTCATGCCAGCGCTTCTTCCTAAAACTTTAAATAGCTAACGTGTTTTGTTTATTCCTGGTGTGCTAACACACAAGGAGCATGTGAGGGAAGGTGTTAACTTTTGCCTCACTCTCCTCTTCTTCCCATCTTCCATCAGTGACAAAAATACTTTTGTTTTCATTGAACGTGGGATTGCGTATATTCAATCATATTATTCATAAGCTAAATAGAGTTTTTTCCAACAGCGTTAAAAGGTGTGAGGAGCTTATTTTATTCACTAGCTGTATTTCTAACATTTAAGTTAGAATTTTGGCTGAACTTGAAGATGTTTTAGGTACATATGCCTTAACCGTTTTGCTTTTTATTCTGTTTCAGAGATCAGTAACGTGGATGATATTTTACCTACTGTGCAAAATTTGAAATTGGTAGCTAGTTAAGAGTTACTCTGGTCTTTTCTAGCAAGATTTTTCTTACCTGTGAATGTACCTGTTGATGTGTATGACATTACAGCTACCTCTGACCTCTGTTACCCTAACCAACAGTTTCAGATTTTTTGACATAAATAAAGGCTGCTGCCTTTTTTCATTTTTCTTAATTTTTGTTTCATGGTCTATTTAAGAAAAACTTACTATAACTGCTATCACCTGGTCTACTCAATCCCAGAGAGAGAACCAATAGACTCTGTATCAGTCTAGGAAACTGAGCCCAGCACAAAGGCAGACATACTATAACCAACCACTAAGCATTTTGAATGTTGCTGACCCAGTAAGTATGAGAAAAAGGTGCTCTAACTGCTTTAGCCATAACACGTTCATCATTTGCCTATCTTGGTTTTCTGGAGAGCCTATTTCAAAATGTTGTTTACATTTTCAGATCAGTTGGGGATGCAAGCAAGTTGTTATTTAGTAAGTATTCGTTCTGGTTATGGACTGAGGCAGACTAATGTAATCTAGATCAAAAATATTTGAAACTTGCTTTAGGAGGTGGTTTATGGATTTCAATTTACCATGGTCATATTTCAAAAGTCAGTTTTAGAAAGGCATAGATCAAGTTTCTTATGCAAGACAGTTAGAAGTTTATTGTACAGAAACAAGTACACCAAGCTTCCAAAAATATTTTGGTATATTTTCCTCTGATATTAATAAAGCTTAGTTTACAAAACTCTGCTGTTCCTCAGGCAGAATGCTTTTACTATCAAGGTTTACAAGATTTTGAAATGTACTGTAACAAAGAACAAACTATGTTAAGGTGTCACAAACTAAAACCTTAATGACATCTTGGTAAATTGATCTCCCTGCTTTTGGAAGCTCATTATATACATACCTGCAGCCACAGTCTGCTAAGATACTTTTGAACAGTGGACTATCAATTTCTTAGTTTCTCAAAAAACAATTGCTATCTATTAGAGTCTTAAACAGTTTCTTTCAACAGGTTCTGTAGCCCTACAGCTGAAGAATGCTGTTTAAAAATTTATTCTTTTAAAAGTACAATGATTTCATGTTAAAACAACATGAATAGGATCCTGGGGAAATGAGACTGCCAAGCAAAGTAATGACACTTAGCTGACAGTCTAAAACATCTCCAGGTACAACACTTCCTTAAGAGAGTATTCATACTTCAGGGTCCTTTGGGGGAGATAGGCCAGAAACAGCAAAAATAAAGGACTTACTTATTATTTAGGGACAAGTTATTCCCAGTGTGGGGGGTGGGTTGGTTTGTTTTTTTACTTCAGTGAGAACTAATCTCTGAGATTTACATGTCCTGAGCTGGAGACTGCTTCAAATTTGCAGTGACTGTTCAAAACACATTAATTACAAAAGATATGTACATCCATATAAAGTTGAAAAATTAGTGACTTATGTACATGAGAAGAAATCAATTTTTCTTGCGTCTACTCCTTGTCAGCTCATACCTGCAAGACAGACACAATAAGTAATTATAGTAGTTAAAGACTTTCTTTAAAGTTTTAACTGGCACAACAGGGAGAACTTGGGCTACTTTATTGCTTGGGCTTCATAGGTGGCCTGGCAAAGGAGGCTTTGGAGATGGCCTCAAACTTCAGCTCTTTACCAGGAACTTTGGACACATCGTTTTTCTCCTACTCCCATAATTGCCATGTCCTTATGTGAGACACAGACACCAGCTCGGCCAGCAGAACTTGGTTTTCCTATCCCACTGGCCAGGAGTGGCTCACTGCCTGCGTAGATGGCAAGCTCCTGGACTACCCACACTGCATTCCTTGGGCTCCATTGAAGGAGAAAGAACTACTGCCATTAACTACAGATGTAGAAGGGGAAAAAGAAACCCCTGGTCTTAATCTTTGCCTCAGACCAATGCTTAAGGTTGAAGTCTGAACCACAGTGAACATACAAGCAAAACTGTGAGTGGTTTATTATAATAGTTTCTGTAAATGCTTTGTAATTAAAGTTTTATCATATATATATATATATATATATATTGCTGATCAGGGTATTAATTTAGTTAAGATCTTTATCCAAGTTAAAATTTGTTGCAAGGTTACTTTAATAAACATAGTTCTTTTACTTATGTGTCCCAGTGGCTTTTATGGTAACTTAAAATATGCTGAAGACTATAATTGACATACAGGCCTCTTATTAAAACTGTTTCACAGGGCAGGTATTGCACTAGCAACTGGATTAACACACAACTTAGATAAAACTACCAGATTAGTTCAAGTTAGTCCTGCGTTTGCAGGTCAAATACTCTTCTTGCTCACCAAAACAGACAGCCCATTTACCAGTCACGCAAACTCCCAGCACAGCAATTGGCAGGGTTTGAAAGTACGGAGATGAAAACTTACCATTGTGCAAAACCTTTTATTAAGTCCTCCTGTGACAAGTCAATCCGCACCTTTAAAAAAAAATAAATTGTATTTCTTTGTATGTTATTCAGCGTACAAACTGATTAGCTAAGCTAGCACGCCTCCCAGGCCAGACCCACTTTTGAGTTCTAGGGCTGCAGCTCAGGTTCAAGGGAAAACGAGCTTCCTGCGTTCCCAGGACACAGGCATTAGCCGGCCTCAGCCCTGCAGCTCAGTTTCTTAGCAGCACTACTTGGAAATTTATCTGTCACTGAAGAAGTGATTCCAGTTTACTTTCACAGAATCAAAGTTGTTCACAGAAAGCTTAAAGCACCGTTGGCAAATTCTGGGTTTTAAGCACACGTCTTTCTCAGCTTCTTGTTTGCACTGTTGGAGTCGTTCCCCAAACAGGCAGCGGATCCCAGGAAACATGTTTTATTTCAAGAGCACCCTTCTGAAATAAAGCAGCATGGCACACGAATCACATGAGACCACACAAGCTTCCACACATGGATAGAGCCTGATTTCAGGTGAAAATCTGGCAGAAGAAGTTGCTTCCAGATTGCTATAGTCCTATTACTGAGACTTAATTAGTACAACTGCATTTCAGGATTACAGGAATCACTCGGACTGTTCAGCTCCATTAAATTGGTAGCATAGCTTCTTTAAACTTACTTTCCCCAGCTCCTTCCTTTCCTGTGAAATGAATGGCCTGCTGTTTTTCACTGCAATGTCCAGTGTCCTTTTCTTGACATCTTCCAAAGATTCAAAAAATTCAAACCTAAAGGGAAAGTTTTGAAAGGATAAACTTAAGTAAAAAATTAAAATCCTATAAGCATCAGTGGCCAGAACACAGCGCCGGTGGCCACAACTTTAACAGAGAAGGAAGACACAGAAAAGGCAATTCTATAGTTAGAATTTATTCCCTTTGTAAGAAATCTCTTCCAGGCCTCACAAAAGACTACGACACTGTTGTTCAGACAGCTCACTGTGCTAGGTGGAAAGAGGAAAACATGCATCCATGATGAAATGCTATTTACCATCATTTTCCCCCTTCATGGAAGATCAGCATGTTTTCCATGCAACCTTTATTACTCAGAGGAAATAGCTGCGCCAACCCCCCAAGTTTACAAAGTAGGCTTATACCACATTAAGGGAAGACAAAGGTTGAAACCTGTGGCAATTAAATTCTTAATGGCTTTGACTCATGCCTCTGGCACACATCATCTAACGTCAAGTGAGTTTTGTCCACGCTACATCACTTCAGTTCTGCCCACCTGAATAGCTTTTCCTCAAGTCAGAGTTGTAAAACAGGTAGTGTGTTTTGGAGCTAAGTATTGCTCAACCTCTTGTACTTAATTGAGGATGTACAGGACACGTCAATACTGAGGATGAGGAAAAAGAGATGCTGTTCCTAACAGCTGTGCTGGCACTAAATCAGTGGAGTTACATGACAACAGGCAGAAGCAAAATCCACAACTCTAGTCTTTTGAGTGTGAAGATGAAATATTTTCAAATCTTTTCTCCATTTCTGACCTATACAGAAAGGACCCAACATAGGGAAAAACTGAGCCACCCAGCACCACCCAATATTCACATTATTTTCACGTATGTGTACCTTCCTCTAAATATGGGATGAAAACCACCTCTCAAAAGAGCTCTACCTCTAAGCATTACTGTGTTTGGTTTTATACAAAATACATTGCATTTCGGTGCCAGAGCTGCGGACGTGACACTGTCAGCAAAGAGGCGGGAGCATTTTACCCTGCTCCCACCAGGTCTTGATGACAGCATCCATCTGTCTGTCCAAAGAATGGTCCGGTCTCAAAAGGCTTTGTATTTCTGCCTTTTAATTGGGAAGCTGTCAGAATAAGCATCAAGCAAAGAAGTATGAACAGAGAAGCAGGCTTTGTGAGGTACCCAAATGGAAAGATTGCCTCTGCAGTGACAGGGAGTTGAACACGGGTGGGGAAATGTCCGTGTGCAAAGCAGCAAGCGCAGCCTGCATCTGCTAGGATCGGGGAAGGGGGTGGGAAGAAGGTGTGCCCTCCTACGGGGGGGGGGATAGACACCACCATACGCAGAGCAAGGCCAGCCCCAAGTACTTGGAAGTCAAAGTTAAAGCGCCATTTTTTTCGGAGGACCTGCAAATGTTCACAAGACGATCCTTAGGAGCAACAGAAGCACACTTCACGTAAGCCCTTTCATTATACAGAGATCGTAACTATTTCAGCAGCAATCATAATTAACGTTTCCTTACTTCTCATCGTATTGGGGGTTCAGAGTTTTCTTCTTAACAGAAGTCTTCTTCCTGCTTGCCCATCTTCTATCTGGAAGCAGGTATATACGAACATACGGATCTACTCCACGATTGGAAGAGGGTACTAAGTTTCTATTAAAAGAAATACAGTGTTAACAAGCAAGGCAGGTTCTCCCACTGTGTGTCTTTTAATACCTTGTCTCTCTAAGAATCAGACTGACCCTTCATGTGTTCATGGGCCAAAAACATTTATGTTGGGAGTTGGAACATAAGCGAATAAAACTTTAAGGATGTGAAGTTAAACAAAATTTTCACTACTGAGTATGTGGCCACTTATCGGGGTTCCTAAATTAACATTTACAAATTCAGTCATAGGTATCAATCCTTGTCATGATGCCTCTCATGACGTACCAAGACACACATCAGTTGTCAATGCTGTTCAGAGGAAGTTTTGGGTGGATGAAACTTAAAGTATCTCTGCTGCAGCGAGCACCACTCGCTGGCCACCCTTGCAGACCTGCCACTGGCATTAACTGGAACTGGAGCTGGGCTTAGTGAGGCTGCATAGATCAAAGTCAGCCAGCGCTAAGGCATCTCAACTGGGCAGCTTATGCTGCACGTGGTTCTGCTCCGGCTTTGCTGAATGTGTGACACAAGCTCAGAGAGCTCTTCCCCTTTCCTTTACAGATACCCGCGAGCGTCAGCGTTACCTGCAGCCGTTCACCAGCACGACGAGGCTCTGCCGTACTGAAGCATACCGCACCGTCAGCTGAATCTCTCCCAGAGGCATTTCAGTCCCACTGTAAGACAGTCGCACGGTCAAAGCTTTTAAATACAGCTATGTAACAGACCACACACACAGACCTATCAACATGAAACAGGACACAAGGTTCAGAAACTGGTGATGCGTTTTCAACTAAAACCAACTTTCAGGGCACTGTTCTTTTTTTCTGGCGTCCTAAGGTTTGCTATCTAGAAACAACACTGCCATTAGCGCCAGCACTGCCTAGCTGGCCTTCTGTACAGGTACCCGATTTCTGTCCCACGGTGCAAACGGCCAAAAAAAGCACCTAGTTGGCCTGCTATAGATGGAGCAGCAAAGTACAGGTTAGCATGTTACACAGCTCCTTCAAGGATGTCGGTATATGCAAAATGGGACCTTTTTTGTATTTCATTCTACATGTTACTAAAGTGGTTTCAAATCCAAAACATTGCTCAAAAATGGTTTATAAATGAGGCCCTGTTCAGAGCTAGAGAATTTGCCAGTCCGGAAGTACTAGGTTGAACAGCTGGAACTGGGTTTGATGTTCAGGTTTATAACTACTCCTATGCTCTCTTAATTGAGATGGACCTTCTTTGCTACTTCAGTTCATTAAGGATCCTACTAGCTCCGTTCTGCACCCCAGAAGAGATAGATCTGGCTCTCCATCCTCCTCGACGGAGCAGACTACCGGCAGCCTCACACTTAGCACCGTGGGAAGGACACGCACACCCACACAAGCACACCTATCCACAAAAGCTTGGTGCACACCATTATGAGAGTCTCAAAACTTGTTGGATAAAACACAGCATCCAAAACTTTAAGCAGCCAGATGTGCTTATGAAGAGTTTATGTTTTTACAGAAGGGGGATATTCAGACTTCCAATTTCCTGTTGCTAAAATCACGAGTGTTATGGGACCCAGCATATTCTGTGTGAGAGGCTCTTAAACAATATAAAGCCAACACATGCAGCACCTCTTAAGAGAGCCAGAGAAGGAGATGCTTTCACTTGACACCTGATCTGATAGTCACCCTGTAATTTACACTGCTGTTGACTGGAATACTTGGTCCA
The DNA here is from genome assembly GCF_900496995.4 of Aquila chrysaetos chrysaetos. Taxonomy (NCBI): domain Eukaryota; kingdom Metazoa; phylum Chordata; class Aves; order Accipitriformes; family Accipitridae; genus Aquila; species Aquila chrysaetos. The sequence goes on from NC_044009.1 coordinate 43,195,658, forward strand.
GTTCTTCAGAAGGTGATTTGAGACCCAAGACTCCAAATGACTTAACAGCCTTGAATTCAACTGTATCCAACAGCTACCTATAAAACCTAAACCTTCCCAAGAGAAGAACAATTCAGCTGGAAGAACCACCTACTTATGAAGGTCCAGATTGCTGCTACTTAATTCAAAGCAAGAAGAAGGCAGAGAACCCAGCGAAGCAACACTGGGCGCAAGCCTCAGTTCCTGTACGACTGGCAACGTGGGCACTACCGCTGCTCTGGTATGCAATGCTGGCAACGGGTGATGCTCTGGGTTTTGCTCGCGCTCTGTCTCATTAAGGCCAGCAACAGTTTCACTTGGTACAGGTGCTGCTGAACTGTCATTTGCATCCAGGTCTTCTCTGCTGTCCTTTTTCGGCAGGGATTCAAGTGCTCCAGAGTCTTTGCTCACAGGAGGTACTTTTGAGTCTTCTGGTTTTGGTGGGGAGACAAAGTTTTGCTGGTTTCCACCCTTCTCCATGACACGCACAGGACCTTGCTTTGAGGCATTGACACCAGCCTTGACTCTTTGTGGATCCGGTTCTTCAATATTCAAGGCCTAAAAATCACAAGGGAGAGAAACGAGTGCTGCTTCCAAAGCACTGGGGTTAATGCCAGCATTACCACCTAAGATGAAATTTCACCACAAAACTGTAACAGCAGGAATTTGCCACTGGAGAAGAAAAGAGGCCTAGGGGATTAGCTGTGATGTTCTCTTCCCTTGTCCTACTGTGTATGTGTTTAACAGCGTCTAAACACGGATCCAGAGCACAATGAGAAAACAATTCCTAAGCATCAGCCTCTCTTACTGTTTAGCAGCTTTGATTTCCCCAGCTTAGATTTTCTCAGTCCAACTCTCTATTGTCATGAGAAGATTCTCAGCAATGCACTGCACTAAGTTTTAGGAAGCCTCAGGGATACCTCTCAGCTCCACCGTGCACTCTTAATTGCACTTGAAGACCTTGTCACACTTCTACTTTCTACTCATCTGTGAGGCAAAGCTGCATTTCTCCACACCCACCTTTCATCTCTTTTGCCTGGTTAGAACTGAATGCTCCTGCTGGGGAAGTGAAGTGAATATGGCAAAGAACAACTTACCCGCAACACAAGTTTCATCTTAATGAAGCTGTCTGAACTGGAATGATCCAGCTGAAATCTCTGATCCAGAGTCATGTTTGGATCCTTAAGTAAGTGGGAGAGACATACCACTGAAGTTCCCAGGGCACTATCCCGATCCTTGTCTTTTATCTGGGAGTGGGGGGGCAGGGCAGGTGGCATGAAAAAAAAGGTTTTATTAGATGGCAAACTGAAAAGCATACCACTGGGAACAGCAAAGCAAGAAGGTATTTCAGACAGATACCAAAATTAGCTTATTTACTTCAAGACATACTATCAAGTATGGTTACTTCCAAATGGGCGATGCCAGTATTTCAGGAGCGTAACAAATTAGCGTGTTTTAGGTAGAAATCCCATCTCTAACTATGCAGAGAAGGAACTGCCTTAGCAGAAAAACTAGGCCCTGGGATTTACTTGGCTTTCCTTACTTGCTCTGGGGAAAATGTCCCAGGCAGCTGGCATGACAACTGGTCTAAACCTTTACAAGCTTTTTAGTAATAGTTTGTTTAACCTATTTAACCTCAATACACCTTTTAAGTTCAAATCCACTTCTGTAGCCAAGTGAACAGCCATAGAACTGGCTGTGACTGCAATGTATGCTAGTGAGATACAGGATGCTAGCGTATGCGATGTATGCTAGTGAAATACGAGCCAAAATACCAAGGTGAAGGGATAGGACTCTGGCTGAGAATTATGAAGGCTGTGATTTCTGACAGCAAAATATTCATGGCTTTATTACACACAGACCTGTATGAAACCTCCTTTGCACTTCACAGCCAGAAGCATCCCACGTTTTGAACTAAGATACTATGCATTACATGATCCTAGAGCAAAGGTAGATATGGGCATCACCTAACAGAGAATCACCTGTGCAACAACAGGTGCTTCTTCCACCTTTTAAGTAGGAGGACCGCAGTACAAGCACACAGAAACAACCAGCACTGAGATCACATCCACCATAAAAGAGGTTTCTTCCCACGGATGCGCACTCAGTCTTCCAAAGAAAGGCTTTTCTCTCACCTCAACATGGAGTGACTGCGAATGAGCACTGTGGACAAAGAAGGTGAAAGCCTGGCCCCAGGTGGGATCTTTGCTGAAATTGCAGGTCTGTAACAAGAAGGTTGTGGCATATACATTAGCTTATTCTATAAGCAGCAAAGAATACCATGACACTGCTCACCAGAGGGTCATGGTGACCCTCTTGTTTTATTCAGTGATGCTACACTCCAGCTGTATGGAGAGAGTGAAATTTCCAGGTCAGAAGCTTGCAGAAGCAAAGTCTCTGGCAAAACCAGAACAAGTTCTGCAGGGCATGGAAATGCCGAAGAACGAGTCTGTCGAGCCGCGGTTGGCCCCAACTAGTGCTGCCTGGACCAGCAGCCTGCCTCACCCGCAGCACGGCACCTCTCCACCCAGGGAGAGCCAGAGTGCTGCTTCCAGTCTTCAGGCACCGAGAGCCAGCTCCCAGAGCTGCAGCCAGCTGGCAGGGAAAGGCAGGAAAGCTACAGGGGCGGTTTGAGGGGTAGAGAGCTTGTGGGAAGTGTAGGAGGGCACAGCTTCAGCGCCATCCACTTCAAGGATGAAAGAGCGTGGAAAGCACCTGCGGGGGCTGTGGTTGAGGCTGCTCCCTAAACCAGCTGCTTCCACCGGGCCACGAGTACTGGCAGCAACGGGAAAGCTGGAAGTCTGACCTAGCTTGGGAGAGGCAGGTGATGTGGTGGGGAAAAGGGAAAGCCAAAAAAAAAAAAAAGGTAAAAATCCAAGCAGAACCCAACTTCTGGATGGAGCAGGTGGAAGAAACAAAGGAAAATAGGTGCCAGTCCCATATGGTCACGTGTAGCCAACGGGATTCATTCCTATTTGTTGGGTGTCCAAAAGAACATAGGGCCACCCTCATCCGCATCCAGCTGCAGGGCAATAAACATGGCAGCTACTGGGAGGGCAGAACTCAGCTGCTGCTCATACTCATCAGGCAAAAGTAAATATTAAGTAATGACAAAGGAACTGAAAGCGAAGTGGAGGAGATCCAGATACATCTTGTCCAGGTAAAAAAAATACAGTTAAACCGTGAAACACAGGAGCCAGGAGAATCTGATGAGGGAACAAATGCCAGTTCGATGCAAATGACACTCTGCCCTGAGAAAGCATGAGCCAGATGGGAGACCTATCATTTTTTCCTCTTCAACCCTTGTAGAACTAGAGTATCTTGAGCCACATGACATCACGGCCATGAGCACAAAACCACACATCTGTACAGCAGCTGATCAGACACCCACTGATCAAGCACAACTCAGTGACACAGTACTTGTACATGCTTGTTGACCCCCAGCTCCCAGCCTCTGCAGCTATCACCATAACTACAGCTCTTCACATCAGCTTCACCAGTCCTACCCTTCCTAGGGGCTACTTGGAGATAGTCACCCATAAAATAGAAAGTATTTAAGGAAAGCAGAAGAGTCAGACAGCCTCACCTTGCTTTTCTGAGTCTTGTTTCCTACTGTAAGCAGGACGAAGGAGGAGGGTTCTCGTTCCATCTTCTGTCATTTAATACAAGGGGGAAAAAGAAAGCAGAAAAAAAAAAAGTGAGATTTATAGCTTGGAGGAATCAATATCAAGCTACTACTCTTACTTGAAATAAGTTGCTGGAAAGCTGACAACAGTTTTCAGATGCGGGACATCTGAAGAGTAGTGCAGTATACAGGGAAGACTCCAGCCATAACACAGCACAGTCTTACCCTCTACCATCAAGAGTACACGTTTAAGCCAAAGTTTTATGTATTTAGGTTTCAATAGGCGAGAAGTTAAAAATTTGTCAGAAGCTGGGAGGAAAGAGAAGAGAGTTGAAGGCTCAGTGGGAAGTCCTCATCGCTCCTGAATGAAACAGGACTCTCAGAATTGGTTTCCAAGGCTCAGGACCTGCTGTAAAGCAGCTAGAAACAAGTCTTCAGCATCAAGTAACAATTCCTTTCCAGAAGCAGTAAAACTGAACCTCTTGTACTGCACTAATGCTATAGAAGTTAAGGCTGAGGATCTGGTCTTGGCACAACAGCGTATACACAGTGGATACAATGAAGTCCAGAATTAAGGATTATCGAACGTGATGTGTATCACAGTGCTGGTAACTCACCTAAATTGTAAAGATTGCATTTAGGAGGGGAGCTACTCGGAGAGAATGGGAAGCTTTATCCATTGCTCAGAGCTGTGGTTGTGTGTAGCTTGTTCAAGAAAAAAGGGAGGAAGACATTCTTCCCTATACCCACCACTTCCATCACAGTAGCAAAATGCAGTATTTGGGGGGAGAAAGTAAACAGAAGCAAAGAGAGAGGGGGCATGAATGACAGTGGCTTCTGAATCCCTCTAAAACTGAGGGGGAAGGAATCTGGTGGTCAGGTCTCCAGTGGACAGGAAGGTGACCACAAACAAGCATGTTCCTCCCATCCCAACGTGAGAGGTCAAGCTGGAACAGCTCAGCATGGAAAGAACCCCTGCAGCAGCAGAAAGGATAACATGACTTGGTCTGATGTCTGGACGTTCTCTGTCCAAAGTATGAAATAAAGACAACCCCCCACGCAATCAAATATTTCTGCATTCCCCCTTGGACCTGCTAAACATTCACTGGGGTGGGGGTGGGCTTTCAATCGCTATTTTGAACCCCTGGTCACATAGATTCTGACGGTGGAGAGATGATTTCTTTTTAACTACAGCTAGTTTCAGTTGCTACGATACAGCATAATCCAGAATGCTGTTTTGCAAGCATGGGAGAAGAATATGTATTTTACCTTGAGGTACTTGTTATTTTTGATCTTCTTTGCTCCGCATTCACCATTCGAATACTCAAAGTGGTTTTTCTGAATTAGTAAAAAAGTATTTAAAAACAATTAATTTGTGGGCTTTAAAAAAAAAAAAAAGGTTAGGAGTGAAGGCTGCCTGCACATGGCTTGTACTTACTGGAAGGTTGAAGGCGCTGTCCAAGTAAACTATCAGAACAGCTGTAGACAGACCCTTCTTATCCTGCAAAGGACAGGAAAGATAAAATAAAACAAAACACAAGGTAGGCATGGTCACTAATCAAGGACAACGTAAAGCACAACACAAATTCAAAGGACAGTTTCCGAAAGCTAAGCAGCTCTTCACCTTTCTCCTAAAACTTGCAATTTAGAGGAGCGCAAGCCAATACAGCATGACAGTTTTAAGCAGACCAGTAAGAAAAGGTGTAAGTCTTTTCAATTCACTGGCTTTAATGCTCTTCAATCTCTCCAGTGCTGCACTGATTGGATTCCCCAGTACAGCAAGACACCTAAAAACATCAACATCAGCAACCCAGTGTCAGCAGAACAAAGTCTGGAAACAAATTTTATTCAACTCAGTGGAATTCAAATGTTTTTGCTTGATTATGAAGAAACAGCATTCCTGGGAGATGGGCTTTATCCAAGCAATTCTGCTGGACAAGTAGGACACCATTTGGCACCATGGTCCTACCAAGCACCTAGTACAGGTTATAGACAGGGGTCCTACACAGATCCTAGACAAAGAGGGAAGGGGAAAATTATCAGGGGGGAACTGTGAGAGGCCACTTTGCAGTGAGTCAAACGAGGCTTTGCTAATTCAAGCAAGAAGAGCTGCCAGATTTGAGTTACTCCTGAATTACCAAGGGACCTGGGGCAAGCAAACGCCCTTCCTCTTCAGGAGGGGTGGGGGATCACACCAAAACTTTGTCAGACAAAAATGAACTCCCATCCATGAGTTTGCCTGGGGCTCCTAATTTTACCCACTCCTTTGCTGATCACTGGACAGGGGTCAGAGGAGGTGAATCCTTTAAGCAAATACACTCACCTCATGTAGCCTTTCTTGGTCATTCACTAGTGAAAGCCACTCCAGTTTTAAATGCAAGTGTCCGCTTGTTGTCTTACTTAAGGGAAACCACTAAATGGAGACAACAAAGAGTAACTTGAGAAATGTGAGGCAGAATAATTTTTATATATGTGTTGCAGTCTGAGACTTAAGTAAAATAGACAATATGAATTGTACTTTGAGCACCTTAGCTTGCGGTTTTGACACTTCAATTGTAGCATGTCCATTTACTTAGAAACACAAGCCAGAAAAACCAAAGTAAGATATCCATACACATGCAAAGCACATGGATATTTCCAACCAGCAGCAGCACTAGACAGGCACCCTGGCATTGTTTGCAGAGCGCTGGGCTGCAGGATGAACCACAACAAGATCAGATCATTTCTTCCCTCAGCAATCAGACTGCTTCACCAAACTTTATCTGTAGCCTTGTACAAAACATTTGGTACATACAGGACACAAGATATCAACACAAGATTACCCCTCTGCTGGCTCAGCATAATCTCAGGGCTGTCTGAGGTTGCCAGCTTGATTGTAAAAATTATTGCAATGGCTACTTTAAGTTTTCTGAGTGAAGGCATTTACTTTTTGTGAAAATACCATAGTGCAAGTGCGCAAGGAAGCTTTAAGCCCACAGAAACAATGTAGTAGCAGAGGGAGGGCACAAATGAGTACATGTAAGCATCCACCACCAACCACGTTTAGAAATAAGCTGTGATCTTTACCTCATCAACAGTTCCATCATTCATTACATCCACTAAGCTTATAAGCAAGCTGAAAGACAAAAAGCAAACATTTCAGAGTATATTTAGACATACAGCACACTGCTGTTGGAGGGAGAAGAAACCACCACCAAAAAGGCCCACGCTCAAATCTGTTCCAAATAACAACTTCTCCGCATTACCTATGTGCACGTGCGTTAGAATGCACTGACACTTCTGAAGTGTCCCCCTTGAAATACTTCCAAAACTAAAATAAATTTGAAGTTAATCTCAAGTCATGTAGTAACTATCACTTCTGATGGCTTCCTAGGATTCCCTGCAGGAGTCTGGGACCATTCTCTACCTTGTTCAAAGTTAGTTGCACTAGGAAATAACAACTTGGTATCAACATCCGGACAAAAGGAATAGCTTCATTCAATATTAGACTTCAGGTATGAGTAATCTGGGTGTCCTGTTTCAGAAGTTACTGGACGCTGAGCAAGGGTCATACTAATTTACCTGCCCATAAAGTCATCTTTATCTGGATCTTCATCGTACAAGTCCACTTCTAAGTCCTGACCAGGCACTTCATGAACAACAAACTGCAGGAGAAAGAGGTATCGATTAAAAATAAAAAGCATTCACATAGGTTCCTATAGGCTCAGGCTCTGGACGAGAACATGACACTTCACAGCTGGAAGGACATGTCCTTCACATCAAGGACATTCCCTGCTGTTTCATGGCTAATTGCACAACAAATACAACTGATTATAGGTGAAAATATTTCAAAACCAGTTTGCTTGATTTTGAACTACAAGTGAAACCCCTCAAACTGGTATGCCTAATAAGCAGAGAAGAATCAATGCTAGAGCAGACTACAGCTGCACAGACTGCTGCACTGATTGATATTTAAAGCAGTGCTTTGCACCTCCTCCAAAAACCCACATATGTAAATCAGATCAACCTGAATGACATTTCAAGTTTGCAATGTAAATCTGAACTTATTTAAGGGACAGAAATGCTTCAGTCAAGTAACAAGGAAGTCCACCTGCTCCAGTGCAGCCAGCTAAGAGAAGGTCCTCCAAGCACAGGGATGTAAACGGCTGTGCATCCTACAGATGGAAAGATCAAAAGATTCAGTACCTCAAATGTCTCATTCCAAATGGGATTAAGATCTCGGGAAACTGTCTTGCTTCGATACTGCACCGTGCCAACGCGAAGAAGAGCATACGGGTCAGACTTCCCCCTGATCGCACCAAGGAAACTGTCTTTCTGGACAAGGTTTTCAGCTTCTAGCAGATGAACCCTTATTACTCCCTGAATAAAATAAGATAGAAAATTGGTCATGTAAATGCAATCTTTGGATAGTTATAACATGCTACCTCCTAAAACTAGTTATTTCAGGCAGTAAGGGTAGTCAGCATGACAGTTTTGCAAAGACATGCATTTTGATGCAGTATATTTCCAATGACAGCTGTATTAAAACACTTTTTCCACCACTTAACTAGAGAAAAAAACCAAAACTTTAAACAGATACACAATCCAATCTAGATAATTGAGTAGGAAATATTCTTCAATTTATTCTTAAATTAGAAATGTACATATTCACACAGGATTACAGCCACAGTCAAATCAAGTGTAAAGATCGATTCCCACTGACTGAAGGAACTAAGCACCTACTGGCAGGGTCTTATTTTATTGCAGAGTAGCCATTCAACTTCAATTTGGTGCTGCAAGTTTGCAATAGGGAGCATCCCTTTGTCATTCATTTATATTTACCTTCATTGATGAGTGTATTAGGTATTTAATGGATGAAGGAGACTGAAGATCTGGGTATGTCAAGCATTTAGGAGATTTGGTGGTGGTGGTTTTTTTTCCTGAATTTTTTTTTCTGTAACAAAGAGCTGTCACCCCCTGAGCTCCCTATTTACACCCCTTCACATCATTAGTGAAAAAATTAAGTAGCCTGACACTCATTACTCATGTATTTACCTTCTCTAACTGAAGATCTGTGGTATTCTCAAATAAGACGTAGGTTTAAATTGGTAAATGAGCTCAGTGTCTAAACAGACTTCTTATGCCATGTATAGAGGGTAGGACCCCCCAGCCCATTATGAACTATCCAACATCTGCTTTTATATTTCTGAAATAGTACCTACAGAAAGCCTATAACCCAGGTTGAAACAGCTGATGCAGGAACCCAAGACATTAAGCTTGCATGCATCCACATTGTGGCAAACGCACGCTCAGGTAGATCAACACCCCCACTGAGAAAAAAAAACTCACACGCGGGACAGGGAACCTCAAGTGGGCAATGTTCATGTTCTTTTTCAGAGGCACTGTGATCCTGTTTGGTAGAACCAGCCGTGCAGCAATGAAGTCTTGAATTAGCGAGTCTGATATTACACTGCAGGTGGGGAAAAAAAAGCAACCTAAATCTCTACAATCGATCACAATTTCAATTAGAATGAAAGAATGAGGCACAGCAAAAGAAATGGGCACTGCGAAATGAGTGATACTGCCTACCTTCCCCTAAAAAGTTATCAAACATTGGAACAGGCTGCCCAGGGAAATGGTTGAGTCACCGTCCCTGGAGATATTTAAAAGACGTGTAGCTGTGGCGCTTAGGGACATGGTTTAGTGGTGGACTTGGCAGTGTTAGGTTTATGGTTGGACTTGATCTTAAGGGTCTTTTTCAACCTAAATAACTCTATGATTCTATGAAAGAGTGCCTACCTACAACCGCACATGGGCAGAAGGAACTCATGCTTATGACATTTAGCTTCGAATAAGAGGAAATGGAGAGGACAGTTCAACACCAGAACCCATCACCAAGGGTGGATGCGGATCACCGTGGAAAGTTAGGCTGTCTTCTATCAATAATTCGCATCCAGTTGAGGTGCTCCATAGGAGAGTATGAGCATGGGGCAGCCTCTCAAGATCTCTTTCAATCTTATTCCCTATTGTTCTGCACATAATTGCCGCTGCCTTGTGGCACACATGGTGCAAGTGCCCACTTGCACGCAGGGATGTTCCAGTCTAGGGTTACTAGGGCTGGATGTGAATTTGGCTCTAGCAGGTTGTAAATGATGAATGGGGAGCTTAGGCCACATGATGAGATCATCACGCACCCAAACAAGTCATACAAACTCATGTGCCTTCTGGGTTTCCTCGGGAATGCCGACACCAGAGACGGACACGGTGAGGAGGGAATGAGGAATTTTCAGCATTTCACAGGGGGCTCAAGACCTCGAGGTAGTTTGTTTTTAGACTTAGAACGTGGCCCCAGTGCACACAGCTCTCTGCTCTTGGCCACATGCTGAGACCTTACTGTAAAATGGAAGGAGAAGCCAGCCACACTCAAAACAAAATGAGTTTGGCTTTTTTTTTTTTTTTAATAGAAAACTAAGCAAAAGATGAGATTCTGTATCTTGGTATATTTTGCACTAAGAAGTAAAATCTTGGTTGAAGTAAGTGGACCTTTGGCACACAGGAGATCACACTTGCTGAACTGAGGGTACTGTCTGTCTTGGAGTTTAGGGAACTTTCCAGTCTAATTAAAACTTACACATTTTTAGCTTTTCAGTTTAAATCTTTTCTTTACAACTGCTCTATTCGTATGGCAGGGCCAACTAATTTGACCTATTTCTCCTGAGCAAGAAGTATATGGCTATCACAGACATCTGATACTCTTCAGATGATTAATGAGAGGATTTCAACATACTACTACAACTTGGCATGAGCCGAAGACAATATTAAGAGGAAAACCCAAGAGCACCAAACATCTGAAAGACTCATCCTCTTCATAAATCTAGTGCTTATAAGGCAGCTTCAGATGAGGCTGGCTTCACGCAGAAGGAAAGTCCTCTCCTACTCCAAACATGAAACCAGCAGCCTGAAAGCCCTTGGTCAGGCTGTTGGCTTTCCTGTCAAAAAAAACCCCACAGGAAGGTCACAGTCCCTTGTCCCTTCTCTCGAGTCTCGGGGTACACCCAACTAAACACAGCTTGTACACGAGGACAGACGACTGCATCCAGTTTCTTTACTCTCTTATGTAAGCCCAATTCATTTGGAAGGGAGAGCTCTTGTTCAACCTGCACTTCAGCCTATTCATGGTCAGGCCTGTTTTGCTCCTGGCTTTCATGTGCAGTGCTGACGAACAAGCGAGGGTTTCTGCGTTCAAATCCCTGTGAGAGATCCAGGGAGTGAAAATTTAGGACACCAAATTTGCACTTAATTATATGAGAGGCTGTAGGTTGGAACACCTACATACCTTCTCCCTGGAAGGATTAAGGAAACTATGTTAGAAAAGAACAGATTAATTCCTCTGATAAAAACTGGAGCTCTCAGGGCAAACTTCAGGGCAAAAGGCCACTCTGGCCTCAAATTAAGAGAAGAAGAAAGCTTCCTCTCGCTCGACATCAAAGGTCTTCAGAGGCCCTTTAATGCATAAACTGGCACCTAAAGTAGCCAGCCACTTCCTATGAGTCTGCAAACCATGAGCTGCAGGGGAAGAGAGGGGAACAGAAGTGTCTGCATTTGCATCTAAAGGGAGAAAGGCAATGGCTGAGTAACCAAATATATTACGTTCTTGCGTAACAGAATTTTCTCCTTACACTAAGGAAGAAGGACAAAGTGAATCTTCAATCTGGAGAAACAGTTTGAAACTTACAGTACTGAAAACCGCTAAGATTTTCATCCTTGCTATGCAAGTTTCATGCACAAGATCAACCCAAGAGGCACTAAGGAGGAGCTACATTTTCTGAAGAACCTAAAGGGTGAGCAGATTACACAGAAAGAGGAGAACATTTCTCCTTATAAATCCGGTGCAGTTTTCTTTATCGTGCATTGTATTTCAGTTTGTCAGAGGGACTGCAACTCTGTGATACCTTGCCTTTTTTCACTTTAAGGTAAAACATAAGCACAGACTGCCAGTCACCGAGATCTACCTCATCTACCTTTGCAAGTAACTGGCACATGGGAAACAGAAGGGCTTCTTTTTTAGTTTATAGACCACTGTAGTTTTGGGGATTTACTATTTCCACCCTAAATGCAATGAAGCGATTGAAGTAATTTTGACAGAATGTAAAAAGCACCCTCCTCAGGTTTTGCAGACTCCACAGCCAGATATGATGGGAGGAGTATCAACAGAACACCTTTTACACAAGGCTCTTGAGAATAGTTTTGATGATTACTGAAGAATCCCATCCCAACTTCCAGAGGCTTTTTGAAGAAGAATAAAGTGAAGCAAAGTGACACTCACTTAATCCCTGGGACATCCAGGAGGTTGCTCATGCCTGCCCAGTTGATTTCCAAGTGCTACAACAAGACCAGGGAGAAAAATTATACAGGACCATTGAAATTTATTTCAGAACAAATGCAGAATTTAAAGGGGAAGCAAATGCTTCTAAAACAAAGCCAGCTGTTTAAAGGAAGCAAAACCTGCACCAGCAAGTGACTGCATCTGTACATTAAAACCAACAGCTGGTATCAATTCCCTTATCTATTTTACCTGCCATACCTGAAATGAGGCTATCACTGGGAATTATCCTGCAAGCACAGGGAAAGACAGCATTCAGCCCCTAGCAGTGGCCATTGGCAGATGCCCTGGGGTCATGCGTAGTAAATCCAACAGCTCTACCTAGACTTTGAAGTTGTTTCCTCATCCTTTCACTCAGGGGTTGGCCTATGCCCTGAGGCAGGGGGATTTACTAACACCACCTGACTTCAGGAGTCTGTATTTCTATTCACATAACAAAACAAAAATGTTTTTTTCATGTGCTGAAATAATGTTACTACATCTAAACACAAAACCACTTCATCCGAGATCAAAAATGTATGACTTCCATGAACTCAAGCAAAGCATAACCCACAAGCAAGCAAAGCTGTGTGCTATAAGATAACTGGTTCTTACAAGACTAGAAGGTTTCTCATATTTTATTAAACCACAATTCCACTACAAGGCACGTAACCTTAAACAGGCAAGCTTTCAAAGCACAACCATGACTGAATGGTCTCCAAGATGACTGCATTTAAAATCTATGAATGGGAAGATTTAAAATCCACCTGCCAGGAACCTTGCAGGAAATAAATGGCTCCTGTGCTGTCACCATGGGAAAGCCCTCCCATTCTTAGAGTGAAGCAAATAACTTTTTAGACACTACTACAAAAAAATAGGGCAAATTCATTCCTGTCCTCTTGGATTTCAAGAGGAGGATTGAATAATCAGGAATTTGCTATTCAAACACCTGCACTGTGAGGCATTCACAGTTATGCAGTTTGGGTTACTAGTGATGGACAGCTCGTGTCACTCACTGAAGACCTACCCATGCATTAAGACAGACCAAGAAACAAGGAGGCTGCAGAGTGCAGTCACTACTGACTCACCGGCTTCTGCATAAAAAACAAGGTCACCGCTCCAATAAAAGGTGCATCAGTTAGAAGAGGTTCCAGTATCACCCGCAGTGTCCCATACAACTGCAAACAGAACAGAGCAAGGAAAACTGAGTCTGGAGGTACTTTTAGGATGCAGTTTCAAAGCTATGAGCTTTTCAGTGATGGAGATATTTTTTTAAATCTTACTTGAAGTCATTTTATTTAGAATTTAATAATAACAATAACCTCCTCCTCCCCGCCCCCAACCATTGCTGTTGATATCAGGCAATGCTTTCTAAGTTTGTGGAATCTCTCTGCAATCCTGACTGCCACACAATGGAGTAATCTGCCTATTAGATTTCAACACTGTAAAAACAGGTTGTTGGTCTAAACTACACCAGTTTATGAACACCCTGCCAGAACTGGCTCTTTCGAAGTCCTCTACCAACATGCAGCTCCTCTGAACTCCAGTGGCAGAAGCTGGCCCACATGAGCTCGATGCTCTAGCACTGACCCTGTTTAAGAGTCACACTAAGAAGCTGAGAAGTGGTATTTAGGTGCCTTCCATGGAAGGCATCATTTCCCCAGCCAAAACGCAAGTAGATAAAGCCAATCATTCCAAGCCTTCTAGTTGGTGGTTTCCCAGTTAAGTGTCAGGACCTCCCCACTGGGACATGCTACCTCCTGCCACACACAGCCTTGAACAGACAACGTTAGCACTGCACGCACCTGTATGCCTTTCACTCCAAGATTAAATTTCGATATGTCCATGTGAATCTCACAGTCCCCTATGTAACTGAAAGAAAATTCTCACATTATTCCACAGTTTGCAAAGTCCAATGAGAAATTTGGGGCTGTACAGAGTATAAATGAAATTAGTTTAACGGTTGACAACATGACCCCACAGGCAGAGACAGATTTTCAAGCAACTGAAAAGGCAAAGTTGAACACGTTGAACAAGGGTCAGGTCTTCAACAAGAGAAACGCCGCAGTCAGCTGCGATATTGATCTACCTGCAAAATGTCAAACCAACATCTGTATTTCAAGGTTAGTTCTTCATTCTTAAGACGGCTGAGGCAAGCTTGCTCCAAGGAGGGGATCAACAGGCTCATTCAAAATTCAAAGTCACAGCAATCGCCCTCTTGCTCCCTTCTCTGCCAAAAGCCTGATCCCACCCCACAACCTGGCGACCCAGCTCCCAAGCTGATGCAGAGCCATCCTGCCATTACATATAGGGTCCCCACCTTGCCCACAAACAAAAAGCCCATAGATCGCCCTCGCTCACAACCCAAAAGCCCACTTGAAGGACAAATTCATCACTAAAAATAACCTGGTTTCCTTGAGGCTGAATTAAAAGACAACAGCTTAGATCAGATTTTGGTCAGTTGCCATGGAGAACATCAGGCTTTAAATAAAATGAATGCCGAGTGCAGTACTTTCACAATTTGGAAGCCACCTTAGACTTTAATGAAAGTACAAGCATCACCTTATGCAGAAACCAATAGCCACTCCCCAGGGAGCAGAACCTAGCAGATTTGTTGATGCCTCTGGCAGAAAACAACTGAAGGGAGCTACCAAGTTCCCTTTCAGTCCTCTGAGAAATAGCTCTTTCTGGATGCAGACAGACAAATACCCTGCAGGTAAAGCACGGTGTAAAGGTACCAGTGAATGTGCTGTGCTTGCCACCTGCATGCATAATTTCACCCCATAATCAAAGAAAAAAGAGGAAGATTTTCTCCCTGACCACATGTATATGGGCAAATAATGCTGCAGTTGCCAATAATTCACACTGTAATTTGCACATGGACAGATTCCAACCCCTCCAAAAGAACCCGCCAAGAAGGTGTAACCCTGTGAATTTGTCTCCATTTTTGCAAGCAAAGTTCTCGAATATTTGTTTACAGAGAGTCACTTAACAGAATTTAAAAAGCTCATGACACACAAATTAAAGCCTTTAATGTTAGAGCATTCTCATTTCTTAAATAACCAACCACACAGGCCATGCCAAAATTAACACAATCTTGCTTATAAGCTAGTCATATAATTAAACTTGTTTTTACATTTATTAATTTCTACAATTTTGACATTATCTTGCAGCTCATTACACTGGGTGCTAATAGAGCTTTGTCACAATAGAAGTCTAAATGAGAAGCCAAAATGAGTTCCTCAATTTGCAGTAATTAATCCAAGAGGATTTAATTCAGCTGTTGCCAGTGTCCAACACGACAAATAATAATTGTGGTGTTTCAATTTACAACCTTTATGCCTTTCCACACAGTCAAAAACTCTTCCAACCCAGTCCTAGGTGTCTCTTTTCTCCAGTAACACTGCAATACATGCAATCGTGTTTCAGAGTCTACATGTCAGAGAAGTCTTTACCCCTTTTATCAGAGCCTGAGCCTTTAATTATCCTTACGTCTGCTTCATACAGGCACCACCCCCACGTCAGGGTGCTCGGGAGGAAGGATGCCCTCTTTGCTCATTAGTTTTACTCCTCAGCTCCCGTCCAAGCTGCTCGCGCTTTCGCCTGCCGGCTCTGCTGAGCGTAACCTCGCTGTGCTCTCTGCTGTCCTTCCCCCAGACAGGGCGCACCTGAGCCAAACTCGAGCCTTGACACTCAAAAGCATGAAGGGCTGAACCCCTCTGCCACTATCCACAGGACCGTGCCTTACCCACCTGTGAAGGGTGGAGGAGCCACCCGTTCCTCTCCCAAATCACCCGTTGCACAAGGTGATGCAGAGAAGCGCGCCTGTGTCACGGGCGAGGACTGGAGAAGCTTGTACGAGAGCGCGTATCCGTATCGCTCCTGCACTTGGGTGGAAAAGCTGGGCCCGGTGTTTATGATACGATGGCAACCCGCCGGCTGAAGGCAGGGATGCTACAAGAGCGCGTACGGACAAGCTCGACTAACCTGGACGCCTGCGCATCCCTTTAGAAAGGGCACGTGCAATTCTCCCCCTGTAAAGTAACTCCCCGGGGGCCCCACCTTCTCATCGGCCTGCGTGCTAAACGCCCGCTTTGGTCCAGCCTTCTCAGGTGCTCTGTAAAGCGGACTACTGCTTAGTCTGCCTGACTTTGGACTTGGGTATACGAGGAAGCAGTATTAGACAAATGAGAGAGACAAGAAAACGTCAGCAAGTACCACAGGGTATGAGAAAAACCAGACCACCTCTGCCTTTCCCCTTTGCCTATCGAGTCAGGCTTCCGAGGGCAAGCATTCCTTTTCTGCTCAAGACTGACAAGTTTCCAAAACGCTTTTAGTTTCTTGTAAGATCCTACAAACTTAGTTAACCTAAGCTCCACCAAAGCTCAAAGTATTGTTGCACGCTTCTTTTGACGACTTTCTCCAATTCTGCACTAGATGACAGAGACTGTCTTTCCAGATTTGATAACGTGCCAGTTAGGAAGTCCAGAGATTCTCTTTTAAGAGTAAATTGCAACGCATACGTATTTTTTTATACATCTTAATTACTACACTATTCTTCTATGACATCTCAGGTACTGTAAATGCCACAGAAGAGCAAGGAAATGAAAATTCAAAACATTTCCAATGAAAAATGATTATGAGTACTAAATCCGATTGACAAAATAGGAAGAAACTGGATTGCAAGATATTCTTCTGGGAGGTAGCAGTGCCTTCAAATACTTCGAAACTCTGATGACTATAGCCAATGAGTACACAGCTACCCAGCAGCTCAGGCAATTGCAGAATTAGTGGGAAGAAAAGCAGCTGTAGGAGGTCAAGTGGCTGCTCTTGAAAAGTTCCCATTTTGAAAAATGCAATTTTGGAGAACACTTCTGGAATGCTGTGACATTAATTCATTTGGAGAATGCAACTGTCAGCACTCTGTGCTCAGGGGACCGATTCATGATTTAGATCTACGCAACGCAAATTGTTTGGAGATCCCAGAGCATTGCCAATTTATTTCCAGCTGGGATCTCATATTTTGGATTTGGGGATTTCAAATCCCAGTCTGGTGGGGATCTCGTATTTCATTTAGCCACTGCGAGAACCCTGATACTTTCTTATGTGTCATGCAAAAGCTGTAGATCAGGTATACTTGCGCTGGAAAGCAGACACATGAACAGAATACAGACACCAGGACCTTCAAACAGATAAATGACAAACTCTGTACAGAAGACCTGAAGGTAAGCAGCAATTATCTCAACATTTCTGTTTAGTCCTATAAGCTGTGACAAAATTTACACAACTTAATTTACACCAATTGAGTGCATCACCTCAGGGACCAAGCAAAAGATTTTGAAAGAAGACTTACAGCCTCCCTCCTTGCCTTTGCCAAAAGGTCTCTGTGCCTCACAAGTCGTCACCTCTGAGCCTTGGTTTTCCTACCAAAAACTCAAGTATAGTCCTTTCACGGGGGACAGTCAAGACTGTAATGAAACAGTGTTCTACATAACCATTCCTAATGCTCTGATGCTACGGACGTGTAAGCTGCTGTTAGCAGATTTAATTAAAGGAGCTTCTCAAGTTCCTTTTGGTAACTCCGTGCAATACCAGATCTACTGCATCACTGGCTCTGCTGACAGCTACTGCCCATACAAGCAAGGGACCTCTAAGTGCTATTTTTCACAGTTCCCAAGCAAAGGATGCCATTTGTGATATCACACCACAGATTTAACACAGAGGAAAGGAAGCTCTTCTTCACACGGCACAGACCTGACCCACAGCGTTCAGTACCACATCGTGTTACGGAGATAAGGAGCACAGATTAAACAAAACACCTGATGACCATATGTCTACGAGTGGCTATTAAAACTACACAAATGATTCCACACAGACCACAAGAGGGAAAGGTTTTTTCTACTCCTGCCCTTTTCCTGTGTTTTTCCTCGGCCACATCAAAGACTCCGGGCTTCAGAGACTAGTTGCCTCCTTGATAAAACTGGAGGAGAAAATCCCTCTCCCTGTATTGCCGTGAGACTGTGTCCTAGTTTCAGCTGGGATGGAGTTAACTGTCTTCCTAGTAGCTGGGACGGTGCTATGTTTTGAGTTCAGTATGTGAAGAATGTTGATAACACTGATGTTTTCAGTTGTTGCTAAGTAGTGTTTAGTCTAAAGTCAAGGATTTTTCAGCTTCTCACGCCCAGCCAGCGAGAAAGCTGGAGGGGCACAAGAAGTTGGCACAGGACAGAGCCAGGGCAGCTGACCCAAACTGGCCAAAGGGGTATTCCAGACCATGGGACATCCCATCTAGTATAGGAACTGGGAAGGGGGAGCGGGGGGGGAAAATCGCTTCTGGGGGACTAGCTGGGTGCCGGTCGGCAGGTGGTGAGCAATTGCACTGCGCATCATTTGTACATTCCAATCCTTTCATTATTGCTGTTGTCATTTTATTAGTATTATCATTATTAGTTTCTTCTTTTCTGTTCTATTAAACTGTTCTTATCTCAACCCGCGGGTTTTGCTTCTTTTTCCCGATTTTCTCCCCCCATCCCACTGGGTGGGGGGGGAGTGAGCGAGCGGCTGCGTGGTGCTTAGTTGCTGGCTGGGGTTAAACCACGACAGACTGAAAGCAAGAAGCATTCACGGAGCGTGCCGAGGTTTCTGGACGCGAGACGCTGCCTAACAGAAAGGGGAACTCGGCACTGGAGCGGGGCAGGGCTGCCGGCAGGGCGGGAGCGCTCTCCCCCAGGATAACAGCATCCCGCCTGAAGCGGCTGCTCGGCCTTCCCCGCACGCCGCGCTGAGCCACCCAACAGGCCACGCTCACGTGGGTTCGCCAGCCGGGGAACTCCCACAAAATTACAGCTAGCAAGCACCGAGGCGAAGGAGTCATGTTTATAACACGCAGCCGTATTAATAATCCTTTAATGACCACTGCAACGTAGCTACGCTTCTCTGAAGCCTAAGCCGAGAGAGGGAAGTCAGTCACCGCGGTCTCGGCATTGCGAAGCGTGCCGCGCTGGCACCCACAGCGCACCACTCTCTTCTCCGGAGCTGCGATGGCAGGACGCAGCCCGGTGGACCTATCCGGCCATTTAATCCTCACCAGCAGGCAGCGACTGAGAGGGAGCGCAAAGGGCAGCAGCCTCACATCGGGGCAGCTCAGGGCCGTCTCCTCTAAGCAGCTCTTCTCCCAACACCAGCCGCACTCACGCAGACACTCACATATAGCTAAGAGAGCCTATTTTATAAGGGGGTTTGCCTCACTCCAGGAAAGCGGAGATTGCCCATTTCTTTGCTTAAAGAAAAGGAGAAAAAACCACGTTCCTTTGGCAATCCAGAAAAAGGCGGGTAAATAACACCGCTGCTCGTAGATTTGCTTCTCCCCATTCCTGGAAGTAATATACTACCTCCTGCCGACACTGCGCAACACACAACACCCAGCTCAGTTGCAGAAGCTGATGTTAATGTATTAACATACGAGAAGCTGGGTCCCTAACACAGCCCAGGAGAAGAGACTCCCATGAGAGACACAAGGCAGTCTGAACAGTCCCGTGTGAATACAGAGAATACTTGGGTTATCAGATGACGGTTCAGGTAAAGTTATCGTCAGGATGAGGAACAGAAGCGTTTGGCCAATTTGGAGATGCCGATGGGTCTGCCAGAGGTACAGGAATGAGGAGGTGGAGGAATCCCTCTGCAGAGGATTGTTAAAGGATGGTGAAAATGAGTACGTGGGAGAAGCAGCCTGGAGAAGTAGTTTAACAGAGAACAGCAGCGACCTCCTGCAGAGCCTTAAAGGCATCAAATCCCTCAATCTCAATGCAGAAAGCACGAATGATTTGCCAAAGGCCCCAAAACTGGTCTGGCTATTACAAAGAGCACTTCATTGACAGCAGTGAAGCACAACATGTTCTGGCTGAAAATCAAGTATGTCGTTTTGCAGGGAGCGATGGTGCTCTGCCAGGGCTGGGGATGCTGCCATGCCATTGCCACATTAAGCAGCAGGCACAGTTCTGAGCAGCTCTGTGCGGTTGCCAAGACACTCCGTAATTTCACACTGCTTTTTCCTGGCATTACCATGAAGAAAAGCCATTTAAATTAGGCAGCTCAATTGCCCACTAAACTTACAGAGCTACAGCAGCATGCAAGTGGTAATTCCCCCAGTAATTCCATTCTCCAGGCTAAACCAGGAGAGAGTTTAGCTCTGCAGTGGCTCCGATGTTAACAAAATACACAAGCTCATTCAAAACAGCCTGGGAGGTATCAAACTTTTTATCTAATTTTGTTGTTGTTGTTGTTGTTGTTGTTAATAGAGCCAGAGGCAGTTTTCTGCTCAGAGAACAGCTGTAATCAGAAAAAAAAGCAAACATGTTGGGTGGTACATGGAACAAATGGCAAGTAAAACAAGAGGATTAATCTAGGGGAAGAAATTAAAAAATAAATAGCAGTTCTGGAAGAACTTGAGAGGTTGGACTGAAGAGGAACCACAGTGGGGCAAGACAGACCAAGCACCTCCGTGCCCGAGAGCCGTCAGAACAGAAAATACAGTCCCAGAACTTGGGTTCTTACTGCCACGAATAGCAAAGCCAAGGGACACATTCTTATAACCACGGCAGCAGTGATGGGCCAGAGTAGGTAACACGTAGACCTGTGCAGGTGACCCTGCTTTCTGACTTAAAGGCTGATGCACAACATCTCACTTCTCTAAGTATGGAGGACATCCAGCTGGGGGACAGATTATCTCATATCATTCTAGGTTGATATAAGAGAAGGACCTCTCCACTTCACGCTGATCTTAGTGGACCACGTGTCCAGTCCAGCGTGACAACTCACACACAGGTATCAAACGGGCAGTGAGTTAAGAACCATCTACATAACCAGTGATGCAGTGTTACCATATCTGCAGGTCTAGGATAACTTGTCTTCTATTGATTTCTTTGGTGTAGGCTTTTATTCCGTTGATTCTAGGGCACTGAAATAAAGACAAACAAGATACAACATAGTTAATATCTTTCAAGTTAAGCCCAAGTGAACAGGGCTTCTCACTTCAATCAATTTGAGTACAGAAGTATTCATTAAAGACTTTGCACAGCCGCATGTAAATTATGAGTAAACGACACAAGTTTTTCCCCTAAGGGGGTAGTGTGAACAGCCTTGGCAGTCCTCAAATACAGAGCTGGTTGCAAGTAGCCCACACTGCAAGCCTTAGGAAGCACTGACAACTCCTGTTGCAAGGGTGTAACAAAGAAATGTGGATACGTGCCCCTTTTTCTATCTCCAGTCCCATGATACTGACAGCCAGGGGAAGGGATGTGTGTGTCTCCTACATGATCTTTCCTTCACGGTGAAGATGCTCAAGTCAACATGAGGAGGGAACAAAGGAGCAGCAGTGTTGTACCAATACCATTTTGTTAAACACGCAGAGCTTTAAAGAGCTGAACATCAGACTCCCCTTGCATCTGAACTTTTCAGAAAAGACTGAACTGCAAGTGTTGCAAAGGATTCACACTACCTTTTCACCAAAGTGGATCTTGGTAAAGGTGCATGTTTTCAGATGTACATTCTTCGCTCTGATTTTTGGTTCAAGAACTTCTTTAAACGCTTTTTCCATGATTGTCCCGAAGTACGGCCAAGCCTGTACAAGGACCTAAAGAACAGCAAAAGCAAAAACACACTGAAGATTCTTTGTATAAAATACCTTTTGTTGAGAAACAGACACACATTACACAACACCGGGCTATTAATGTCTGTCCTTTTAAAATACCTAGTCACTCACATTTGTGCTCTTAAGTCATCCTTACAGGAGGATCCATCTCAGTTCCTCAGAAAAGGAATTTGGTTTAGAAACTGAAGGGTGAATTTTCAGCACCATAGAGTCTATTGACTGCTTCTAACCAGGGAGGCTGAGCCAGCAAAGCCCAGGGTTAAAATCTCTAAAGTACAATAGTCCCTAATTACTCTAAAGTGTCACAAAGTTCCCTGGAGTTAGGTTTATTTAGAGGGGAGTGAAATGAGCTTTTACATCAAAAAGAAAGTTTGCTAAAAAGAAAAACGGGATAGTTACTGGATGCTAATTTGCAAGTTCAGCTGTTTTGCTTTGAATTCCACAGAGTCCAGTTCCACTGAGAGCTTGACTATACCTGCTGGTGGGAGCACCTGCCTCAGAGCTCTCTGGGAACCTCTCTGGTAAGAGGAGATGCCACTACTTTTGCTAAAATAGTAATAATGGATACACACATATGTATATGCACACACACATATACATACACACACGCACTTGCTTTCTTTTTTTTCTTTAAATCTCAGAATGAAGTGCTATGGTCAAATTCATCAAACCTGTATCAACCAGGCACACACTTGGCTCTCACCAAAACCTCAGTGGCAACTCTATACTTCAGCGGCTCCAAGCCTTAAGTACAGACACTGACATGATTGACCCGTATTGTAGCGACCTGATAACTTTCTCAGACTTGGCCCACAGAGTTTGTGCTGTGATGCAGCTCAGAGCAGATGGTGTCACAAACTGGAGTTCAGAGCTCCTCACCTTGTTCAGCCACTCCACTCGTTCAACATCGGGGAAGTGAACCTGGATGCAAATTAAAATAAAGTGAGTGCCACATGCCATCTGTTTCAGTGTACTGCAACACGTGCAAAAGATGGAGCACGGAACATGTTTTAGAGTAAGTTGAGATCCCTCTGCCCTCATACATACATCCTTTATAATTTATTACCTCCTTGAAAATTGTAAAAGGCAAATAAAATAGTGAAAAATAGTAAAAGGCAAAAGAACACACATGCACTGATGTACCAGTATGCCTCTGGGCACATTTAAATGATTCAAGCAAGTGTCATATCCTGTTCGTGACGTAACGCAGCATTAGATTTCTCATCCTTCTCTTGGTCATACCTTGGGAAGCCACAAGAACCTGCTTCCCTTCAAGATCACGAGCTGTGCAGGACCTGTTTCCTGTACTGGCTCACCTCAACCAGGACACCGCACTTTGGAAAACAAGAACCTGCTTGGGAAACTCAATTTATTGGTTGCGGCAGCATTTCTCCACCAATACCAACGTAGTGCCAATGGCTTCAGGGAAAAAAAGCACCGCAAGAGTTCAAGCTTATTAGCGTACACTATCATGTGTAACAGTCCAGTGTTTTCACCTCTCGGAGCTTTTTAAGATGCTACGGACAAATTAAAATGAAGCGTCACTCATGCATCATGTTTTCAGGTTGGACACATCAAATGCCAACAAGAAGCGTTATGTGTCCATTACAAAATCCCTCCAGTTCCCTGAAGTGATGACTTGTTTAATCACCATCAGGACAGTCGGATACGAGGCCACTCAAGTAACTAACTAATCTCTCAGACCTCACCAAGAAGCTGCTGAGTGAAGAGTCACCATCACCTTACTACCATCGCACATTAAAGTTTTATGGATGTGGTATTTTCAGCCAGTACTACAAGCTGGTAGCAGGTTATCGCAGAAGGGAAGGATGGTGCAGCAGCTTCTCAGAATGGACATTCAGGCCCTGCTCAGCTCTACAAGAGCACCCGAATACAAAGGGACTCCTTCGATTATCATCTAGCCTGATAATAGTAAGTGGATAGGACAATACATTACCTCCTTACATGAGAGCTGTGAATTACACTCTTCGGTCAAAGGCTTGCTGTTTAATTCAGCAGTTTTCAGAGAGGTGCTCAGAGATGTTCCGATGGAACGGACAGCAGCTTGCCTTTTATTCCAGCTTCACGTACGATTTCAGAGCCCATTTTCCTTGCTCAAATGATGCCTCAAATTGTCTCCAATTATCACATTAAAAAATCCAAAGTGATATTACCATATTCTTTATAAGCAATTTCTTTTGATGCTCTAAATAGCAACTATTCCATTAAATAAGACGACGCAAGTTCACTGAAATGTCAGCCTACCCAGCTCTATTTGCATGATAAAGTGAGAATACAGCACCAGAAGGGACAATCAATACCGATAAAACTGCTGCTGACATTTTACAGTAAGGCGGATTATGTGAATCAGGGGACCTCCACTTCACCTGCCAGCCTTTCATGTTTCACCAAAAGGTCCTCCGCCGGGGCACATAAATCCCGAGCAGCCTGAAGGCAGCTGATCCCCAGCTCCAACACAAGTGCCGAGCGCCAGTGCCCCGCAGCATTTGTGCCACAGCTCTGGATCAGTCGCAGGCAGGGCAGAGCAGGGATGGAAGTAGCATGGCGAGCTGTCCTTCAAAAGATCTTACAGTGCGGAGAGTGAGGTGACCCAAAAGGAAGGAAAGACCAAGACTCAGGGCAACAGTGAGGCCACCACATCACAATGAGAACGCGAGAGATCCACCAATGTTAAGGGGAGAAACATAGCACAATATAAACCACTCAAACTGGCTGGGATTATTCACTAGAGCCAAAGCTGCTAGAGATGCAACCGCAAGAGGTGACCAAGAAGCAAGCTGGTGGCTAAAGAGAGCTGGAAGAGCACACAGGAACATCAGGAAACAGGCAAAACACATGAGGAGGCGGCAGCAGCTAGACCTACCTGAAGAAAAAGCAAAATTGAATTCACTATTTGAGCCACAGACGCCCAAACCAGACAGCCCAGGGCAAACTCCAAAAGCAACTGCCATGAATCACCTGTCACTGTGTCACACCTCAGATTGCTGTGATAGGATTAGCAGCCATCTGTGGTACGTTTCCATCCCGCTTGACACCCCCTCATTCACGTGTCTGCAACACAGCTCCTACCCAGGCACTCTGTGCCTCAGTTTCCTTTCACAGACGGAAGAAATAGCACTGCTGTAGCTCAGAGGTACCAAGGAGCACCAGGAGCTCCTTGCCTAACACAACAGGGCTCTCACAGAGGCAAACACCACAGAAACTGGCCGGCTGCATGTGCCGGGTGAAAAACGGCTTTCTGCCTATTACGAAAGGCCACCAAATTTCAGTCGGCTCCCGATACCAAAGGTCAGCTGCACCCAACGGCACGAGTTCAATGAGCAGTTCTGCAGAACAAGCGGAACCTGGTATCCAAGTGTCGCATCTAGATTATCTGCTGTCTAGTAAGACATCAGCTCTGAGCAAAGCCTTTCCTACCCACAGGGCATTCCTACAACGTGCATGTCCCCCTAGCAGAAGATGAGTTCTGCTCTAGTTCAGCCCAGGGACACCACCAAGCTCTGTTCTTGACCCAAGAGCTTACTCCAAGAACTTACCGTGTCCTACTATGTTTTGGAAGAAAACCATTTGCAGTTCCATACTTTTTAACCACATGCTCTGGACTTCAGACTCACTTCTGACCCTTGTTACTGGTGAAAGCCCTGACAGCAAGGTCTTGTCCTCGAGTTTGTCATCAGTACAGCACAGGTAAGAGAAGCCCAAAACACTTTCTACTAAGCCTAGAACCAGCCACCAAGAGCTGCCAAGGTTAACGCTGCCCCAGAATAAGACTTAATCCTGTAGCCTTGGGCAAGTCACACTATCAAAATCAGTTTTCCCTATCTACAAAAGGAGGCATACTTCTTGCCAATATTTTAGGAATGCTGCAAAAATTACTTAGCATTTGAAAAGAGCTTTGAAGATCAAAACCACTAGGTAAGGGCCAATTACTAGCAAGTAAACAAAATGTATAAGTTTCTGCATGGCTCCACCTTGCCCTGGAGCAGGCCACACCAACAATCATAGCAATAGCAAAAACCATGTCTGACACAACAGTGCCATTCTATTCAAATACAACACAGGAATCTATCCATCAGGGGTTTTTTTTTGTTTCTTTGGCATTTTGTTGGGGTTTTTGGGTGCTGCTTTTTTTTTTTTTTTTAAGGGACAGGGTTTTTAGCTCCCCGTGCTGTGGCAAAAAAAAAAAAAAAAAAAGTCTAAACAAGCCTTTTGCATGAACAAGGAATTAACAGGCAAAGTTTTAAGAGGACTGTTCTGTAGCCAGTAATATCAATTTCTCCTGGTAAACGGAATTTAACATCAGGAAGAAACCCAGCATACGTGGATGTTCTTACCTGCAACCTGCTAACAGCTGCAAAGGCAACACAGAGGAGTCACCACCACCCTCAGGAGCCAGAACAAAGGTCGAAGCCCAGCTACCTCTGCCCCGGGGAACTGACTGGTTTTACAAAAGTCATGCCAAAGGTTGCACAGGCTGAAGTCAGAAAATCTCACCTCGACAAGACACAGATCTGGCTCTGCTCGACACGAGCAGATTTCCAGCCTGGTTTCCCAAGGAAGCACAGCCTGCCCACGTAAGCAGCCTAGCACAGGAATGCCTCTATTCCAAACTCACTGGCTGGTTTCAGCCAAGAAACTGGTGCTGCAAAATAACCTGCAGATTCCCTGAAACAGATGGTTGAGTAGATGAGGGAAACCCTCCCAGCATCCCCCCCGAAGGAAAGGCTGCAATATGAATGCATCTCCTAACGACTGATACCAGGACTGAGCGGAACCCGAGTCCCATTTGAAGGAGCTACTGCACTGCTCTTAGGAAGAACGGTTTTTAACCAAGTAGCGCAACCAATGATCGGTCTTAACTCTTCACTGGACGGATCCTCCTCATTTTACTACAGGGCATGTGAGGAGACAACTATTTACCAACGCCCTAAAACACTGCCATTGCTTCACACCTCCAGAACCTTTCCTAGGATTAGAACACTGCAAATCCAACCGATGTTCCCCCTAGCCCGAATTGTATTCCTACTCCCACCTCTGCATGTCAGGAGAGAAGAATGCAAGGGACATTTTTAGAGCTGTTTCAATCGAAGGCTCATGAATGCTGAAAGGCAAAAATTGAAAGATAAAAAAAGACGATACCACAGAGAATAAACTGAATAGAGAGCAGGCGAGAATCAGCCTCCAAGACTGGCACAGGGGAGAAGCAGATCAAATCGAGGAAGGGGATAGAAGGAAAATTAAAACTGAGGAGTTAAAAAAACCATCAAGTGTGGCGTGGAGGCAAACAGCAATTGATGAAGAACAAAAATCACCGACATGGAAAAGGAAAGGCGGGGACGTAGCAATAGGCATAAAAGCTAAAACTAAAAGCAGGCAGTGCAGCCCCTTTATCCTTAGGTCCCACCTCCTGCCTTCCAGCACCCAGCTCCAGGAATCCACAGGTCAGGAGTGAGGCCTCTGAAGAGCCTGACTCCACGTTCCCTGTGAGCACCTGCTAGGCAGTGGGAGCCAGCGGTGGGATCCCCCGCAGGGATCTCCTGAAGGAGGCTGAGCAGCCCCAGCTCCGTCGGCCTCTCCTCACACAGCAGGGGCTCCAGCCCCTGGCCATCTCCGTGGGCTCTGCTGGAGTCTCCCTGTTTGTCAAAACCTCCCCCGTGCTTGGGGGACACAGCGCTCTCCGCGCAGCCTTGTGAACGCCGAGTACAGGGCAATCGATAATCCCTTCCATTGACCGCCTGCCCATGCCCTAATGAAGCCTGACGCTTCCAACCACAAAACCTAAGAACGTTTGAGACTGCGTTTGTGTGTGTCGGGGGGCAATTCTGATTTTTTCAGCGATGACTAAGAGGCTCCATTTCTCATCACCGAGATGCAGGGCACTTGAGGATAAAACACAACATTATTCTCGCAGCATCAGGGCAAGAGCTGACACCACCACACGCATTAATGCTCTGAGTTGTTTTAAACACTCAATAGAAACAAGCAGAAACCTCATTCAGAGACAGACTTCTGTGCCCAGTGGGAGGGAACATGTGCAGGGAGCCGCACCAGCTCTGCTAGGAGACCCTGGCCTCGCTTCTCGAGGTGCCAACTGCCTTCGTTTCCCACAGTATTAAGGAGAGCCAAGTGCTGTAGGCTATATAAAAGAGTTTGCTGACTATAAGTGTCTCCACACAACATTCCTTACAAATGGAGCTCTTTGATATTCTCTTTCATACAAGGAAAGCGTTTCCCTACCAGTCCCTGACATGTTTTTAAATGCTAAGCAAATGACAATGAAGAAAAGAAAAACAAACCTGCATCATCCTTTTCCATTAGCCCACCAAGGCTACCCGACAAATAACCAAAGACATAGAATAAAACGTGCGGCTCTATTTTCAAGTTTCTTCACTTTAAAACCTAGAGTGGTTAGGAACAAATGTGAAGAACAAACAGGGATTGGCTTTCCATACCACCAAGAGATGGCTCTTCAAAGTTAAATCCTTGCTTTTTAGCAGGCAGAGAATATTATGTTTATCGATTTTTAATTCTTTTTTTTTTCAAATGCCTCTAAAGAGAAGGGGAGAAAACCTTCTCGATGAGAAGGTCTAAAATAACTGTCCCCTACACCAGAATACCTGCAGTGCAACAGCACATGCTTGGAAGAAGATTTCTCCGGGGATACAGCAGTCTATTTTACAAGCACGCTGCCAGCAACACGCACGTTTCCTGGACTAAAACAACTTCCAGTTTAGCGCTCACTTTACTGAGCAAGACTTCAGGGACGGCGCTGCTCGGTCCGAGGCATCACCGCCACCTCTCTTCTTTTGCCCTTCGGCTGCTCCCTGCGAACACCCCGCTCTCTGTACCGCTCCCGCCGCACCGCCCGGCGCTCCCCAGCCACGCAGCCCGGAGCCGCCCGCCCGCCCGCCCGCCCGCAGCGTCCCCGCTCCCGGGGGCTCCCGCCGCTGCTGCGGGGGGGGGGGGGGGGGGGATGCGATGCGGGTGAGTGCGGAGGGGCTCAGCGCACCTCCGCTCCCCCCGCCCCCGGTCCTCACTCACCCAAGCCGGCAGGTGCCGGTCGGCCAGGCCCCGGCACACCGCCTCCCGCTCGTCCTCCAGCAGCGCGAAGGCGGCAGCCAGCCGGTCGCGCTTCCAGCGCCGGTTGCGTCCCCAGCACAGCCACAGCGCCAGCCCCAGCAGCACCCAGCTGCCGCTCAGCCCCAGGTACCCCGCCAGGTAGACGGGACCGAGCCACAGCAGCGCCCGCACCGCGGACGAGAGCAACAGCCGCGGCAGGGCGCCCGGCCGCCGGGCGGCGGCGGCGGCGGCGTTAGGGCGGGAGGCAAGCGCGGGATTCATGGTGCGCTCCGGAGCGCCCCCCCCCAGCCCCGACTGCGAGGGGTCGCCCCTGCCGAGTGCGCCCTCCCCGCGCCGCTGCCGCTGCCGCAGCCGCAGCTGCCCCCGCCCGGCGGGGAGGCGCGCCCCGCGCCGCCGGGGCGCCCGCCCGGCCCCGCCGCCGGCGCCCCACGGCCCGCCCCGCCCCGCCCCGCCCCGCCCCGCCGCGCTATGGCGCCCCCCAGCGAGCGCGCCGCGAAGCGCCGGCGGGGCGAGCCGCGCCGAGGGGCGCGGCCCCCCCTCCGCGGGGGCGGGCGCCGGCAGCGGCGGGGTTCCCGCCGAGGGGCAGCTCCCCCCCGGCTCTCGCACGCCAGGGGCGGGCGGCCCTCCCGGCCAGCCCGGCTTCCCCGAGGGTTCCCCCCCCCCCCCCGGCACCGGTCTCGGCGGTAGCCTGCTGGTGAGGGGGCGGTCATCCCATCGGAGCGGGGGAACGCATCACACGCGCGGCGGGGCGGGGAGCAGCGGAGGAACAGCTGCCGACGAGGCGTCGCTCCCACCGGCCCAGGGGTGGCTGTGGTTGAGGCTGCGAGATGCGGGTGGGGTCACCCTCCACGGAAAAGGAGGCTGCCCCTGGAGGGGCCTGGCTCGCTCCAGCCGTTGCCGCGGTCCGTCTCTTTCAGTGGGCCCAGCCAAATCCCACTGTGACTGCCCGCTGCTTCATGTAGAAGGATACGAGGCAGAAACAACCTGTTGGTTCTGGACACTCGCTGCTTGGAAGAATAGGAGTACTTTTTCTCTCCTGCTGTTTTGATTTCGATGGGGATATTGGGGGGGGGGGTCAGGTTTTGAAATACTGAGAATTATGCATTAGGGAATGCAGCATTATTTGGGAACCATAAGACACTTTCTGAGATGCTGAGAGTAACCCAGCGGTATTAATTCCATACCTTTCTGTGTATGCCTTAAGAGACGGGCTGTAATTGTACAGTTCTACGCTGTGTTTTCCACCGCAGTTTTCCCTGGATCAGGCAAATGCCACTCTTTGTTCAGCGGATAAGTCTGGAACATCAGTGAATGATGCCAGCTTTTATTGTGGCCCCTTTTTGATATTGGTGCACAAAATAACAAATGATGAGCCAGACACAAACCTCCAAGAAAAGGAAGATGCCCGTGACTGGGGAGAACTAGGTTTGGCCTCCCCTTTGCCATGCAATTGGTATTTAATTATGGGTCAGTCAATAAATCAAACAATACCGCAAGTGATCCTCATTTGTATGCCAATCATTGTGCATGACTGATCTGGGACAGAAATCAGTTCAGGCATCTGAAAAAATCAAGCTTCAAATGCCTCATGTTAGACAAACTCATGCATGAGACATCTACTATTAACAGGTACTTTTGGAAACAAACCCCCTAATCTTTCCTTTCTGTCAAATGACGATGAATATGCTTTTCTTCCTGGGGGTGTTGCGAAGATAAATCATTATAAAACACACTTAAGAAAGTACTTCTTTACACAGTGGGCAACAAACCTCCAGAACTTGGAGGAGGCTGCAAGGCAGACAGTATCAGCGGGTCCAAAAAGGGATTAGATAAATTTTCAAACAACAAGGCCCAGAAATGTATTCCCTATCATCGTGGATACAACAGCTGTGGATGCCGGGGGAGGTTGAGGGAAAAGGACTGCAGAAAATGACGGGGCTCATGCTCTCTCACTAAACAGCAACTCCTATCGCCACCGAGAACAAGTGGACCAGTGATCTGACCCCAGAGGGCATTTCTGTTTGTAAAGCTGGGAAGAAAGACCAGAAACTGATGGATCTAACAGCTGAAGGAGTATCTGCCCTTTTGATATCATACATTAAAAAACACGCAATGGTTAGTTTGCACAATTGCATGTATTAGGAGATATATTTACATGCAAAACCACACCTGGTTTTGTTCTAACTGTGACCAAAGACTTGTTATTTTTCCCTACTGCCCGTTAAAGCTTTGTAAAACATTTTCAGTATCCCATTTCAGCCATGGGGTGAAACATCACATGGATAATCTCAGCCCTGAAGTCTGACCTTTCAGAAAAACAGAAGCTTCTGGAAAAAAGGGGGGCTCTTTTAGTGATTTGAAGACTTAGAAGGTTGCTTTTGCTACCATGGGAAGCTATAATAAAAGGTAGATCCAGTGGTTTCCTCCTTCGAATTACTACTCTTGAGGAGTTTGAGATGTTTAGCTCAAACTCGGAGAGCTATGGAGTTTAGAAGCACCAACAGGTGGCAGCTTATTGAGCAGGAAAAACAGTGGGGCTGCAGTGAAATACATACTGGCTAATTTCATAAATAAACTACAATTTGGGGGGGGTGGTGTTCTTATTCTTCACTCAGCTGGTCACAAAAACCTAGGTTCAGGTCAAAGGATAGTAAAGAGCGCTCCCTCGGTACAAACGAACAGAGCACTTTCAGTCCGGCAGCACAGCGCACAGCTGCTGTTTAGTGAAGCAGATGCTTCCCTGAAAGCAGAACTCCATGTCCCATCCTGCACTGTCCCCCAAGACCCTGAGCTCACAAACAGCCACACTCTCTTGGGCATTGCTTGCTCCTTTGCTGCCAACTCTCTACCTTGTGAAGAGGCAATTCCTTTCTAGATCTAAAGACGTTTTAGGAACTTTAAACAATTACACAAATAATATAAAATTTCCCTAAACTATTAGCTCATGCTACTTAAAATTTTAGATGTTGAACAAAAGAAGAGGAGTAGAGGTGAAAAATTACTTTTATCATAACAGGCTACACAGAGCTGTTCTCAAACCAAATACTGTGCTCATGAGAACAAGATAAATCAATAGCCTTTGAGTCCTCTATTAACTCTGTTTATGATGGATAGTAGCTTCCCTTTAAGGAATAATTCTTTCCTGCGGTTTTCTTAAATGTCAGAGGAAATACTGAATTACCAATCAAGACCACAGCTTAAGACCTATCAACTTCCTACTGGGGCAAGTATGATCTTGACTGCAGCAGTCTGCTTTCAAGCACCAGATATCTGAGCCACTTGAAGCCACTCTTATTTTCAATTACAGGGAAATTCCACAACCTGTTTCTCCCAATATACACAGGACAGTCACTAAGGTAATGACCCAAGGCTATTGTTCTGGCCTGTGACAATCTTCACCTCTGATTTAACTTGACGAGACATCAGCACTGTAGCTTATTAACACTACGATAAAAGCATATGTTGTAGCTGATTATGACACAGAGATTTTACAGAAACGGCAGGGCTTTGAAAATGTATTAGTACTAAATTTGCTGTCTCTTAAGCTGGCCATGGTAACTAAGGCAACCCACTTTAAAGGTGGGGAGTTACGAAAAACCACTGCCAACGCTTTTTCTTTTAACTATAGAGAATGTGCAAAGGAATTAATCTGAAATATCGATTTAAGTGCATACCAATGAGATATCAAAGGGTTTACTGAAGATGACTTTCTAACTTAACTTTCTTGTGGCATCAGGGTTTATGACCAGTGTGACATTCCCACATTAATGCTAGCAAACATTAGAGGTGCACTATGTCTTTTCTCTGTGCATCCACAGCAAAATAGAAAACACGTAAGGATAAAACCTTACCCCTTGCGTTAACAGAATGACTTCTGTATCAAGACCTGATTAAAGCATTTGCCCCTTTTGGCACTCCTTGTCACTTGACAATGAATTATTGTTTAGTTTCCTCCGGGTTCATACTCTCCATCCATGCACTGTTCACTCTGTCAAGCAAAGCCATATCCAGACTCTGCGTATCATAGGACAAAAGCCTTGTATCTACTCCTACTGTCTGTTCTCAAGCAAACACTCTCTGGAGTGCATTTCCCCAGGGAAAGCTGTGGCTCCTACATTCTGTTTGGCTCTGTCCAGAAATTAAATATGAGCTGGGCAGCTAAAATAAGCCGGTGTTACACTGTTCAGCCAGGTATATTATTCTGGCTGGAGATGTGTAATTTGTTCATGAAAATAACTATGTATGTACGTCCTGTTTTGGGAAGCATTCCATGGGCATAAAACAATACCAACCTCAAGCCTAGCTGTGGGATACTGACTAGCTAAACCATGCCTAATCTAGGACTAACTGGTATTATCTGTAAACCTGGTCTGGGCTGGTAAAGCTAATGGGATTTCTTCTCATGTGAAAAATAATCACACGCAGAAGACTGCAAGACCAGGGCTTTAGTTGGGAATACGTGCAAAGCCGCGCTGGGAGCACGTGGCCCTTGCTTTTACAGGCTCTGCTTCACTGTGCTCACTCTCCCATACCATGCCTTGTGTCTGCCTGGTTCATGGCTTCTCACTGCTTTTGCACAACAGGCAGTAAAGAGAGGCACTGAACAGCTGGTACTTTTGGAATATAACAAAACCAGTAACAGCAATTTTTTTCACATATCCACTTATTCTTTCTACAGCGGGGCCATTAATGTGAGGGCAGTGCAGTAGGATGCAGAGTACCCACCACAGCAAGTAAAAGGGTGGTGTGGGCCAGTGCCCCTTGCCCAGCCTTGCCCTTCCTGCCAGCAAATCCCACACTGCTCTGTTGCAGTGGACATCTGGGTTAGCAGAGCACTGAGAAAAGCTGTGTCTTGTATACACAAATTACGTAACTGCACAGGTGAGGCATGAGAACGTGAAAGAATACAAAGCGCAATCTACGATGGTAGCGGAGGGAGAGAAAAAATAAACATCCCTTACAGTGAGGACAGCATTTTCCAGTTCTTCTGGAGATGGCCTGTGAGTTGGAGCTGTCACTTTCCTGGCTCTGGGGACGACTCAGATTTTCTCACAAGACACATCAGCACACATTTGTGTTATCTTGGAGCATGCATTGACCCATAAGCAGCTGGTGCCACCTGCTGAACATAACAGCTTTTACTTCAGGAAGGCAGGCTACAGAAAATAGAGCTAGAGCAGCGCTTATCTGAGGGTAGTTATGACCCATTATCCTGGGACAGATCCCTGGATGCTGTCACAAGGTGGCTTTGCATCCCATCATTGATGTTAGTATGCAGACCAGATTTGGTAAGTGATTTATAACCTGGATTAAGGAAAAATAATTTCTTACCTGAAAAGTCAAATCTTGCTGAAATTAGACTGTATTTCACCTATCACAGAATCAGCAGAGAACTGCAATGAGCATGGGGAACTTCAGTTTATTTTTAAAAGACTTTGCTGAGTACAACTTCTGTTACTGTACTATACATTTTAATCTCAGAAGCAGAGCCTGTTAAATCTGTTTGGTTTAAATTTTGCCATTGATATAACATGAATTTATTCCATTTTTCTGTTTGAACAATTTTATCTGCAACAGGATCTGTGAGCACAAGATACAATGTCTTCAGTCTAAAAACAGCACAATGCATTTCTTGGAGGATAAAATATTTTATAGATTTTATTACGTCAGTTAGTGAAAGGCAAGCAAGAAAACCCTAGGAAAAAAAACTGTCTCCACATCCTTTTAAATCCTTTTCTACTTTGCTGAGTGAAAGACCATGCTGGTACAGGCTACTGACACACATTAGGCTATAAAAATTGCCTCTCAAGTGCATATTGAATTTCCAGAACGAGCTTATTAAAAATTTATAGTTTAGTCTGTAATCTGTACAATTTACATCTTGCTGTGTTTTAAGTGCTTAAAGGACTTGACTGAGCTCACAGAAACCTCTTCTTTAAGGAATTCGAGTGCTCAACCATTTTGAAGCACACTAAAAGTGTCAAGCAGTGGAGGAAGATAATTCATGAACTACAGAACTGTTGTCCCAGCTGGCACCTCCCCATCAATGGTGAAACCAGGAAGAAGAAACTTTCCTGGTTACATTTCTTGTAGGGCTACATCTTGTTTAGCTGACTCTTTCCATTTGAAGTGTCACAAAACAAAGGGCTTTCTTGATAAACTGGACCTTATCGCTCTCTACAACTACCTGAAAGGAGGCTGTAGCGAGCTGGGTGTTAGTCTCTTTTCCCAAGTAACAAATGATAGGACAAGGGGAAATGGCCTCGAGTTGCACCAGGGGAGGTTTAGCTTGGATATTAGGAAAAAATTCTTCACCAAAGGGTTGTCAAGCATTGGAACAGGCTGCCCAGGGAAGTGGTTGAGTCACCCCGGAGGTATTTAAAAGACGTGTAGCTGTGGCGCTTAGGGACATGGTTTAGTGGTGGACTTGGCAGTGTTAGGTTTACAGTCGGACTCGATGATCTTAAGGGTCTTTTCCAACCTAAATGCTTCTATGAATCTATGATTCTATGCTTTACCTAATAACAACATGCCTATGAAGCTAGTTTCTTTACACCCCAGCTTTGAAGAAGTAATGGATAGATCATCTGCTACACTTTCTCCCCCCAGAAGGAAAGGAGGGAGGTAAAAACTGAAACTTTCTGCTCCTTTCTTTCTGCTGCAGGGCTCAGTCATAACTGCACCTTTAATAAAGTCCAGTTAAATTGCAGATTTGCCAGAGGACTCTTCACGTCTGTGGTCTGTGCTTGACACAGAGTGGGACACAGACCAGATTCAGACCCACAGAGTAACAACAGGAGCAACGCATGTGAAACTGTGAGGAATGCTGTTTGCATTTTTGCCTGCTCAGACATCCCTTCATCGTAATGGATCCTGACACAGGAACACCTGCCTGCCGTCTCCCACTTGGAGCGTGGGCTGCCAAAGACGGCACAGGCACAGTTTGCAATGGCACAGCCGGGCTGGCACAGGGCTGGGAATTCAGTCAGTCGGAAGCTACTTTCCTTGAGTCAAGTTATTGCCAAGGAGCAATGACAGCATCTTGCCTCTCTGCGAGGCTGCGCCTCCCAGCTCCTGCTGAGTTCCTGCTTAGCGTGCTTAGCCTTTTCTTTGAGAAAGAAAAATATATACAGCCTGACTGAAGAGCTCCCTCTGAAGAGCTCCTACCACCTGTTTTCAGGGTGTGCTTTCAGCAAAGAGCTGATGCTCTAAAATGAAGACCTGAATTTGGGGAAGTGCTGCCTTCAAAGCTCCAGAAAGGTCAGTGAAAAGCCTGTTCACAGCAGAATCAGTGCTGTATCCAATAGTGTCCTGAAACCTCTCTGAGCAGGCAGAACTGCTCTGTGCCAGAGTTTTGCACCTGAAGACATCCACTGAGTCAATTTTCACATGACTTTTCTTAGCTTGTCATGAGCAGCTGCAGCACACAAACAAGCTCAAGACTTAAAGGAATTGCACAGTACTGTGGAAGTAGGTTACTAAGCCAAAATTGGCTTCCTTTACCCAGTGTTTCTCCCCTCGCAGCAATGTGTACCCTAGAACTGAATGAGGTTAGGCACAGAATGATGAATTGTTTGGACTGGGGAAAGATGTGATGGCATTAGATGGGTTTTATAAAACCCAAAGGGACTGAGAAAAACTTGAGGAAAGAAGGCAGCTTTGGAGTAACCTAACACTGCTGCTCACAAACACAAAATCCCCATCAAGAGGAACATAAGATTACAGTAAACTCAGCAGATTCAAAGCCCACCTCAGCCACTTCACCACATCCCTGTGACACAGTCAGCTGGGCCCCATGGGCTACACCTGAGCTTTTACTACTGTCCATCCAAAAGGGATGACAGGCAACATCTCAGCTTGACCATTAAACCCTGACACAAGCATGTTGACAGTTTGTCTTCAGCTAGCCGTACTAAACCGCATGGTGTAGTTACAAAGTCCTCCCTGTGCACAAGTGGAATAGTATCCTGGATCTCTTTATAAAAAGAGTTTTCCCTCTGCACCTGCTCCAGCTCATTGCTGGCAAGTATGAGACCACTCAGACTGCAAACCAGCAGCAAAAGCAATATTCATCCCAAGATTATTTTTAAAATCTTGGAAAGTTTGAAAATCCTCAGAAGATTCCTTCTTTTCAGTAAAAGTCCTAATCCACGGCCCAGATGCTCTCTCTCCAGCAGTGAGCATGCTGAACAATAAGGCCTCCAGGGCCTTGTACCACAGCTCTTCCTATAATCTCTTAGTGGCCTCTGCTGGCCAGGACTGAGATCCTGGGATCCGTTTAAGTGTTAGCAGTCCTGAATCCAGCTAAAAGTTACATAGATATTTTATTGGTGACAGCACAGCAGAGACACCATCTACAGAGCTGCATTAATCTGCAAGCATCCCACCTGATGCTGAGCACATTGCTCAGGTCAGTCACTGACAGCAATACGGTAGCAAGGGCCTTGCAAAATAGCCCAGATTTTCCAAGCTTTTCCAACTTTTTTGTGCAGATGCAGGTATATCCTTGCTGGTATGGGAGGCTCTCTAAGCTATGTCCTAGAGAAAACTCTTCCCAAAGACTTCTTCTGTTACCCAAATCTTTGGAAAGTGATAAAAGTGCCTAAAAGTGGTATATTGAGATTGGTACTCAAGAGTAGATGTCCTCCATTATGGATAAAAAGAGAAGTGCATAGAAAAGTAAGCAAATGCTTAGCACTGAGGAACATCAGAATAAGTGCCTAGAAACACATCATTGGCTGTTGCAAACTATTTTGGCTCCATTACATTTAGCTGATTGTCTGACCTGCAGTTCAACATACATAACACTAATGCTATTAAAGCCCATTTCCAAGAGCTCAAACTCTGGGGTAGAGAAGTTAAACAATTGGCTCAGTAATACAGTGAGGAATCCTAGCTGGTCCCTGGTTTCCAAGCCAATGTTTGCAGTGTATTTGTGGCCCCAGTCTTATTCAGAAAGCCAGAGAGAATGTTATTGAATCAGGGAAGCCAGTGCTACATCTAGGCTTGTGCTAACTGGAGTCATTGTTTACTGGTCTCATGCTTAGACTTGTAAGGTTTAAAAAACCCCAAAACATATAACCTCCAAATGAAAATCATATTTTTTGCTTTTGGAAAAAGGTAGCAGTTGATATACTCTTCCTTTTTTATGAGTTTTATTTCAGATGGCAAATACTGTTCATTCTCAGGGTAAATTCAATTGTTGCATATTAAATGCTCAAAAACAGGTCTTTAGGAAGTAGCATTTCAGTGTGACCACTTGGAGCTCTGGACATGAAATTCTTACGTTTTCACTGTGTACTTGCACTAGAAAGATAATTTGTCTGAAAAATTAGCTAGCTTCTGACAGTCAGTTTCTAAAACTTCAGGCTCGCTACCTTCATTTATAACCATCCTTTACCAGGTCAAATTTAATACACAGGAAATTTAAGGAACAGAACATTTTTTTCTGCAGAAGTATTTGTCAACGAGAGATGAAATTCTCCCCCTGCAGGGAGAAGGCACAAGTGTCTGTAGTTCCTCACAAGCAAGCAAGGAAGGAGGGGCACTGTCACAGGCCAAGACAGTTTCCTTAACCCAGACAGGGAACTTTATTAGCAGAACGGCTATACTAATTTTTGTACTCTTTATTTTTTATACAGTCCTATCCTACTGTATGTTTTAGTAGACTATGAAAGGGCTTGAGATTGGGAAAAAATCAATAAAGAAATGAGCTACCCGCTGTCGAGAAAATAAGAATTTGTATCTCTGTGTTATAGTACACTATGTTACACAGGAACCATGGGTGAAAGGACTTTGCATCCATTGGTCTTGGTGTCCTCAGTTTTGTGGCTTGGAGCTAGCTTTGTTCACTATAGTCTCTTTTTTGGCACAACAATTAAGATACCAGTTTTTCACCTGGCTAGAGAGCAGCTGTTATTTCTGATGAACTGCTTCTGTCACTGTATATGAAGGAAAGACCTAGTGCAGGTAAACTTTCTCATATTAGCAAAGCGGTCAGCGTTTTTTACCTTAAAAAGAGGGTGTTTTCAGTACAATACATTTGCTGCTGCTAGTCCTGTCTGGCTCACAACTTTTGTGATCTGTGTGATGCAACCTTGTTTCCAGATTGCAGCAAGCAACAAATTAAAAAAGTAAAGGATTGCTAGTCATCTCTTATCTTTTCTTGAACTCATTTGTTTACATTCTCCCACAATATAGGCCAGTCCCTGAAGAGCTTACGATCTAATTTAAAGACAGATACAACAACTGGCATTACAAGTATACAAAGAAATCAGAATGGTTAAGGTATGTTTAATAGTGACCTCAACTACATGAGACAGTTTTTCATTAGTTTACTTTCCTTTAAAAAGACATGTGTACAATAAACATGAGTAACCCCAGCAAAATAGGTCTTCAGAAAAAAAGAGGAAGAGAAAAAAATGTCACAAAATATTGTTGGGAAAGAATTTAAACCCTAAAATGCTGTCAGGATCTGTGTACAGTGGCCTGGCAAGGGGCCAGCAGCAAATATTCAGTCATGTTCTGACTGAACACTGACCTACAGAAGTTCACAGTTTCACATCTGTGTACCCAACAGGAACAATTTCAGTGGGAGACAGGAGTCAAAATACCCTAAGGTTCACGCTGAGACACTGGTCAAAGAAATGGACAAACAAGTGAGACTTGTACTGCTGGTGGACAGTACATGCAAGGTGGCAGTGTAAGTTAGAAATAAGTTGAAACAGGAACAGCATTATTAGTAAATACAAGGAGTGGTAAGTCAAGTCTATAGGTCTGGAATTTTGCATAAGAAGATGAAAAACAACAGACCAGAAAACACAGAGCTGATGGAGAGATATCCATCTCAGTTCCTGTATCATTAACAGGTTTGCTACTGATGGCAGCAGTTCTCCCTAGCGATCACTGTTCCACTATAGCTTCTTGTTTTGGACATGAAATATTCCTGGCAAAAAATCTTGATGGGTGCAATTCAGAATCACTGAAGTCAAACTTTGGATGTGATTGCTGTCTTTGGATTTGAAACTGAGTCTTCTGTTAAACCTTCAGCTTTATGTGGTGCTGTAGGAATATCATAAATTAAGACACTGACTGGTAGTATGCATGGCTGGGAGTCATCTACTCTTCCAAGAACAGCATTTTTATGGTAAAGGTGTGAACAGAAGTGCTTTCAAAGAAATGGAAAATATTCTGGTTACTTAGCACTTCAGCTGAGAGATCTTGCCAAAAAGACTGCAAAAAGCATATGTCCACTATTTTCTGACCCTCAGTAAAATAGCCTGCTTTCCTGGTGTTCTCCCCTAACTTAGCGTAAACTCGGCTTTCCAGTTTATCTTGGTTTTCTTCTTACCTTCCCAATGCTAGGGAGTATAAATTCCCTGCTGCTAGAAGAATATAAAGTTACCCTACCATTATAAACAGATATTTTTCTCTTTGTTTCTCTGTGGCAGGTTGGTGGTCTTCCACTGAAGGAACTCTCTTTGACAGATATCATAGCTCCATGTTCTTCCCCTTACCTTCCAATCAGTTTCCAATCTTTTATGGGCTCCTGATACCAGTAGTTGCCTATGGAAAAGCCTGTTGATACAGAAAAGAGAAATATTTTACATTAAAAAAAAATAATCTCCTCCTTCACTAAAAAGAATACCTACAAAATTTGGGTTTCATATATTACAAAGAAAAAAAATTAAAACCTTTCCCCCCCTTATTTCTCTGTTATGGTTCTAATTAAAAGGTTTAGGGGAAATGTTTCTTTTAGCAAAATTTTCCTTATTGAGATCATTAAGAACTTCTGTTTCCCTACAAGCAATCTGGTCATTAGAACATAAGCTTAAGGTTGCCATTACCATGGAATTTATGTGTAAATAATTGAGATACATGCTACCTTGCAGCCAATCAGTAGTCAAAACTATATCTGCTGGGAAATGTAAAGGAAGACTAAATTTTTCAAAATTTAAAGAGAGAGAGAGAAGAGTCAGAAAAACTCCAAGGCAGGAATGTTCCTATCATCCTCTCCCAAATAAAAGAAAAATTGTGAATCTCTGGGGAAAACACGAGAGAAGGTTCTTTATGCCATAGTAACAGA
Organism: Aquila chrysaetos chrysaetos; assembly: GCF_900496995.4. Classification (NCBI taxonomy): domain Eukaryota; kingdom Metazoa; phylum Chordata; class Aves; order Accipitriformes; family Accipitridae; genus Aquila; species Aquila chrysaetos. Next base: position 43,236,477 of record NC_044009.1, read on the forward strand.
ACTCTGGAGCCCCTTGCCAAAGGAAACTGGAATGGCAAAAAATCATGTGAATTCAAGGGGAGAATGGACAAGTACTGAGAGAAGAGGTTTGTTGAGGTTTAGCATATCAGGCTCAGGAAATCCCTGAGATAAGAACAGTTGGAAGCTGGAAGAGTTTTGGAGGAGTATTGTAAGTGCTTGTCCTTACTCCCCTCTAAGTGGTTACTTACAGATACTGTGATAACTCTTGGTCTGAACCCTTAGGCCATTCTTACATTTCCATGATGCAAAGCAATAGTGTGGTGTGAGAAGTCCCCTTACCCCCCTACAGGATATGATCACAGCTTGGTGCTTTCCATTACACATTGCTGGGGGACTGGAAGGTGGGAGTAAGTCAAGGGTTAAGTCCACCCCACTGAACCATTCAGCACAGTGTAGTGGCTGTACTGTGAGGGCTGCTACCCTCCCAGCTGTACATCCCGCTCCCTCACCCTCCCATCTACAGTGGCTGGGGGGCCAGATGCCAAACCAGGTCTATTTGTAGATCTCCACCAGCAGAACCACTCTGTTGTCTTTTTCGTGACATCCACTGTGGTGGCAAGAGAAATCATAGATAGAAACTGAGTCCTGTATAATTCTTTTTTAGGTGAGTTCTCTTGCGAAAGGCTAAAATGTTACATTTGTTTCAAATAAAGTGCCATCTGGAGATGCTTCTTCAACAATGGCAGGGTCAGAGTCCCAAAGTAGCCTGCAAGCCAACAGTAGTAACAAAAGCCTGTCCTATCCCATCTACCAGCAAAATCAGCAAAATCTGGTGAGACGGGATATGCCATTCACAACTGAGTGAGCGTGAAAAAGACAAAGATACTGTTTACTGAGAAAATGTTCCTCTTCCAAGCACCACAGCCACTAAAGTCATGATTGATTTCAAACTGGAAACACAATAGTAGCCCTGTTCCTTCTCTTTGTCCAAGCTCTTTTGCATCTGTTTTCTTCCTGGAAATTAGCTTATAGCTGAAAAACCTCTTTTCTTTCCAATTACTGCATTTGTTTCTAATATGTTTGTTACCACAAAATCTTTTGTTCAGAGGAGCAGAGCAAAGGCCCACTAGACTTAATTATCTCCTTGAAAACTGTTCAGCTTTTCTAGTAGTACTGTGTGATTTTGGTTGGTATTTTTCAGTAATGCTTTTTCTTATAGAAAATTTAAGTCAGAGCAGTGCAGAAAATACATCCACTGGAAGGCAGGCCTCAATCTGGCAGAACATGCTAAAAGGCCTAGAAGGAAAGATAAAAAAGTTATGCTCTGCTGAATGGAAACTGTCACGAGTCAATCAGGACTCAACAGTTAAGAACTAAGAGACGGTCTTTTTTCTGAATGGTTTCATGACTGCAGATATATAGTCTATAAAACGAAGGCTCTAATAACAAGTGTCTAATAAGGGTTCATGTGTAATAAGAAGGGTCCTAGATGAAGCCTCTGACCTTGACTATAATTAAAATAAACCTATCATAACAATTATTAGTTGAAGTCAGCAAATCCTAACAGGAATGATCCCAACAGTGCTGATCAGACTGCCACCAACTGAAATCAGTGGAGTTGAATTCCAGGGCTGAACTTGGCCCATAGGTTTCACGTGTTCTCCCAGCACGACTACCTTCCAGCACGGGCATGCAGGACTTGTGATCTGGGCTTGCTGGGGTGAAAGGTGCCTCACAGGAGGTCCTTTCTGTGCCTGTGCACACAGTCCAGAGGCACATTTGATGTGCACAAGCAGAAGTGGTGTCTGGCTCCACCTCAGACTCACAGCCAGACCAGACCCTGGGCATGCTCAGGAAAGTACTGTTCTGGGTGGGCACCTGATGTCCCACTCCCTGGACTTGCAATCTGTGCACTCTCTACTGCCAGGTCCCCTACTACTGTGGAGATGGCTCTGCTTCAGAGTTAATTACATGTGACTGGATCAAATACTTCATACTGTACTTGTTTCTAGCAAGGACTGAGTTTGGCTCAGCAGTTTGAGATGCTAAACCTTTGATAATCCAGATACCATCTTTTGCTTTGAGTGCCATCAAAATCAGAACAAAAGGAAAGAGTTTATTTCATGTGGCAGCTGAAGATCCCATATTTAATGCTGCCAGACTTTGTCAACACACAGTTTTCTTTCAGACAAACCAAAAACTCAATTTTCTCTTTGCAGTTTTCATGGGAGCATATTAAATGAACTTCCTCCTTTCATCAGTGACTCACTCCTGGAAAGGCTATTTCACAAATAGTATCTCCATTCCAAAGGAAACAAGCTGTTCCCTCTTACATTACTCAAGTAGCTGCAGATAAACTAAAATACATTAAGTCAAAAGATTTCAAAATGCATTAGATACATAGCTCGGAGACAGACAGCTTTTTGTCAGATAGTTCTCCGATATGAATTGCTGCCTTTTAATGAAATCACTCAAGCCAAATTCTAAAATTGACTAGAAATTCTGGGTGCCTGGCTGGAGACATCTTACAATCACATGGAGTCCATAAGTTCATATCCTTCTTGCTGTGTCTATGTTGGTCACACAAAATATCTACAGCCTTTTTTGAAAATCTTTTCCATACAGAATGCAGCTAACAGGTTAGATAGAAACTAATACAGTTCTATAGAAATTCTTTCAGCAATTGAAGGCTGGTCTAAATCAGAATCGGGATCTAAATCAGAGTATCTCCAATATGAGATTGCTAACAGCCATTGAGACATCTGTTCAAGTCTACAGCTGCAGATATTACATAAATTAGTATCTGTTTTCTGCAATGTGAACTAAAGCCTTACCTGGAGATGTGAATAAGGTGATGATGTGGTTACTTCCATCAGTAAGGATTACTGATGTGTTTAGAGCTGAGCTGCTGCTGCTAATCTCATCAAAGAAAAGATGCTAAGAATTCCTCAAACAAACAGTTAAGTCCCCAGATAAACAGTTGGAAATAGGGTCTCTTGACCACATGGGTCTGAAAAACAGCCAGGCCTTTCTTGCTGAAGAAAATCAGAAGTATAATCATGTCTTTAATCAAAGAGAAAAGAGAGAAAGGCTTTTATAAGAAACAAAATATCTCCCTGGCAGTGTCTAGGATAACATAAGAAAATGCAAAACTGTCATGTTACATGTCAGTCACAGGAAGAACGTATTTGAAAAAGACTCTTCTGGGGAATATTTGTAAAAGGCAGTACTCCTTAAAGCATTCAGTGGTTCAAGTGTTACAAGTGACCAGGAATCTTTCCAACTAAAGGAGAGTCCATTAGGACCAAGTAGCTTTCTGAGATCTGGCTACCACGGGTGAAGCCAAAGGACCAGTAACTCCAATATTACATTGAGTGATAAAATTAAAACGTTATTAGGGTCTTCTCCATGAAACTCCAGGATTGTCCCACTGTTGGCAGTGTAAGAATTCACCTCAGGTATATTATCTGTAAATAGGCCTTCCAAAAGTGCTCCAGGCCAAGAAGGTATCCATAGCTATCAGTGGAAAGCTTTGTGTTGTTAGACTTCTGTTAGGTATTTATGGACACTGTTTCTGTTACACATAGCAAGTGCAACAAATACTCAAAGAGAACAAGATAAGAGATAGGCAAATGTAAAAATTACAAAACCAAACAAGAGTCCAGACATATGCAAGGCTTTCCAGCGCTAAGCTGTATATAAATTACTTAAAACTGATCTGAGTTCTGCCTGCAGGTTAAACAAATAATCGCTGATATAAATAGTTATTTTTGTGTCTATGTCATCGTGTCTGGATTTCTTTACTTTCAGAGGCCTGAAATCAGATTGCAAACATCACTTCCTCACTTTTGCATACTTCAACAGAGACAGACTAGTATATTCACTTGTCTTAAGGATAAGAGAGACTATCATGACCTCTTGCAGGGTCAATGTGTTCAGTCTCATCCAGTAACTTTTGCTTAAAGCCAAAAAATCCAGTGATCAAACACAGACACCTCTTTCCATCGCAGATGCCCCCCTTTGGTTTTCTTTATCAACATTTTATCAGACTTGGATTGTTCTGATTTGATGAAGAGACCCTTTGGGAAAATATTTTTCAACTGAGCCACTCTCATGGACTTTTATCTATTCCTAGTTCATCTTTTGGGGAAACACTTTATTCCACTATCTATCCTCCCTACCTTGAATATTTATTTTAATCTAATAGATAAACTTCACCTTAGCTGTGACATTCAACTGTACATCAATCTCCAACTCCTGGAACAGACATTCACTTAAATAATAACCACAGTCACAGTAATAATTCATCACTTCTTTCCCAAAAGTACATGAATAGCTTTACTTCTCCTGTGTGAGATGTCACCAGTACACAGAGTGGGAAATTTTGACATCTTTCAGGGTACTTACAAAGTTATGTCACCACGTTTCATTAAAAAGATTTTCACCGTGATCTGGTATGTTTGCAAGGTTGGAAGAGCAGATAGGGTAGTTGTGCTTTTCCATTGCCTTCTCCCTGATGTTTTTCCACTGCTTTTTGGTTATTTTTAGAGTGATTAGTATAAATTAGTAATGTTGCTCTGTCCCTTTGGGAGTCTAACACACTCCAGAGAAATAAGGGCAAACAACCTGTGGGGTCTGAGAGACTGAAAGGAGGACTGTCCACAATCAGCAAGTTGCTGCAATGTCTGAGGTTAAAGATTCCTTTGTTTGCATTCTGGCACAGCTCTTTGGCTCAAATCTATGAAGACATTTGGATGCTTCGCTGCCAGGGGCATCAAAGGGAGTTAGGTACTTGAATTCTTTGCCATCTGCTCCCTCAGTGATTCGCAGCAGCATCTGATGCCATTATAAACACACAAGATTTAACAGTGAACATTTAACAGCATTTAACAGCAGAACAAAGCAAAGGCTTTCCAAGGAAAGCAGGCTCCTGTCAGACCCCTCCTGTGTAATCCCAGCCTAGCAGGACTCAGTGGTCTCTCTGGCACCAAGTTCCAATCTATCACCTTAAATACAGGATTATGTCAATGGCAAATGTTTAATGTAGCTAGAAACATCATAGCCTAAAAGGGCTAATACTAATGCCATTGATGTCAGTGACAAAATGCCTGTTGTTTTCAGGCAGATCAGAGACAAAACTCAAAAATTCTGAAGAAAACTCAGTATGTCACTTTAGCAAAACTAACTTTCCTTTTATCTGCCTATTGGTATAAACAGAGTCTTCTAAATAATACATCAGGATAATGGATCCAACAATGGCTAGACATAGCCACAATTATCACACCCAGTCCAGATGTGACCAGGAATTTCTTCTGACCAACACAGTGTTTGAATCTCCAAAGGAAATGGCAGAAAAGTAGTTTTTATGTTAACACAGACTCCACCGTTCAGTTTAATTCTTATAGAGGTATTCTGCTGAAGTTTTCTTGAGGCCTGCTACTCCCTTACTGCACCTTCTTTGGACCAGAAAGCATCAAAAATGACAGCCAGTAATTTCAAACAATACTGACAGGCAGAAAGAATCAAATATATCTAAACAAGGTGATTTTTCAGAAGCTCGATTATTCCTGTAAAAACAGGACCAGACCCTAAACCAGTCTTAAGGTGAAGCTGGTTCATCTTTATTCATACCAGGTGAGAAATACCAGTTTTAGGACACCAGCAGTAACAGTCTGGAGTCTCACAGTGTCTGGTGCTGTTATAAATGACTGTTTTGTGGATGATTAAGCAACACAGTTTTTAATTTAATATATTTTAAATTAAGGTTCCAGCTTTCATAATTTCAGAAAAACCATGAGACTGTACTCTGAGCATAATCTGCAGCTCAGAAACCAGAAGTAAAAGAGAAATAAATGTAGATTGATTAAAACTAATTCAGACATTCTAGAGATCTGGCTCAAGCTTTAAATGTCTATGTTTGGCCTTACTGAGCACACTGGCTGAGGACCTGGCCAGCAGTCTTGCCTTTTGACGCTCATTTGTAACACTGAAATCATATGAACCTCATCTTCCCTCACTTCCTAAATATGAACTACAAACACCACAACATTAGAAATTCTATGTGTTGTCAAGAGAGGGCTGGATCAGTTTACATCAGCTGAAGCTTCACAGTGATACCCAGGGGTGCTCTTTCAGATCTCCACTCTTAATTGAGTTAATCAGGATCACTCATTGTATATAACTGTTATTTTTATTCACTGTTAACTTTTAATTCTGAAGAAGTAGAGTTGCACTCTAAAATGCAGGAATCTTCAAGCATGTCTCTGCTAGGGCAGGAGGTCTGACTGCAGCACAAAAAAGCTGTCCATGCTAGTTTTAATCAAGGTTGATTTAAACGTGGGCACTGTGGGCCTCCTTGGATGCTGGACACTGATGTCAGTGACCAGTCTGCACTGACACCTGCCTTTTTTGCTACCAGGATTTGAACTGTCCAGTTTAGCTTGAGTCACTCCTCCCAGCAAGTGTGTGAATGCTTTTATCAGTATCATGAATAGAAGCTCACAGCTTCTGTATCACCTGCTTTTAGGAAGGCAAGAATGTGACTATACTAAATTGCCTGATAGCAAAATGATGGACGATGCACTGGGAATGGCACTGAAATTCCTGTGGTTCCATAGGCCAGTATTTCCAGTGGTGCATATTAAAAGGGAAGGTCTGTTGGACAGGAAACCCTCGCTGGGCTAGGACCCAGCACTGTGTTTCTGGAAGGCAGGCTTGAAAGACAACTCATCAGTAGGATCTTCGGCACTTCCCAGGAGGAAGGATCCGTTGAGGAAGAGTGCATACAAGCAGCTGGAGAGGTGCTTGCAGAAGGGATAAATGAGTGACCAAGGTGGGTATTACTGTCACAGCAGACATAGCTGCTTTGTTCCTTTTCAGCTGTTCTACAGTGTTACCAGCTACTACAAATTATGCTGTGTTCCAGCAGTGGATGAAAATACTCCTTACATTGACATGGAGTGGTTATTAGCAGGAATAGCTGAACTTCAGAAATTTGAGATTCCTTGTTGTGTTAGCTACGAGAGGAATCAGAAGCTTTTTGGCTAATAGCTCTAGTGGTAGATATTGTTCATCAACAACACTCTTCAGCATCCTGAGCTGTATCTGGCCTTCCTGTACCAATATATAAAATGACTGTTCATGATTGCTGACAGTACCTGCACAGGGACATCTGTACCTACTGTGTTACCAAAGTAGCAAGTTCGTTGAAACACGATGCTGCCTGCAGGGAAAGGTGCTTCAGAGGCAGGGAAGCAAAGAGAATTGTTTGAAGGCAATTCTCTCTTGATACTTGTCCATTTTCAGGATAACATACAGAGAACTAATCATGCAAATCCAAACTCAAGGGAAATAAGCCTTGGTTTCTTCATCTGGTGCTCTGAAACTCAGCCAACAATACATATAACCAATATCCCTGAGGTGACAAAGTGCATTGTTGATTTGTAGGCAATGCATATTGGATTACTGGAGACTGCACACTGTGAAATTATTATAAACCAGTAATTAGTTGGTGATGGAGGTGTAATTTGGTTCAGAATTCTGAAACCATATAAAATAAACTGATTAAAAATAATGCACTGTTAACTCAGTCCCTTGTGCAATTAAAAACTCATAGAACTTAACTGAAGTAGTTAGAAAGGCCTTCTAACAGCAGGAAAAAATTGTAACCATTTAAAAATGTGCTGAACTAACAGTAGAATTGGGTCCTGGAATTTTATTTCTTTACAGACAGAAGGACGTGCTATTACTCTTCACCCTGGAAAGCCCTCCCCTACTCAAATGCAGCATAACCTTTGGATGGTAAAACACGAATGTGCTGGAACTAAACAGTGCCTGGCACAAGTGAGCAGCTCATCAGAAGATGTTTTTTTGATGTACCAGTGCTTTGGAAAAATACTTCCTGCAGGTGTTCTGAAATCACCTGGAGTTTTTCAGGAGCTGCTTGATTTAATTTTCAAGTCCCTGCTGTGGTGATACAGAGATAATCTGGGAAGTCCCTCACGACCAATTAGCTTCTGCAGGTGTTAAGTGGCACAAGATAGCCCCATCAGATGTGTCTGGCTTTTTTGGCCAAATTATGTGATTTCTGGATCTTCTTTGTGGTTGAATTTATTGCCACGAATTTGCACTGATTTTGGTTTTGATGAATTCAACTTTCTTAGAGGACACAGAGGGACATAGCCAATGAAAGGATGGCTCAGTGCAGCAGTATTTATGGGAGACTTCTGATTAATTCCAGCTTTGTGTAGACGTGTTACTTGAGATGTCCATAAAAATGAAGAATCACAAGACAGTTTTGACCAAGTCCTTCAGTCTGTGGGAGTGGTATGAAGAGGACTCATTCCTGGAAATGGCAGGAGGTCTCTTCTGCACACATGCTGAGACCCTGCTACTGACAATACCCCACACCACAAGGCCCAGAGAAGAACTGTACGTGACTGGAGCACTGTACTCCTGATGGTTTTCCAGGGCCCTACACCAGAGCAGCTACCACTGACCACCCTTTGGCAGCAGGCAGAGCTGGAGGAAGTCAAAGAGGTTGCTCAGGCTAGAACAGCTGATTCCTGTGCCACCAGACCAAACAGCTGTAGACACTGCTCACTGCTTTAAAAGTCCTCTCTGAAGGCTTCTCACATTTCAGAAAAAAAACCCCAAGATTTTGAGAAGGCTGTCTTATCACTGTATACTGCTAGCCACAACTGCTTGAAGAAGAGGACTTATTCCAAGCAACCAGTGTTGGCACTCAGTGTACAGGCTGACAGCAGGTGAAGCAGAAAACAGAGGAGGAAAAAACAATTTTAAAACCAGTTCTTCTTTAAAATAACGTCTATGCAAAACCCAGGTACATCAGTGACAGCTCTGGTTTTCAGAGGTCATAGAAGCCCTTCAGCACATCACCTGTTTGGTGTTTCTCCAGGAACTGTATGAATTATGCACTTACTGATTGCAGAGCAGCACTTCACAATTACATTTACAAAGAAATTTACCCACACTAGTACACAGAGAAGTCCTTATTCTCTGCCTTTATCCAGCTTTCTAAGGAAATGACACTGTGCATCTCTCACCTGATAAATTCTGAACCTGCTGGCTATTTCCAACCAAACTGAAGGAGTAGGAGAGGTCTCAGCAAGAGTTAAAATCCTCCATGGTGAAACAGCTGGAGAGAAGCCTTCAGAGAGTTTCCATAAGGCAAAGAATGCAGTCTGAGCATAGCTCTTATTAGACTCAAGACAACCTGTGCAGGAGAATGACCAAATAAATGCCCAGACCACAAGAAAAACTTCAACTGGAGCTTGGAATAACTGAACCTTGCATTACAAATCCAAAGGTAACAAGGTTTCTTTAGTTTGGGGTTCATGAAACTATTCTTATGAGCTGAAAATATAATTTCACCCACTTCTTTACATCAGACACACACTGCTGGTTTTCTCCCAGCCTTCTTATAAAATGTAATTAATTTACATTTTAAAGACCTTCATGGGTTTTCTCTCATCATGGAACAGCGAAATTAATAACCCAGTTACTGAGCACTTCAGCTCATAGATAATTTCCATATAAAACCACTAACATTTTCTTAATTTTTAAAATGCACCTTTTATTTGATTTAGAGGTTAATGCTCATTTCTTATGTACTAAAAGGAAGAAAAGCTAAAGTATGAGTCAGTGTTTATTAACCTTGCTAATAAGACAGGCTTTTTCAGGCAAGATGGATATATCTTAATTGGTAAAACTGTTGCATTGTCATTTAGCCAATTAATCCTTTCTAAACAAGGGAAGCAGAAGCAATTTTATTTGCAGTGAATGGAAATAAACTTGTCACATTCTGCATATCAATTTACACATTCTTACTTTCCCACTGAAATCAGTAAGAATGCAGCCCTTTGATTCCCAAAATAAGGCAATCCACAAATTAACATTAGAATGTATGGAAATATGGCTATATATAACATATTAATTGATCTTAGTTTGCAATCTGTATGTAAACTCAATCTGCACATTCATGGGATTAATCTAGAACTGAATGCTTCATTTTCTTCAAAAGAATGTGATTTGCATCTTTAGTAGAGGCATAAGAAAGCAGATTACGAGATGCCTTAATAAATTGTTTTCCACACTTTGTCAAAACATAGCCTTAAGGCTGAAGTTTGCACTAATGCTGTTTTAAATAGCACTGATGTTGAATGTTGACATTTCACAGAATTGCTATTGAATCCTGCTGGCTGATCCTTAAAAAAAGACCTTATGAAGCATTGGAGTGTTTATTAACAGGTATTAGCAGTCTGTTAGAGACAACTATACTTACGTCTTTTATACATAAAAATGCACTCCAAAATTTATGCTCTGGTTCAGTACATTATAAATGATAATACAGATAAAAACAACTGTCAGAAATATTCCAGTGCACTGGGTAATGTACACCAAAGGCACAATTTCCATTACCTCATTCCTTTTTCTTCCGATTTATTTTCTGTAATACCTTAGTCCTTTTCATGAAACACTGAACAGGCATAGAACTGTTAATAACCACCAACTGCAGGTTATAATTCTTATAGTTTATATCCCATTTCTGAAAGTGTTCTGTAGTCAACCAGGAGAATACTTAAGTAGGCTCATATATGAAAATCTAAGACTTCTAATTATTTAGCCATATTTCACGTTCTTAGACACAGCTGGATTACCTCTGATAGCTTATCACTTTGAGAAGAGTCAACCTCATCAGGTATCCTGGAGGGATATAACACACAGAGGTCTGTGCATTACTAGCTGTTAAAACAGTGCCTTTGTATTTTAGGAGCAATTTAGGCCAAGGTAACAGCTTTTTCTTACCTTCTCTGCACACTGAAACCTGGTCCGTAAAAGCCTTAAAACACAGAAAGGAAGATCACTTAAATAGAAAAGAGGTTCATTTCTTTGAAGGTTGGTGTCTACCACTGGAGAATGGAGAAGCATGACTAACTTCCATTGGGATGACCAGGAAACTCTGGAGGAGAAGGGAGGAAATAGGATCCTGCTGTAAAAAAAACCCAACCTGGTTTATCACCATTGTTTCTGAACACTTACTCCATCCTTACTAGACATTGAAATGTAGCTCATGGATAACAGTTCCTAAGAATTACCTATGCTTGATTTAACCTAAACTGTGAACTATGAACTGTGAATGCTTTCACTGTAAACTGTGAGAACGTTTTTGTCATGGTCATGTTAAGAAACATGCTCAAGTCTTCGGGAGCCTCTTAAAAGATCAACTGCTTTCCTCAGGACTTGCAGAAGAAAAAAGCAATGTGTACATATTTAAGCAGTTGTTTGTAGTCAGAGAAACTCTGCAGATATCCAGACCTGCATTCTGAACAATCCCTTGCCAATTAGACTGTTAGCAGAAACTTAACAGCTTTTTGTTTCTTTGAAGTGATCAGAGAGAGGATGTAGCTAGTAAAAAACAGGCTATTCTGTGGCTTTATTTTCACCCTACTTTCCCATTTTCTATCTCCCTGGGCTTTTTACAGTTTGCAACACTGATGTCCTCTCTCTAGAATGAACTTTTCTTAGGGGTTTTAGGTATCTCTGGAAAGAAGTATGGCTCCTAGGAAGGTAGTATGTACTGCTGCCTTTTCCATGCCTTTTAGTATAGAAGATATGTGCTTTTCAGCACGAATAGCCTGGACCACTCTTCAAAATGAGCCATCAACTCACTATGGATAAAACCAATTTTGTCTGATGTCCAGCTTGCCCACAAGAAAGTAGAAGACATCTCAGCTGAAAGGTGATATGCTGAGAAATCTCCTTTCCTAGGGAATACATCCCAAGCATTACAGATTCTCACGAGGCTCTGGTGTTCATCACCCCAATCACTGCATCCTTTTGCCAAGCGAGCTGTGCATTGAATTAAACCCCTGAACAGCTAATGAAATCCGCTTGGACATTATCTTTGTGGACAGTAACTGTGTTCAGCTCTTCCCTTTCATTGAAAATCTCATGTGTATGATTTACAGTCAAGTCTGAGACTTAGTGACTTACCTGTAAAAATACAAGGACAGTTCATAACTAAAAAACCAGAATAATTTGGTCATGAGGACTTTTCACATTTTATTTGAAAACAGTGGGCTGTAAATTAATTACCAAACTATTTACATGGTAGTACTGTGGTTTTATCATCCTTCAGACCAAGACAAAATGAGCAGGTACATGGCTGAGGATTCTTATTGGAGCAATTACTGTGTTTGGGGTAATGGTCGCAGTGAGAGTCCTTGACAGAGGTGGCATACTGGTGGTTCTCTTCTCTTTGCAGAAGTTGCTGACCTCACTGAACATAAATACATGTAGCTGGGACATAGGAGGCCTCAAGCATTAACAGGATAAGCAGTGCCAAACCAAGGACTTCGTAAAACTACTCTTATCCCAGAATAAGGGTTTTATTAAGTGCTTTCAGCTTCATTTTCTCCACATGTTTTTGAACTTTCTCTCCGAGCTCGTTGTTTTGGGGTTGAAAATGTCCATCTGGATGGTTGTACTGGTCTCTGCAAGAAGTTTAAAAAGTCATTTGTATTTATAAGAGCCAGGGGAACTACTTAGGAATGCTGACAAAAACAAAGGAAGAGACACACATAATTTGTCTCTTTTATAATGAACACAGAGGGTATTCCATTACTTATGCAGAACAGGAAAAGGAGTGAAACTGTGAAAAGAACATTTACCCTTGGCTTGGCCAGTTAGGAAAGCTAACCATCTGATAGGTAAACACATACTAGACTGAGTTTTACATTTTACCTATGAAGGAGCATATGCCGTAACAGCCAGAACAAGAGCATCCACATGAAAACCTGATTTGCCTTAAACATAAAATGCTGAAACTGCTGTGGAGCAGCAGTGTGTGCTCTGTCATGTAGTGAAACACCACCCCATTAATAACAATGAAGAACCTTCCAGTGACAAAAGAAAGGACTGGGACTTCATTGTTTGCTAATAAATTTTTGTTTCCCTCTTCACAAAGCCAAACAAATAGGGAAGTTTTCAACAAGTAACTATCAATACCCAGAGGTGTTTAATATAGAAAAGTATTTTCATTTTTGAGGAAAACATCTAAAACTTCAAAAAGAAAGAACCTTATGGTTATAAAACCTAGGAAAAGCACCATCCAACACTGTATCACTGTGGATAAAAAGGTCACTCTTTAGTTGCACAAGCTATCCCAAATCCACCTGTTCTGTCAAGCAGAGTGTCAAAATGCAAAAAGCAGCACTGAGTCTGACACACCTGCATTTTTACAGCAAATTATTTTCGATCAATGCTGTCGTAATCACAATACAGCAATCAGTGTTTTGTCAGAGAGCTCATAATACGCAGCACTGTTTTAAAGTTTAATGGCTAACAGTTGCACAGGATTTCAATGTCAATCAAATTGTTTCCATATAAAATTAAAGAAAATTAGACATTCAAATCTCTTGATAGCTCTGGAAGTTTCAGGCTGTTATGCACATACTGACATCTAAGCCATATCATGACCACTTTATAGAGGGTCAACTAACTGTTGCAGAGAAAGATTAATTCACTTGCTCCAAGTCACACAAGGTATCTGTGAAAACACAGGGTTAGAACTCAGCACTTTCTCCTGTGTTGCTCTGCAATCACTTATCTTACCCATACTGCCTGCTGCTCAAGCCCACTGTCCCCAGTGTCCCACTTACCAGCTCATACACCTCCTTGCATCCTTCCTGCAACATTACATAGCCCCAGGTTTCACACAGTGCATCCACTTCTGCTTCCAGCCCCACAGAACTGCTGGGCAGCTCTGAAACGCTGCTCTTAAACCATGGTGGTAATCACCAACCCCATAAAGACCTGTCTGTCCCTCAGACCTTTCCTTGTCCTCAGGTTTCCTCTCAAGTTTTCTCTATTGAGCTGCAAACTCAGGACATTGGCCTGATAACACTGGAGGTAAAAGGCAGAATTTGGCCCTTACAGTGGCCAGTTTACAACTTTTTAGGGAGCAGGTAATTCTGTGTTTATGAATGCAAGTTATTTTACATGCTGTGCTGTCTGCCTAAAACACAGTGTTTTTTGGTAGAGTGTGAAGCTTGGACAGCAGAGCAAATGTGACCCACTCCTAGGAAAAGCCTGAGAAAAAAGCACCATGCCAGGGGGAAGTTCTAAGGGCTTATTCCTCTGCCAGCATTAATTAATATCTTAACCAAAAGGGTCACTGAAAAGCAAAAGCCACTGGTCCAAGAACACTGATTATCTCTGTGAAGGGAAGAAAACTGCCTCAAGTGTTAGATCATATTGATAAAACTGAAAACTCAGAGACATCCAGGCCAGTGTGTCACATTCACAGCTGCTTTCTGAAGTCCAATCCAGAGATTGCATTTGCAGTGCAAATTTGCTCAAAGTACCAGATCTGCATCCCACTCGTGATGGAGCCCCTAGAGCATCTCAGCATGAATTTCTACATAATTCTGAAGGAGATACTTGTCTTCAGATTTTTTCCCATTCCTCTCCCCTAATTTCAAATTATACCTACCTTTCTTCTTTTGCTGGTTTCTCTCTGCTTTCTTCTGAGAGTGCCTGCCCAATTTGTGGAAATTCAGCTCTCACCATCTCTGGAGTAAGAATCATTTTGAACTCAGTTTCATCTGTCTCACTAAAAAATAGTAAGATAAAGAAGAACTGGGCTTTATCCTTTTAAAAGGATTTTTTAGACAACAAAACCAAAAGTATGTTTTATGCAAGAGGGACTTTGTGCTTTTGCCTTTGAGGATCTCTCAGGACAGGTTTAGACATAGCCATACAAATGGTTAAGACATAATCAATCACACTGAATACAAAATAGAGGAGAAACTTACTGGTCAATTATGTTCTCCCTGTCTCTCTCAGGTAAGTCACACAGCGTTGGTGGTACATCTCTTGGAAGCATATCTAAACTGTAAGGATCCCTGTGATGGAAATGGTATTAATTTAAGATGGGCAGACAGTAACTGCACTAAACGTTTATATTTTGAAGCTTCACAGTAGTTGTAGTTACAATGAAGATGATGTACTTTTAAATATTCCTGGAAAATCTGAGTACACCAGAAACTGCTGTGATATGAGGGAACACAAGCCTGAGAGATGTTGGCTACCACTGGGTGCAGGTGCCCATATGTTAAAGACTTTACCGTTCATACTTTGCAGGACAGACAGAGTTTGTACCTCCCAGGGTCTTCTAGCACTGAATCAAAAAGCATTCAGGAGAGATGTTACTGAGAGTCCAGACTGGAACTCTCCTTTCAGGGCTAGGTATTTCCTCTAATGATATTGTTCTTAACCCACCCCTCAAGGAGGTCAGTAGGAGTTTTCCCTGTTGGTTTTGGATTTCTGAGCAGCAATTAATTCCACCCGTAGGACTGCTTTCATCTGTGGGACTAGTTACTGGTCAATGTAGTTAAAGTCAGCAGAAACTAGTGCAGGGTAGAGGCACTGTATATTCAAATTCTTTCTTACCTAGGTATTGTTCTTGTCAATGTGGGAGTGTTAGAAAAAGTGGAATACACCACTGGTAAGAATCTTCTCCATTCCATTACTCCACAGATCACTTCCTGAAATGACAAGTGCTACAGTAATCAGACCTCTAGTACATAATGCAGTGGGCAGAGAGGCTTGCAGGACAGAGCATCTGACTTCTTGGCTGAGAATTTAATCTGGGGAGCTGCAGTTCTCCATATTTAAAAGATGCTTCCTCCACTGCAAGGTCACAAAAACACAATAGACAGTGAAAAGAAGGAAAGAGCAGAGAAATACTCAGGGATAAATAAGAGACATGGATAAAGCCTAACAAAAACAAGTTACTCTGACCCATGAACTGACTGTTTAGGTGCATGCATAATTTATATTTGAAAATGTCTTCTATCTAGGATGACTCTTCATCTTCCTTTTTGATTCCTTGGAGCAAATTCTTAGCAAGAACATACCCAAGCCAGGTACTCATACAATAAACCCAAAAGGCCATACCTTGTGATGCAGAAACTTCTTTTGTGTGACTGGAATACTGGATCCTTTGGGGCATTCCTTGGTAAAGGTATATTTTGGATGAGGACAAAGATGATATTCAATATTTGTTTCAGAATAGGGCAAAGGAAGCAGAGCTGGAACTAATCTTGGAGTGGGGTTCTAAAAACAAAGAAGAGATTATTTAAAAAAAAAAAAAATCATTCTGAGCACCATAAAGAACTAAATTGATGAAAATTCAGTTCTTACAGTTAATGTAGTCTCCCCAGATTCACACCTTTGTCTCATTGTGACTGTTCTGTTTGGTGTGACCCTTTATTTCCTGTCTCTTCCCCTCATCACAGACCCATAATCTGTCTGGTTTATCCATGCTCTCTGCTGTCTAAAATACAGCAATTTCAGTGTTGTCTCCAAGATCCATTGCTGACTCTCTGAACAGTTCAGAATCCAAGAACGGGAACTGGCCTTGCTGTGGTGGAAGCTAATGAGCATTTTGCCATCTAGTTCACTGCACTAGCATCTGTTTACATAAAGTCTAATGCTGAGTAGTGTGGGATCAGGCTGTGCCTGGCTCTTACACTCACATGACAGAGGGATGAAAGAGATGCACAGAGGATCTCATCAGTAAGTCCACTGGAGTCCTGGCCACATGCACTGAGGCCAAGTCTATACCATATATGTTATGCCAAGATCACCAGACTAGCACACTGGGATCTGGGCCATTGCAGCTAAGTAATGCTGAGAGACAGAGCCACCCAAGTCAGGAACAGTGCCATGCTGGCTTGGAGATGCTGCCTGTACCCACACACAGCACTTCACTGAGCTATACAGATGTCTCTGCCTGCTCAGAGACACCTCAGGGACCCCCAGGCTGTGCTGCACTGTGTGGGAAATACCTTCTGAAGTTGGTGCCAAGTAGCACAATCCACATGACAATTAAGTAACAGAAAATCTTCCCATGCATGTGGTTGTGATTTTTTGAATCTCTGTGCCTAATAATTTGGAAATGTGGTTTTGGGATGCTATGAGCAGCAGAACGCAATGTAAGCAAAGAGTTTGACTTCACTTTTCTCAGTTTACCTAAGGATCAGGCAAAACTGCAGTCCC
The DNA here is from genome assembly GCF_900496995.4 of Aquila chrysaetos chrysaetos. Lineage (NCBI taxonomy): Eukaryota > Metazoa > Chordata > Aves > Accipitriformes > Accipitridae > Aquila > Aquila chrysaetos. The sequence goes on from NC_044009.1 coordinate 43,253,523, forward strand.
CTAGCTGAACAGAAGGAAAAGACTGCACTTGCCCTATCTCCCTGGGCAAGAGTATGAGGTTATAGAAGGACTGAGATGCCAAGATGATGGCTTTTCTTCTAACATCCAAATGGGGAAACACATGGAGAAGGAGGAAGGGGCCCCATGGTGTTCCAGGGAATCCTGGGATCAGTGACCATTTGTGGAGTATGAGACTGGAAGGGTCTCCAGTTCTCTGCCATCACTGGCAACTTTGCCCTATCATCCCTCCCCTAAACTGATCAAATTCCACCTTAAAGTGAAATGGTGCCCATCTCAGTGGGATGAGCTCTGTGACTCCCACCTACCAGGGCTTGCACCTTGAAGGGTTACTCTCACTCTGGATAGTTTTATATACCAATCTGAGTAAGGGAATTGCCCACCAATTCCACATCAGGCTTCTGATGAAACAAACACCTTTTCCCCTCCTTTCTTAGGTTCTTTGTGGAAGTCAACTGCTACTTACAAAAATGCGAAGTGGGTTACTCTCTGTAGGGTAGACTAGAGCCTGGGGAGGAACCAGTTTTAAGAGGCTGATATCCCTTTCTGCTGCTTCTTCTGGGGACGGTTTGTGAAAATCCATCCTCTGGGAGACCAGGTTAAGCTGCCCTTCAGGAGAAGCAACTACCTGAATCAACTCATCCTTGAAAAACACAGACACCAAAGGTTTTCACAGTGTAGTAAGCCTTTTGGTACAAAATGTTGAGACAAAATTAATCAAATAATTATAGAAATGTAGGGCTGGGAGTGACTTCAGCAAAGTTCATATTTGAGATGACTTCTTACCTGCGCTCCCTGCCTCAGCGGTCGGGAAAGTTTTCGAGGTTTGTAACTGGTGGCTGCATAGTGTGTACAAAATGGCTGATACTTCATAATGCTGAAATGTTGAGGAACCTAAGTGCAAAGAAAAAAAGATGTGCTGCAGGACATGACAATAATCACTTTTAATTAACTCAGAGATGGAATGGAACATTCCAGCTTTATCACGGACACATCACATCTCCGTGGTAAAAGATACTTGGATCACTATTCTGGAACATGGTATATTATCAAAACTTTGAGAAGCCATATTTCACCAGGACAAGCTGAATGAGTGCATAAAGGAATACTTCCATTATTGCTTTTCTAAGAAAGATCATGGAATTAACAGTTTCTTGATCAAATATACTGAACTTAATGGGGTGGAGAAAAGTTGTGTTAAGTAATATACATAACACTGATAGATGAACCAATGTGTAGTAAGGGGAAAGAAAGCTTCTAGACTTGTTACACCACCTGAAAAAAAAGAAAGTGGACATTGAGCCAAAATCTGCATTGATTTGAACCTGAGGAAATATTTTTCCTTTGATGGGGTACAGAATTTGATCTTTTGCTATTCAAAAGTTGGAGAGAAAAGGGTTTAGAAGTCAGGAGGAAAAAATGTTTCTGTACACATAAAGTTGAAAAAACATTATATATTTCAAGAAGGAGATGTTTGCATTTCCTATGCAGGAATGAAGGAACTAAACATGCAGAACTGGATGCCAAATAAACAGAAGACTTCCATTACTTTCTAAAAGGAAGGACACTTTTATAATGTCACTTTTATAAAACTCTAAAATCAAAGGAAAAACTGTGGCGTGCAGGGCTTGCAATATCCTCATTGATAGAAGGATTTTGTTGCTTGAGATATAATAATTTCAGCTGAGGTGATTCATCTCTCTGGAGAGAGGGGACTATTGCTGACTACAAGCTTGTTACTTATGGAAACAGGTAAGATCTATTTTTAACAAAAGCATGCTAATCGTACAGCCATATTAAAGCAACATTTCTACTGGGCTGCACTCTGGAGCAACATGATACAGCTGAGGGAGCTGTACTGACTCACCTTCAAGTCATAAAAAGGAAGAACGTGTCTGACTTTCACATCTACGGATTCAATAGGAACTAGGCCAAGAGCATCAGGTGCCTGAAAGAATACAGTATTTAAAACCCAGTAATAAGGTGGGCATTTTGTTTTGCATTGGCAGCAATCCATCAGCACAGCTACTTGAAAACATATGGAAATAATTATGCAAACATTTCTTTTGATATTTCTCCTGTCCTTTCTTGGACTTTGGCATTTCAGTTATCTTTTAATTTCTTTTCTTTTGCAAAATCATGGATGTTAACTAACTCTGACCATTAATGTATTACTCAGAATTTTAGAATGCAATTAAGGGAATGCAAAGTTTTTTATTTTTTTTTCAGCAACACCCTTAGTAAATCTGAAGTCCTGAATTAATTTGTCAGGACCCCAGAACACCAGTCACATTGTGAAATTTTAACAAAGGCAGTACTGGGCCTGGGGCCAATGTCTTCAATAAAATTCTATCCTGAGTGTTGGCCACCATTTTAGTTACTGTACCTACCAAATCACGGTGCAATTCATGGGAACTGTAAAAGGGGAATTCAAAAGGCAATATACGATCTTCAGATATGCTGGAAGAAAAGCCCTTACATTCTTCACTCTTCTCTGGTTTGCTGAAACTCCTGCTTTCTGTCATGAATGGAAAGCAAATACTAAGATTTTGTAGTATATCTTAATACACTGTTTCAAAAATAGAATCAAGTCACAAAATATATTCCACATCTTCCTAAGACATGATGTGTCTAGTAATTTTAATATAAAAAGAAAGGTAATATTTCCTAAAGGGTTTAAATGCCACTTCTACAAGACAGCAGGCACAATACCTTGACTAGCAGACAGATCCAATTTCCCCTTTTCTAAAAGGATGGTACAGCTCACTCATTCCAGCATGGCCCTCTATCTCATTCCGCTCAGCAAAGCAGAGACAAGTCAGAAGGCCTCTCTTACACTAACTGCCATTACACCTTCTACTTGAAGCATCCTTGCAACTCCTGCATACTGGGAATTAAAAGTGCCTACTAGAAGAAGCAGGAAAAGGCCAGATATGGAAAGGTGTTTCAGCAGTTGTCAAATTGTGTGTGTACGAGGCAGTAGGAAATAAGAGACACAAATTCTCTTCTGTCCCCAGTATACCCAACTATGACCCCCAACCAAGGCCAGGTTCCTTCTATGACTGTTAAAGAACAAGTGACTTCTAGGCCAGCACTTTCATTTCACTGTAAAGAAAAACAATTGCTTGAAAGCACTCGTATGAGAAAACGATAAGGAGGAAAACTCAGTACTGGCCACCTAGCCATGTATCTTGTGGTTCCTACTGTCTCATTTCACTGAGTTCAGATATCTTGCCTTCATCACATTCAGGTGTCTTTCCCTCTTTCATCCCCCATAAGCTTCTCTTATCCTGTGTGTCTAACCTCTTGGGCTCCACCTGATCTGTTCACCTGCCTGTCTGTTTCTCATATAGTCGCATCTGCCCTCTCATTGTTCCTCAGGCCTATAAGTAGAATCATAGAATGGTTTGGGTTGGAAGGGACCTTTAAAGATCACCTAGTCCAATCCTCCTGCCAGGGGCAGGAACATCTATGACTAGGTCAGGTTGCTCAAAGCCCCATCCAACCTGACCTTTAACACTTCCAATGATGGAACATCCACAACTTCTGTCCTATTATTAAGTAGGTAAGCTGCAAGGCTCCTAAGAAGAGTGAATCACATTTTTTAAATCTGGTAGATAATGTGTATGAAAAATAGATGTATTTTGACTACAGCCACTTCTACCTTTTAGCTGGGCCTGTTGTGCTAGGACAAGGGGTAATGGTTTTAAACTAAAAGAGGGCAGATTTACACTACATATAAGGAAGAAATTTTTTTACAATGAGGGTGGTGAAACACTGGAACAGGTTGCCCAGAGAGGTGGTAGATGTCCCATCCCTGGAAACAGTCAAGGTCAGGTTGGACAGGGCTCTGAGCAACCTGATCTAGTTGAAGATGTCCCTGCTCATTGCAGGGGGGTTGGACTAGATGACTTTTAAAGGTCCCTTCCAACGCAAACTATTCTACGATTCTACCTTGTCACACTTCTCTGTTTTGCTGGAAGACTCCTTTGTAAGGACTCTGTCTTTACGCACCTGACACACTGCAGTACAACCTGAATTATCATAATTCATGGCCAAAATATCAACTTGTTCTTCTACTCCTTACCAGACACAGAGCCTTCCTCCAAACCTCTGGTTTCTCTGCTTAGCCCACGGAACAGAAGCAGTAAACGATTTAGCCGAATCTGAATCACAATCTGAGAGAATGATTTTAAAGTTTTAATACAAAGCCAAACACGCTAAGATTTACAGCCACAGAAATATGCATATACTACAACTGTATTTATTCTACAGAGCTCACTCAGACATCTATATTTCAGAATTTTTACTATAGTTTTCTGTTCAGGAGGGAGAAAATGGGGAAGGTGAGATGTAGAATGGATCTCAACTCTACAGTGACATTACACAACAAAAACAGTTCAAAACTTCATTTAGTCTTACAGGTTAATTAGACTTTTTTTGGCTAGGTCCTAATCCTTCAGCTGTGTCTATTGGCATATACAGATTTAACAATGGGTAAACAGTCAGTTGATCAGGACCATATGAATACTTGTGGCTCTGTGAATGAGGGGAATAAGTAGTAACCTGCACTATGCAGTTTGCCTAGTGCCATGTATCATAGGGTAACAGTGAAGAGTCCTAGGTTTTTATACCAGAAGGGGACATTTAGCCACCTCCTTATTTATGCAATACAGAAAAGAGCATTTCATATCAGGACCTCCGTATCGAGCCTAATATTGTGAACAGATTGGAAAAGCATACCCAAACTGGATACTAGGAGAGCAGGAAATTTCCATATTGCTTGCTATGTTTAGAGTTACTGGGAAAAGAGCAGTGGAGATGCAAGACAATATTTAAACCCAATGAGATAAGTGATTTTACTGATTAATCTTTAGCTTCCAGGTTGGAAGGGATCTTAGGAGGTCCTAGTCCAACCTCCTGCTCCAAGCAAGGTCAGCAATGAGATCAGACCAGGTTGCTCAGGGCTTTATCCAGTCTGGTCTTGAAAACATCCAAGGATGTAGACTGTACAACCTCTCTAGGCAACCTGCTCCAACGATTGACTGTTCTCATGATGAAAAAGGCTTTTCTTATACACAGTCTATACCCTTCTCATTTGAATTTATGCCCTTTGTTTCCCATGTTCCCACCATGCACCATTGCAAAGATTCTGGTTCCATCATCAATAACCTTCTCAGAGGTGTTGGAAGGTGCTGCTCTCTCGCTCCACTTTCCCTCTCCAGGCTGAGTAAGTGTCTCCTCACAGAGTCTCCTCACAGAGTGAGTGCTCCAGACCCTGACCATCTCGGTGGCTCTACACTGAACTCACTCCAGCTTATTGATGTCTGTCTTGTACTAGGGGCCCAAAACTGGGCACAGTATTCTATGTGAATTTTGAAATCTTCTCTTTTTTGTGCAAAAGTATTTTTTACTTTTAAAAAAATCTAAATTCATCTGCATTTGTTTAGTATTGATTGCAATACTAAGCACCAGCAGAAGCACCAGGTGAAGCACCAGCTGAATACAAAACTTACTCCAGATCCTTAATTCCTGGTGAAGTAGGGACATATTTATCAAACTATCAAATCTCTGGCTAACTGTGAAAACTCTGTACATGCTAGTTTGCATGTTCTTTTGTGCTACTTCCAAGGCGTCATGCCATCACACGGCATGTTGGTTATTCATGTTACCTTGTATGCTGCTTGTTGGAACTTCCTCAACATCCTGTTTCTGTTGTCCCAAGGGTCATTACGGAGCAAGTCAAATGTGGGATGAACACTTGGATGCTGCATGGTATTTGTTTAAAAAAGAAACAGAAAGGAAAAAGGACACCCCTTTTACAGCTAGACAAGGGAGAAATTTCCTCCAGCCCAAGCCATTCCTTGGCATGAATCCATGTTATTTCTAAACACTGAAATTAAGTCAAGTGAAAACGCTTGCAATATTGGCATTTAACCAGAAGCCTTCACTGCAGGGCTTTATGGGACGTAATCACCAAATATTTGCCGATGCACTATTGGGAATGCAGAGATAACGTAGCATGGTCTGCATCCACCCAATGACAACCACATACTATGACTTAAGTGCAATATATGGGCAGTCAGACAGTGGAGAGAATGGACTAGGTCTCTACCGAATACACACTCCATCTTGCACAGATGTGAAGTTGGAATAGCTGTAAGGGCTCAAACCAGGGGCCCAGCAAAACCGGTATCCTGTCTCCAATAACGGCTGATAGCACATACGTACAGAGGGGCGAAAGACCAGGGTAAACTTAGAGTGATAATTCCCCAGAATAACCTCCCCACATCTAGTGATCTCTGGCTCTGGACTTACTTGAGGCAGAGGTGATGTCTCTATACTTAATGCCTTAAATTGTCGGAATACTCTTTGAACACATGTAAATCTCTTTCTTGATGCATTAACCTCTTCTCCAGTTTTAAACTGATGTGACAGAAGAATGTGGCATTAGAAGAGACTCCAGTGGCCCCAGAGTACAGTACCTCTCAACAGGAGGGCAGCCACTCAACCAACATTTAGATTAGGAAGGTCCTCAGAACACCAGCTCCACACAATCCCATGCCATGCCTCATCAATTTTCAGCACTTTGTAACAGCCGTAAGAGTATAGTAAAAGACCAACTCCCACAGTTATTATTATGTTCCTCAAGAAGGCAGTTTGTGCTGCTAACATTCAAAGTTCCTTCAGTAGCAGGGTATCTATTAAACAAAGCTCCCAATAATCCTAGAAAATGGATCTTAGGATGTACCTCACACCACAGAGAAGGACAAAAATATCTAAGTACCAGAAGGGTTCCTGTCAATCTGACCTGCAGGTTGCAAATCTTGTCATATGCTTAACTTTATGTTTAGGCATGAGAAAGCTACTCCTGAGAGAACTTTCAGAAACAAGCAATATGAATCTCAGGTTAGGACTGCAGATTTCCACTTGTCTCATATTAGATCAGAACATCAGAAGATGAGTTGTGCACGTAGCACAGTGCTTGCCCCACTGTACTAAAAGTGAAATGGGAAATAAGACACCGACACAGAAATAGGAATATTAGGAGGAAAATTATTCAGTGCCTAATATCTATGGCTGTTTGTTAGCTCAGTAGGTGATAATGACATATAGCAGGCAATAATAATATATAAACAAACCTGGTCAACAGGCCGGATAACACGTCTGAAAGAAACTTCTACTTCACGCCTTTGAAACTCCTGTTCTATGATAGGATCTCCTCTTTGGATCTAATTTGTCACCAGGAAGAACAATCACATTAGTACAAAGCATCCAGTGAATTAGTGGAATTCAAAATGTAACATTTTGGAGGTGCTTGACAAAACACAGACTTCATTCCCTTCTAGGAAGTAATTATTGCAACCCTTGAGCAAGTCAAACAAAGCAAAATGATGTCTTTTTGGGTCTGAGTTTCAATCAGATCTCTGCCATAATGAAACACAGTTCGCTTTGCGTAGCCAGAATCAGACAGAGAGGGGTTATAGAACCAACACCGTAAATTAGAACCCGAACAGATCTTCCCAGATGACAGCACTACAGAAATTTCCTGCAGCTTTTCCATGTTCTGTGAACATCGCTGTCATGGTTTCCAATAGTGCCAGCTCTTTAATCTGTTCATGTGTGAAACAGTTTACTACTGATATCACTTCACTTTGAGACCCTCTCAAAGTGTTCAGGCATGCTGGATCAATACCAGTGCTTGTTTTCATCGTGCCTCTTCCATCCCAGTCCTACTTACCTATTGTTTCATTTCCAGGATACCATTATGTCTTAAACAAAAACCTTGAGGTTACTTTGCAGAGTGAAATTCCCATGATTTTCACGGACTGAGGTTTTAGTTCATACAATGGAAGACAGACCAGTTAAAGGTCTCCAGGACAGCCACTCCCAGGCTGTATAACATAGTGGCCACTTCAGCAAATGACAGAGGGATAATAAATACTCTGTGAGGCCTAATGACACTCAAGGTGAACAAACTGAGAGCATGAGCAAAAATATGCCTCTGTCAGAAAGTCACAGAGGCAACTGTGAAACCAGCCAGAGATCTCCACAGCCCCTATGGCCAACAGGTAATTAAATAAATGTTTCTAAACAAAGTTAACATAAATCTGATTCAGTGATACAACAATCTCACAATTTAGATTCTCTTTTCACTCACTTCTTCCTTTGTTAGTATTAAAAATAATGTTTGAATTAATTCACAGTGCCTAATTCAGTGCATAAATCAAGCCTTTACCCTAAGTGCCTAATTCAGTGCATAAATCAAGCCTTTACCCTATCTATAAATAATTTTACTCCCATAAACAGCTCCTGGGAAGTCAGTGGGATGTCAGAAGCTACCTGAATATCCAGGAGGCAGGATAAGAGGGACAAGACCCACCTGCCCCCGAGGGCTGTGCCACATGGGGAAAAATATTTCCTGCCACCAAGTATTGCTCCTGTCACCTCCATGGAAGATGACCTGCAGTCTTTGTGACTGGAAGAAACCAGAGAGGGGGAGGGTGAAGGTGTAAAAGAACAACCTGATGAATTATCTCTCCGTGGCTCTGTGTGAGAGTACTGACTGTGTTTACCTCTTTGACTGTGAGCCATTCAGGACATCAACTCTTCAAAGATGTACAATATAAACAGAAGGTTGGATGGTGCTGACAGGATTATGCTGCAATGTTGCACTGTGATGTGGCTGGGTACAAATCTGCTAGGTGGGGCAAATATCTAGTTACATTTCCATTAATAACTTATCCTTCTCTCTGTCTACCTCCAAGATAAAACCACCTCAGAAACAGTGATACACAGGCATAATAAAGACAAAACTGCAATAAGAAGTACAGCTAGTACAGGTTTGCATTAATGTATGAAGAAAAACTGAAGACATAGAAAGCTTGATAAAATTCACTAGTGCACTGCATAATCTGAAAGTATAAGTTTGACTTTAAATTTATAGAAAAAACAGCAAATACTAACCTTGTATTGCTCTTCTTCCCTCTGTCGATTTTCAATAATCTCCTTTTTAAATTCCACAGAGATTGGATCTTTGCCTTTATGGACTTGCCTGCATTTACAGTGGAGGCAAGAAAAATGCTTTACTTAATGCACAGTTTGCTTTATTTAAAGGCTATCAGCCTTATTCTCCTCTTCATAAGGTGTCTAGGGGTCCATAACATTCAGTGTAAGAGCAGATCTGTGGATTGTAAATGAAACCACGGTGTGCTTACGCACACGACTGTGTTTTGCTTTACGCCATTTGATCTACATGTGCAATTCTGTTCACTCCATTATACATTTTAGCCTTGATTTATTGACAACCATGACAAAAGCTTCCTTTGCCCTTAAGGGCACAAGATGAGATGCCTGAGAACAAGGTTAGTTGAACAAGCTTTTCAGCAAGTTTCTTTCTGAATGCAACCATAACACAATCAAAGACCTTATTGGGTACTACTATGGATTACTAGTGAGACTGCTCTTAGGCAGAAGAGAAAAAATTGAAAGTAAACCAACAGTAATTTAGCTGTAAAACAAACCTATTGGGACATGAAATGGCAGCATTATGCACTAGTGGGTATTGCATACATCATTCAGAGGCCTTAGTTAAGCAAACCCTAGTGTTGTTAATGTGGTTAACTAACACTTACCACTTCAGATGATTTGCTTTCTCTTCCTGAATATTTTGTTTGACTTTTAGTTGAAATATGGCTTCTTTCATCTGTCTTGTTTTTGTTCCTTCACTGCCTTGGCAAAGGGCTGCAGGAATATCAGAACGCCATATCACACCTCAAACTAGATTAAATTCTTAATTGGGAAACCCACCCATTATGATAACTGAACTCATTAATACATAAAGTTACGGTGAGATTTCTTACAGAAACTGCAGTCACATGACCTCAGCAAATCTGAAGCTGAGCTCCTCATCAGAAGCCTACAAATAATGCTAAGACCAAGTTTATGCTGCTTAATTACATTACCTTCTTTCAAGTCCTTAATCTTCAATTTGCCTGGTTTCTGATTCAAAACAGTAGCTACAGCATATGGATTTGACAAGTCTGTGGGGAATCTGAGGTTCTGGTATTCAATTTCCTACAAGATATGAATTAATAGGAAGAAATAGAAACAAAAAAGATACTCAGCCCAGAAAAGTACTTGTGATTATTATCTTTTCACACCTTTACTTTTTGAATAGGCCTCGATCGTGGTTGCCTGAATTGGTCTCTTCTCCACATGACGGATTTTCCTGCAGACGCAGCTTTTTTCTCTGGACAACTTCGTTGTTTGTCAAAATGTTCCTTTCTACGTGTCAGAAGGACAGATATTGCTCTTATAAGTACTCTGTAAATGGTATATAGTCTAGTACATGCATTTATACGTCCTTTAGATGTACAAGGAGACTGGAAATTTCTCTCCCAAATTACAACTGGAGCCAAACTTTCTAATCTTCAGAGTTCACAAAAAACTAAATACAGCCCAAAAGACCTTATTGCTCAAAAAGCCCTGTAACTTGCAAGGCCTCAGCAATAACAGTAACATAGAGCAGCCATAATAGAAGCTGAGGATGCTCAACACTTCTTTAAGGATATGTCACTTCCCATTATTTTTATTTTGGTACAGTTTCACTTCATACAGATTAAGGGTGTTCTGAGCAAATTGTAAGAGAGCAGGTACATGTATTAACAGTTGAATTACATTAGTGCATTTAAGTCTCCAGATACAAATATTTAAAATTATTAGAGCAAAATGACATGAAATCCTATTACATAGGTATTTTTTAGCACTGGGCAAAAATACGCAAAGACCAGTCAGCCACACATACATTAGACCCAGATGTGGTGTTGATGTTCCTGTGAATACACATACATAGGGGTTTGAGTGAAACTGTGAAATTCTTAACTGCATTGTCATTTGTGCTGTTCCATATTCAAGTGGGGAATATTTCACAGTTACTTCCACTTTCCCATTGCCTGGAATGATTCCTGTGATTAGAGGAGAAAAACAATAAAAGTTCATCTAAAGTGAGCCCACATAAGTACGCTGAAATTGATTCTGGACTACATTTTTTTTTAACAGTATTAATGTTTGAATGGATGGCAGTAGGCCTGCAAAATATTTCAGGTCTCAAAGTGTCTTTCAAGAACTATCCATTGCCAGATAATGGGAGATATTTTGCAATAGCAGAGAGATTTGACAGTAAGACTATAATATTTCCTACTGTTGTGAAAATGATTGCCTGTTTATATGTAGAAATTTTTCACTTGCATCTGACAGTCTTAAGTCTCGGGCACTTCCTGCCTTCATGAGCAAAGCATTATAAACACATTCCTCTGTGCTCTTCCAAGTTGGGGAAATCATCTGGATTTGATGCATTACCTGTCTCTACTTGGTCTTATTTCCTTATTACCTATTACACTATTTTCTCAACCACTTTAACCACCCTTCATATCCCTAAACATTCAGTGCAATCCCAGGATACAGGCTGTGATGCTCCTCAGCATTTCTGCAACAAGGCATTTATTCAGCTCATCAGAAATACTAATTTCTCATCTCTGTAAAGTGACCATTGGCTGGTTTTCTGCATCCTGTAGTTTTAAACACCAGTTAGTTTCATTGGGTTTTGGGTTTTTTTTTTTTGTGTGTGTAAATTGTTATAGTATTTCATCATTACTGATCTCAGAGCACAATGGCTTGAGTCTTAGTGCTTTTCAGATGGCCTTCAGCACCTCAGAGTTTCTAGGTATGAAAGTTTTCGACTTAACTTGTACTGGGTTGACATTTTTTCTGGGATATTTTTGTTTCCCTTTCTTCCAAGAACTAAGCCAACTTAGAAAGCACAAATTAGTTCCAGCCACTTTGTCTATGACTATGCAAAAACCCAAAAACTTCCTGATCAATTTTACAACTTCTCTCTAGTTTTACTCAATTGTAATATTGTTCCTTTCCTTCCTTGATATATCAAAACTTCTTTAAGCACAAAGTAAGAAGAGTATTATCCTGAAAGAATGACCCAAAACAAGGCAGCAGCGTAGTTCATCTTTGTGAACCACACATCTGATAGAATCCAACTACTACCTCTGAAGAATGAAAATCCATCCGACAAGCCAGGGCAAATTCATATCATTGCGCATATAGGAACAACAGCCACTTTTGCTGAAGTGCATTAATTAATCAAAGTTTACACTCCAGTGTCCCAAATGGCACTAAGTGCCAGATTTATGAAGGGTTTTTCTTATTTAGATCTTTATGTATTTTCATGGAATTGACCAGACTGCCTAAGTGAATTATGCAGCCAGGTCACATTCACTTACACATTTTTGTCAGAACACCTGGGCACTTACATGCTTCTGCTGGCACCTGGAAAATGTAACAATGATAGCAACTGACCTGCAAATAGTTATGTCTGCCTCAAGACAGCATTAGGCATGAAAATAGCCGAGCATAATGTAGCCAAAAGTCCCTGCCTCTTGTAAAGCCTGTACACAGAGGTCTAGACTGAATCTAATATCCACTGCAGTCCCACGAAACACCTGCAGCAGTGTGTATTGTGCCCATCACTGTAACGGCTCCTGAAGCAACAGACACAATTCTATCAAATTCTTCCAGGCCACTAGAGAAAAACAGGTACAGGGATATGTTTGATAGAGCAGAGATCACCTTTTATTTCCTCTGTGCCCCCAATGAAGTAACATGATGCATACCTATTCCACAAAGGCATCTGTTCCTTTAATGGTGCAGGAGCCAGACTGTCCTTGGGGAAAGGTGTGATAAAAGAGGTGAATGCGGGGCTTCCTGCCTCTCTCCTTTCCAAAGGCCATACCGGCAAAGAGAGAAGACTAAGGCTGGATCGACTGTTTGGGACATCCCATATTTTCCCAGAGGTCCGTAGCTGGCTATTGACAAAAGAAATCTACTAGCCACAGAGGGCTATTTGCCATGAGGCTGCATATGAATACTATTTATCAGCCTGCATTTACCTGGAAACACTCTGAGGCAAAGGCTTTTTCTGTACAGCACTGAATACACTGTCACAAGTAACTACACTTAATAAATACAAATTTAACGTTTAGAATTTTAAATAAGTTCAATCTACCAAATGTTGGCTGGACAGTGAAGGCTCTGTGAGGCTGAATAAAATCAATGTGGAATTCAAAATCTATTGGACAGCTGCACTGCAACGGGATAACATACTCCTTACTGAAAAGAGAGAAAGGAAGAAAGAAATTAAGAAAACTACAGTTGATCATCAATTACACAGGGTGGAAAATTATATTATACACAATATGCACTGAATTTATCTGTGTTCAGAGGGATGGGTTACTTATGAATGTGAAAATAGTCATTCCTCATTGTTCCAAAATAGCAAAATATTTCAGGTCTTTCACTCAGTAAGGAAATGAGAGCTAAATATTGATTTGAATGCTGGATATTTTACATCTTGACTTACTTTTTCCTACCCATACAAAATCTGATTACAGAAAAATTTATAAAATTTACATTTTAGAAGTTATTCATGTGTACCCTCACATTCTTACAAACTGCAGTATCTAGCAAGTACAAACAATCCAAACTGGAGCAACAGTAAGTACAGAACCAGAAATCAGCCTTCTCCCATGGCCCTCCTTGTGGAAGACAATGAGAAAAGACCATGCAGTCTTCAAAAGTGTTGAAAACTCCAGCATATCAGAATGACTGGACTTTAACCACAGTAGAAATAATGATGCTGTGGCCTGATTTTCATAAAAGCCCTTTATGTCTCACACAGGTTGTGTGAGAGGTATTAGCTGTCTTGCTTTTGTATGCATTTATTTTCACGTATAAAATTGAAACACAAAAGCACTGGTGTAACACCATCCATCATCCTACAAATCAAGACCAATTTCCCCAGGCTTATTTCTGTTTTTTGTAAACTCTCTGACTGAAATCCTATCCTGCTGATTAGCAAAGAATGCATGTTATACGCAGTGTTCCTTTGGAAAGCACATTTTGAAACGCCTAAGGAAATAAACAATGATAGCAAAGTCCTTTTTTCTCTGCCTTAATATGACCTGTTCATGAAGAAGATGTAACAGCAGACTGGGGAGGCAATTTGTTTCAAGGTATAGTGCAGCTTGCACAGTAACCACAGTGCCTTAAAAACAAGACAATTTTGCTGCCTGTTGCCTGCTGGACCTGTACCTAAGGAAAAAGCTGGGTGGTAGAATATAGGTCTTATCCTACACTTATGGAAAGTAAAAGAAAGTTTTTCCATTGACCTCAGTGGGCTATGGATTTAGCCCATAGGCCCTTGGGTTCTGTACAATACCAAGTATCTCAGAGAGCTTTCATTTTTAGGAAAGTTTTTAATAGCCTAATGATGAAAAATACTGGTAAAAATTAAGGTTTGAAACCATCAGTTTTCTCTTCAGGAACTCTTCCAAATTTCCTCAGGGGCATCTCTGAGCACCCCTGTTGTGTTGAAAAATTTTCCCACTATTTAAAATTGTATTTTGTACTCTGTCTAATCTCTTCTCTGTATTCTGAGAGTATGAAAATTCTGTATGCTTCAGCACTTGTTATAAAAATGGAACAAATAAACAGAATCACATCATGCCTAGAGGCTCCCAGAAAGTCAGGAGTTATGTTCAGTCCTGTGAGAAAGTTGTAACATCACTTCTGATGGATTCACTAGCATTTAACAGATTAAGGGGGATTAGAAAAACAAATAAACAAAAAGACATGAAAAATTGTTCATCCTACAATGCTGGGCTCATTTTTACTGCAGAATTTTGCATTATCCTCATATATGCCTTGCCTATTCATATTTCTGTGCTTCAGTAAAATTCATGAGTTACTTCCAACTCACAGGCTAAGTCAAAACCTAGCTGCCAAGACCTTCAGTTCCTAGAATTCACTCAAATCTTTACACTAACACAAATCACCATAATTACAACTAATATAGTCAACATACTACAGACCTGGACCCTAATCAACAGGATCTCCTTTTCCTCTTCCCAGCTCCTCTTAACAATTATTACTGATTACTTCACGAGAACAGTCAGTGTTACATCTATGTAACAGACAGAGTAAGATGAAGTTTATGCCATTTAGAGCTCCACATCAGAAGATCACTTTAAATATTTTTACATAGAAAAAGCAAATCTAATGACTGATCAATCTCTGGACTGAGGTTAGCTCTTTGCTATCACTTACACCTACCATTACCAGCTCACACCTTCATTTCCAGAACCCTTCATCTTGAAAGGAAGATCCATTCACTTAGGACTTATCAACGCTAAAAAGACAGAGCACTTGGGAGTGTACAGATTTTGAACAGCAGCCATATTGCTTCACCATATGATGAATGAAGTGAGTCAGCACAAATTTAGACTAGCCAAAACCCCAGTTTCATCTATGTATAGGTTTAGTTTGTGCAGCATTTACTTTCCTGTGAATGTGCGCTTGAAACAGTTCATATACAGAATTGTTTTACAGTCCAGATGGTAGCTGACTTCCTTGAAGCTTCCAAGACGTTAAGTTGTACAAATAGAGGAACATGAGATTTTTCAGATTTTGTGCATGTCTCACAAAATGTGGACAAATGTCTGTCCTTAACTCACCTCTTACCAACTGATACATCAGACAGATTTATAAATGATGGAAATTCTACAACATTCACAGCAGGGTAAGCATGCACAGGAACGACTAATGTATCTTCTCCCTGCAAAAAAAAGGGGGCAAATGTGTATTTCTTACAATGAATAAATGTTATGGAAAGAAAAAGTTTCCAGTAGTGGCCATTAAGTGGGCATAAAACATCTTCAAGATCATCACTGTGTTGCACGTCAGGATATTGGTATTCTACTTGCTTTCAGTATCCATCTGTCTTTCCATACTTTCAGGAACTATCTAGAGCTCCTCCAAGCCTGCTCAGCTAAG